>NW_015094506.1:42436544-42467863 GCF_001431845.1 Calidris pugnax | reverse complement strand
GGCAGGGACCCAGCAAGGGGGGGCAATCCCAACACTTACATCCCTTGAGCTTCCCCTTCAGCCCGGGCAGCCCTCAGGAGAGCCAGCACCTTCCCCTGTTAAACCCGTGCTTGGAACAAAATCTTTTAAGTAATTCAAGTAAATAACAACACAATATGGAATAGCTACATAGGGTCTATGGATACAAGCTCCTCTGACAAATAAAATCATAGAAGTAATGTACCAGTGAATGTAAGACAAAGGTAAATGAAGTGATATTGTGTCTGCGGTGCCCTGCCCCCAATTTCTGTTATCCAGTGACATATCTTTTTGCTGCAGATAGGAACGAAATAAAAAAAGTCCCGACTGAGAAGACGCTCCCACAGGCAGGTGACCCACAACCTTTCAGGCTAAAACACATTTATTGTCAGATCCCGGAGAAACTTATAGTTCAGCTGGGGTTTTGTTGCTGTGACTACACAAAGTCTGAAGCTCCTATGCTGCAGGTTCAGCCTAGCTCAGGGCAGTCAACGTGTTAATTCTGCTGGGGCCAGATGAGCGATACCCTGGAGCAGATACGATCTGGCTACTACCGATGAAAGACCTCATTAAATTTTCTTGCTGAGAACGCACAAGCACAAGAACAATTTTGGGTGACCTTATACCTCTGCAAACAGCCAGCGACCAAACCCCCACCGCTGCGCGCGACCCGTGTACCAGAGCTAGAGAAAACAAATTTAACAAGGGCATAGCTGCAAGGGAATATGCCTGAAACTTCGAAACCTTCCGACGTTTCCCTCATTGCGAAGCAGAGGGATCTGCTTTCCGGCAGAACAAGCCTCCGCTTCATCCGCCTTGTATCAGATAACCTTTTACATCCCAGCTCCCGGAGTTTTGTCTTCTCCGGGAGCTGTGAAAATTCCTCCGGAGCGGTGGCTACGGTCAAAGATCGCATTTACAAGCGGAGCGCGATGCTGCCGGTAACCACAGTAACCGGGTGCCCCCCCGAGCCCCTCCGGTTGATGAGTAACTCGGGGACAAAGGCACGCACCCAGCGCTCCCACCAGGTCCCTAACGCCGGCCCAGCCCAGCAACGGGGATGAAAGGCTGCAGCACGGAACGAACCCCGGGGAAGGAGGACCAGGAAAGTCGCCAAGCTGAAACTGCAGCTGGAGAGGCACCTGTAGCTGGTGGGAGCCGCCATAAAGTGAATATTAAAGCAAATTTCTCCAAATGCCTTTATTATTCTTCCTAAAGGATTTTTGAATGAGCATTTACAGCGATTTCTCATGTGGAGAATAACATGTAAGAGGAAACTTCAGCCACAAAACTCTGAATTAGATCCAGATTTTGGGCCTCCTTAACTTCTGGGCTTTCAAGAAGAAAGGGCAGGCGAAAAATTATCCATAACATTATTTCAACCGCAGTTCACCTGCAGCAACCGCCTTGCCAAGCATAACTCCAAGTACAACCATGTTGTGCTGCTTTAAAAAAAAATATCTATTACCAAAAATATTTAAATTAGCCCAGGAATATTTCTTAAGTATTTAAAATCAGCTGCTTACGTGAATGGAAAAACTTTTCTATGAAAATAGTAACCCAGCTCCTGCTGCAGCATCCCAAGAGCAAGGGAAGGTAGACACTGGGCGAGTGTGGCTGTGTGCTGCTGAAATTACAAAATCTGTCTCCTGCGAGCTTGGTCACCCTCCCGTGGATTTTCCTCACCTGATGAGACCCCGTGGACTTGCTCCAGGCTACAACTTGATGCCCAGGCAAGGATGGACACCCAGGCAACCCAAGGTGGACACCAGGCAACCCATCCAGTTAGTGCAATAGGATCTGTGGGATGAAAGAGCTGACAACCTCTCTGTAGGCAATCCAGGGGTTCCTGGTCTCACCTGCCCTGATTCAGTCCCAAGGACTGGCTGATGGTGGTTACAGCATATTTTCTGGACTGGTTTCACCTGGGAGGAGCCCAGCTTGTGGGCTCCCAGGTGACTCCACGATGCACATCAAAGTGGAGTAAGTGGGAATGATCAGCAGATCTGCTTCAAAAGCACGCTTGGGATCTGAGCTAAAGCGGTAACGCAGATGCAGCCACAGCGAGAGGGATTTAAACTACACCGCAGCTTTGCCCAAGTCTTCAGACACCCTGATGCAATATGAAATAAACAGCCCCCGTTTCTCACTCAAATGGGTTTTCCCATACCCACAAGCCCTCAAGTCACTATTTTGGAACCGATGAACTCTCACACAGGGGATGAAAGTAAAACAAATGGCTCCCGGGTCCTGCTCCTTTCAAGTCGATTGCAGAAGTCCCTGTGACTTCAGAGAGAACAATGAGAACAATAATAGGTTCTCATTAGGCCCCGTTCCCAGCGGGGCTTTGGGTACTTCCAGAAATAACAAGATCTTCCCAAAGGTCTCTTTCTTTGTCTCTTCCTTTAATCCCAACAGGATTGGAATTTGAGGTTAATTTTGTTGCAGGAATAGGCATTGAAATCCAGTGCAGCTCACATCAACACCTCTCGTTCTGCCACCGTCTCCAAATGTCTCAGCATTAGACCTTTCTTGTTGGGCAGCCAGGTAAAAAAAAGCGGGTTTCTAACAGATGGCTCTGGGCTAGCCACGAGTTTAGTTTTCATCTAATTAATATTCCTTGCGTGTGCATGTGTTATGAAAGAATTAGAAGTAGGTGTATGGAGTAAGGCACATCCAGAGACTCCAAGCACTGAAAGATATAATTGCCAGGAAATTTCTACAACCTCACCCCAGCCCCTGTACGTATTTTATTCCTAGCTTAATTCTCTTCCAATCTTTTCCCAGATTATCCATCATATATTTGACTTCACTTCACTTTATATAGTGAAGATCAAATCCTAGAAACTTGTGCCTCCTCATCTTACTTTGGTAAACAGAAATATAACACAGGTATATCAGTGAATTAATATTCAAATGAATAATTACATCTCTTTATAAAAACCTTGCTGATTAAGTGCTGTATTTCTAGAGTTAGTATAAAAATTATTTGTTCTTATTCTCAATTATCTCTTGTTTTCATCTGCACAGAGTTCTGCCCAGACCCAAACACCCTGGTCATACACATGGATCTGCCCCCTCAGGAGGTGACAGTGAAGTCCCGACGTTGTTTTGGTCTTTTCAGGCAAAAGACCAAACTTCTACAAGGACAGATTTCCCAGGCTGTGCTTTTCAAGCCTGCTCAGAGCCAGTCATTCAGGGCCCAGTTTAAGTGTCTTCCTGGAATCTTTTCCTGGTAATCTAGGGAACCAAGCTGTGCTCCTGGTTTAGACCTAAAAAAACCACAGAGCCTAGCAATAGTAAGAAATTGGAACTTAATTCCCATTGAGCCATTTCTTGTAGAAAGTAATTAAAATAAGCATTGATACACAAACAGCACTCCAGAGTCCTATTGTTTTACAAGTGACAGAAATCTGCATTTAGACAATGAAATAGGCTCTTCAATTTAAAGGGTCCCTTACTTAAAAAAGGGACTACAAAGGTGCATCTTGCAGCCTACTTTTCTTGAGGAATGTCTATGAGGAGGTTTCAATCACTATGACAACCTCTTTTTAATGCCAATGCTTTCGAGCCCAGACAACTCTTTCCTGAGAAAGGGCATGTTTCAAGGCTCTGCCAAAACTGTGGTTAAAAGCCTTACTGACAAGAACATAATCTATGAGGTTACCGTTTTGGCAAACATCAGCTTTCGAAAAGAACTGGGAATTTTGCATTATTGCTGGCCGAAAGATTGCTGCTGCAAAGGGAAAACACAATAGAGAGAATAAGAAAAAAACCAAACGGATCTGCCATAAGCATCACTTGTGTAAAACATGGGTGTTCTGGGGTCTAACGGTTTTGGTACCTTGGGAGTTTGCAAACCTATAAAGATGCATTGTATAGGGACAGATAAGGAGAACATAAGGTACCACCCTCTCCAAATTTGCATTTTGTTTCAATTCACAAAGATCCTTTAACATTTGCCAGTCTTTATGCTCTAAATCTCTGCTATGGCTCCATCAACAAAGTCAAAAACAACCATTTCTCGCAACTCCTATTTGCAGAGCATTTCTTGTACTATATTGCCATCTCTCTCTAGAATAAGCAAATAAAGAGTTTCCCTCTCATCCGTGATTTGATGTGATCCTGTAAGAATTGCTTCATGGGGAACACGATAATGGAGACTCTTCAATATTTACAGGGCGGTTCCAGCCCGGTGTCGGTTGGGAGGCAGATGAGGGCCCTGTGGCCGCCCTGTTTGCCCTTTCTGGGAGGATTCGCTCCCACCCAAGTTCCAGTGAGCTCGTTTTCCACTCTGCTTCCTGACCTGTCACCACTTTCACAGGGAAATAGGTTGACACAGGTTAGGTGGCTCGGCTAAAACAGCCATCGGCAAACCGGCGGCAGATGCCGGAGTGCGAAATGAGGGTTTTGGAGCCTCCCCCCTGTAGAAAGGGTCTCGCCACCCGGAGCTCGCAGGCAGCCTGCTGCAGGGCTGGGGGATCGGCTCGGGCAGGAACAGGCAGAGAAAGGGTTTTGCAATCACAGCCGGCACAAAAGCCCCAGCAGCTGCTGCTATTGATGGAACGGGAGGGATGGAGAGGCCCTGCACACGCTGGAACAACAGCCTGCCTTCGGCGGCTGGCGGCCCCGACAACGCGTGGCAGGAACTGTTCCCTTTTACCGCAGCGGTGATCCTCACACGTGGTAGGCATGCACGCACACACACACAAAAAAGAGGGTTTCAGTCTTATGCAATAACAATACAGTGTTATACAATACACAATAGTTAAAAGAAAGGAGGTAATTTTATGTAAGACGTGCCTGAGTAGAATGTACCCCTGCAGGGTAGCCTTTGATTTGCCAGGAGAACAACTGCTGTACGGAGCCCTCTCCTCCAGAAGCAGCACGTATATTAGAAGAAAAAGAGGTGGTACAATGAAAAACACAACAAATAAAAAGGTTGGGGAAAACCACCTTTGGTTCTGGAAGAATCCCCATAAACCTGCGTATCTCTGCCCGTGACTCTCGCTAGGATCTGCTGCTTCAGAAAGCCATTGAAAGGGTCAAACTAATACAAGCTCCTGTCTCATGCTACTGCCACTATTTATGGGTTAAAAATACTGGGAGAATAGTGGATGTCTCAATGTTTTGACCTCAAAAACAGTTACAGTGATATACTGAGATATGATCATAACAGGCACACAGTTAACATGAAAAATGTTGCAATATATGGATATTTATAGACCTCTCAGAGTATATAAGCCACCAAGTAAGTGGCAATATGTGTCCCTGCCACGCTATCATCAGAGACAAAGACACTAAGCTCCAAAGTGTTCAGCCCAGGGACCTGAGGGAGCTTTCTAGAAAACACTTATGAATGCCTATACCTTTGGCTAATGACAATAAGCTTTGTCAGAAAAACCACATCAGTAAAGGGGCAGGCAGCCAGGTCCCGCTTCAAGACACGACACCCAGTTAAAGCTGTGTGTCCACAGCTGAGCAAAAAGGTCCTTTAGGGAGGAGCCCTGGGAGCGGGCAGCAGATGCCGAGGGGGCAGGACTGGCGATGCCGCTCTCTGCTGAATTATGAAAGCGACAAATTCCTTTCCCAAAATGCAGCCTCTTGCCCCGAGGGCAGCAGAGCTATGTGAGCATACATTCAGCCCTGGGCTATCTATAGCTTCTGTACATAGATGACATTGTCTCTCAGCTAAGACAAAGGCTGGTCCTTGTTCTAGTCCTCCAGGACGGATGCTGGCCAAGCTGGGTGTAGCTTGAAGAGTGACAAGCTCCTGCATCCATCAAAGTCAACGGAGGCACAGGTGGAGAAAGTCAGGCACAGCCCTACCGATGTGCTGACAGTGAGGGAAAAATATCAGCCCAGAAGGCAACACCTCCCAAGCTAAAGCTGAAGACACAGGTCAATTCATCTAGGAAAGGGGCAAAAGGGCAAGAGAAGCTGAAAGTCACAGATTTTGCTGGCATGGTGCCACCGACCAGGTTATTTCAACAAATGTGGTCATGTTTGTAGACTTGTGTCAGGATACTCTACCCACAGAGCACCAAGCTCTGCTGGCAACAAGGGTGTGCAGCTCTCCAGCTGGTCCTCTCAGTGTCCTCCAGGAACACGTGGGAAAGCTGTGGTCACATACTCAAGTGTGACCCCTCCAGTCCCCACTGCTCTACCCTGTAACTGGACTCTCGCAGGCACCACTTGGATGTTCCCCGTTGCAAGATACAACACTACAACAGGCTTCAACATCCTCCAGTTTCCTGGAGGGGGATCTCAACCTCTCCAGGAGCTGGCAGTGAAAAACAGCTCCTGGTTCTGCTGATATCACCACTTCCTTTGTCTCTAGGGGTTTGGCAACCTAGACAAGTTCCTTCTGAAATGATCTAAAATCCAGATGTTGCAGATACTGGCATCAAGAACAAAATTTATACAGTGGAGGATGCTTTAAATGACAATATGAGAAATAGGGGTTGTCTAGCCTCCCAACTCCAGTTAGATTTTATAAAAAAAGATTTGAAGACCCTGTTCTCCAATACAACTGATGACATTTCAGGCTTTTCTCCTCCGCAAGAACTATGGTGATGCAATGTTTAGACCTCCCAGAGCTGGCCATGGAGACCTGTTCCCCAGACCTCAACCACACAAGGGACCTTGTACGTGTCTCCATCAGAGCTTTGCATTGCTTAAGAAAAGACATGAAGGACGGTCCGGGGTCCAGAGTATTGCTGTATTTCAATGATACATCAACCTGGCAAAGCTCAACATCAGCAGAGATGCCAAGTTCAGCACGATGACCCAGGTACCAGCCACATGGAGGGGTCAGCCAGCAGTATTTGGTCAAAACCAAGTTTTATGATTCAGGTAAAGATGGAGGTAGTCCACAAGACTGCAGGAGCTTTGCAGTAAGTTCCCATTAAAGCTGGGAAGACCCGAGTCACACCGCTGCCAGGTTCCCTCCTGGAGGCTTTTGGAGGGACACCAATAATTGGTTTTTAGTATCCCAGACACTGATGTAGGGAAGGTAGCGAGGCTGTAACTCTGGAGCACAGAGCTAGCACTGCTCAGTTTAAACAAAATAGGCCCTCTTTGTGAGCCCTGCCTGAGGTGGTCAGCCTCTAACAAAAGACCACTGACAGTCCTTTGGCACGATCTCAAGCAATTTGAACTTTCCACAGCTTTTGCAGTAACACAGTTCACTTAAAGCTGACACAGACAGGAACTTTCCAGTAATCCTCATGTTAGCTCTTATGCTGGGTTAATAATTCCCTGCTCAATCATCTGTGGCCGAGACACCACCAGTAAGATTCCTGTTAAGTCTCTCCTACTAAAATGGAGTCAAAAACATATATGGAAAACTTATAAAATAAAGCAAATGCTCTATCATACTTGCATGCAAGGCAAACCAAAGCTGCTGGCTTTTAAAATTTTATTACTGTGGTTTATAATCCAAAGTTGGACCAAGACCCTATGCTCTACAAATATAAAAACAAGAAAAACAGCAAACGCTTTCCTTTTGATGTCCTTTGAACAATGTTGCTGAAGATTTTCTGGTTTATGTTTTTGGTCTTTTTTTAAACCAGTAAATAGAGACAAATATAAACCAATCACCTAAAAATAACACACATCCAACATTGTTAGCCTCAAGGCAAACTCTAAGCTCCCATTTGGGGTAAAGTTCTCTGATGGGCTGGTGACAGCGTCCACGTGAAGACTCTTCCCCAGCACTATGAGGCTCCCAAAGACCTGAGCTCCGCAGTCTATCTAGACCATATTCTCACTGCCTTGGTCTTTTTTCTGAAACCTATGGAAATCTTCTTTCCTGAACCGATTTTGGCTCAGTAAAGATATTCAGCATGTTCTGATTTTGGTGGAAAGAGCTCTTGTAAAAAAAGTCTGGCCACATACACCCACCTAGGTCTTTCCATCACAAAGGGGTCAGCAAGGGGTCTAAGAAACCAGATAGCCGTACCTGTCCCACCTCAAAGCAAAATCCCGACCAGGAAGGCAGCATTAATTGTTAAAGTAAAATACAGGGATTTTCCTTAGCGATTCAAAGGCAATTCATATAGCAATTAAAGTATCAGGTTCAGATGTGGTTATAATAGCAAAAGTATTCAGATACATGAACAAATAACTAAACTGGCACCCGGGGTGAAGTGTTTAGCTTGAGTTGAGCTCTTCCCCTAGGGAAGAGAGAGCCACGATGGTCCCTGCGTGCGGCAGCGCAGGGGTCAGCTTGGCTGCTGTGATACACAGATGCGCATTTAAGGTGAGAACAGAGACCCTGAAGTTATGGGTATCTCCCGCCCACCCCTTCACCTGGTTGTTTCCACAACCAGCAATTACCCGGAGACGGGCTCATATGGAATCAAAAGTCCAATGTGGATGAACATCTTAATTTTGACAAGAAAGCCAGCCCAGGTCCCGTCTGCCCTGTACCACCTGCAGCGCGGGGAGGAGAGCAAGCCCCGCTCGGCACAGCTCTCCTGCACACGTTTGTGTTGGCAATCTGCAGGCTAAAAGGCTGCCAACAAATACAAATAAAAATGTAAAAATACATTCGCTGCACCTGGTTCTTTATTCTTCTCTGAAATATATGACTAAGCTTTGCTCTAACATGAGTGGGGAGGTAATATAGCTACTATTTGTGTATCAAAATGGGTATTAGCTGTATCCAAAACACCCCCCTTGGAGGGATGAACAAAGAGAATAACAAAAAACTAGATGGAGCACCCCGCTGCTTTTCAGACAGTAGCCAGCAGCCACCCAGGGATGGGTGTTTCTATGGCCAAAGCTTTGTAAGTTTTGCAAAGAAGTTTTAAAGAATGATGTAAACGCCGTAAAAATTTTGCAGAAAAACACAAAGTTCAAGGCACCTGAGAACACTGCAGACAGCTACCACCTCTGTAATTTCCCTGGAAACAGTTAGGGCATAAATATAGCCATTTGCAATGGGATGCTTTCATTTACACACTCCTGGGCAAGTCAGGGACATCTGGAGAAATCATCTTCACAGTGCGTTACAAGACTAGGAGTGCTCCTTGTAGGGTGGGAAAACAGACGGCTCAGGGGAGGCATAACAAGGAAATACAAAATCACAGTAAGAAGGGGAACAAAGAACAAATAATCCCTGTTCCTCACAGTATAAAAACTAAAGATCACCTAGGGAAATGATCAAGCAGCATGTTTTAACAGAAGACAATTTCTGCAAGTGCATACATCTGAACAGTGGGGACTGTGATTGGGCAGAAACCTCCGAGAGGGATTGAACAAACTCAGAGATGAGGGGGGCACGGATTGTGGCACTGTCTCGCCCCATGGTGAGTCAACATCATAATGTGGGGGAACCCTGTAGCCCCAAAAGCCATTAAACATTTGCCTTCTGGGAGCTGGGACAGCGCAAGAAGGTAAGGACCAGTCTGTACTTGTCCTGTTTCTCATACCCTTCTCCTTAATATTTGTTACCAGGCAGAACTAGAGTGGGGATATTAGCTCAGACATCCCTTTGGCCCCATCTAATTTAGCATTAATGAGGTGATGCTCATGAAAGCACCGAGAGGTGATGCTTATGGTAGTAAATAAAACAAGGCGCCGCATACAATCACCTGCAGCCGTGTCAGCACTGGACCTGGTGCGGTTCTCAGCCGGTGCAGCAGTGTCCTGGCAAGCTGGCTAGCTTCCAGGGATGGATCCTGGCCACGCCGGGATGGGACGGAGCAGAGGGAGCTGTGCTGGCCCAGCCAGGCTCTGCCATTTAGCCTGCGGGGCAGGCAAGCATCCCTGCCTTGCTTAACGAGCTTCTGTCAACATTAGCAGGGCAGGTCTTTTCTAACTTTAAATTACTTAAACATGCAAAGCAGTGGTTGAAATCACCCAGACTATTTTCTGCTATCTGTATGGCAGTTGGGCTCATTGATCTCGCACATCAATAAAAGGGCCGCTTAGGCTAATTGGAGGGTATACCTTAATTACCTACACATGGGGCTGAATCAGGCAGCCCAGCTGAATCCCAGCCCCTCTGCAGCCTCCCAGTCCTGCAACGAGCCCTGCCAGGAGATCCTCTTTCCCTGCCTCTCCTTCAGACTCACTTCTCCTGAAGCATAAGGAAGCCAGGGTACTTTTTTGGCTAACAAACACATCCAAAAAGGGCGTGTTATACATCATAGAAATCATAACTCGCTCACAGAGCAGGATACACCGAAAAAACTTCTCCGGCAAGAATCGGCTTTTCCCAGAGGCTGGTTTTGTGCATATTATATTGGAGACAGCACCTCGGGAGGGACTGCTGCTGTCTGCAGAGCCGGGTGTGAGGGAGCCCCGGGCTCCTTCCCGCCGAGCACAGCCCTCGGGCCCCACCGGCTCTGCCTCCGCAGCAGCTCTCACCAGCAGATCAAACCAGGTCCTCCTCCCAGGGCCTCGCAGCTGGGTCTGCCTTCCAGCTCACCCCTTAAGGGGGGGTTCCTCCTGCAGGAGGAAAGCATCCCTGACTGGGTTTCTTCTGATCGATCCCAGGGTGAGGGGCAGGGCAATCCTGGTGTCCATCTGGCCATGTTCTCTCTGCCTCCTCCAAGTCTATTAAGAAGGAGGCCTGTGGCTTTACACCACCAGAGAGGTGGAGATCTCAGCGTGCGGTGAATATCTTTAGCACAAGGACGCCTGAGAGAAGAGTAAGAGGGAGGTTGACTTCAAATCAAAAGACAGCTTGGGAGACATGAAAGCAACTTTCTTCATCACGCTACACGAGCCTGGCTTCAGGGAAGCCATGGCCAGCTTTCTAAACCAAACCAGTGAATAACTACAGACCGAACACTACCTGTTATGCAAAGTCATCCATACAGGTTTCCACACAAACAAGTGGTTTGAGCTTTTTTGGCCACCTTGGATGACGGAGATGGCAAAAAGAGAACCCCAGGTGCAAGGACACAAGTTTAGTCTTGGTGGCTGCCCCACAGTCAGATCCATGTCCCTGCCCGTGTCCCTGGGGAATTAGATGTCAGCCAAGCAACATCACCTTTTGCTCTGACTGTGGCTGACGTGGACTTTACAGGTCTTTTTCAGCAGCTCTGAGGAGCAGCAAACCAAAGGGAGATAATGATTTCACGACCATTACAGCCCATTTCCCAACTCTGCGCGTTTCTGTATGCACAAACCATTGCATGAGCCTGGTTCTGATGAGTCACCCCGTTTAGTTTGACTCATCTCCTCTGCTCCTCACCAAACACAAGCCAGCACAGGCCAAATCCTACCCGGTTGATATTGTCTCGTGAAAGCAATTAGAGTGAGCAGCTTCTTGGATTTGTAAGGCCCTTGGCTGCAGCTGCCCAGCACCGTGAGGGAACACACGTGGACGCATCCCTCTTTGCCTCCACCCGGTGTTCCTCCCACCCTCTGTCTTTTCTAAAAAAGCTGATTTCCAGCCCTGTGGTCCTCAGGAGACAAAGCAGGGGGAAAGAGAAAAAGGGAAGAAGTGTGGACAAGGCTCAAAGCAGCTCTAGATAAGTCGGTGCCCGAAATCCCAGCAGCCTCCCCGGAGCCACCTCTCCCTTCCCTCCTCTAGCAACGTGCCTACTGGTGGGGCTGCACCCGTCTTTGCAAAGATAGAAGCTTTTTTTCTTTTTTTTTTTTTTTTTGAAGTGTAGCCTGAGTTATGAGTACAATCCGCTGAAGCCAGCAAGGTTTCCCAAAGTGTGAGAGAGGCCAGAGACCAGCCTTTTCTATTCCCCCCTCTTTGTTCGGATCAGGAATTTGCAATCCAAATTCCAGCCGCACCAGGGCCGGCAATGAGCCCAGCTGCTGTGAGTAAGAAGCATCTTAAAGAGTTGATGAGGCTGCTTGCCAAGGAGCTGCTGTGAGACAAGGTGAACCAACCTCGAAAAAACCTGTATGTATATAACACCATTAAGATAGCAAATAAAAAACCCGTCCTGCAATGCAAAGGAATGTGATAGTCCCCTATAGTTGCAAAGAGTTCTTGAAATATTAACAGGGTTATCAGCATTCACTTATCGGTTACAGTAGTGCCTAGATAACTCAAAGGACTGAGCCAGAGCTCATGAATACATACACTTTCTCAATGCAAAATCCTTACTACCAAAGAATTTCTTACCTTTTTTAACCCAAATTTGTTTGTTTGTTTGTTTTTTATTAGCAGACCTAGAAAGGCAGCTATCTACAGGGAATGAAGAACTAAAATTATTCAGTTGTGTATTTTCGCAGTAATTTATTACAATATTTTCTTGCACTCTGTATGTTTCCAAGACAGGTGTTTTTAAATGTGTTTACTGAATCTCCTACAGTGCTTATTTTAGCAGCTGCATTTTGCATCGCAAAGTCTGTGGTAGGTTCAAGCTGCAGAACTTGTAGGTAGCAGAACTTCATACAAATGAAAGCTGGGAGTTTTGTACCCACAGAAGAGAGTGGTGAGTGCTGACATACTTGCCTACGTGGACCTGCTTTGGCAGGGGGGTTGTATTAGATGATCTCCAGAGGTCCCTTCCAACTCCATGTGATTCTGTGATTAGGTGCTGAGTATTGTGCACAGAGCACTGGAACAAATTCTCCCCTTAGTTTGAGTCAATGTGGTCACACAGGGACAGCATAACCTTCTCATATGCTGAAAGGACTTTCTAGAGACTTTCTGCCTTCCAGAAGGAACAAAACACCAGCATGGGCAAATATGTATAACCTCTTCCAAGAAGCAACAGCAGAGAACCCACCAAGCCAAGGGCAGACCCTATACACATCTAATTACTGCCTCTTCTATTACACCATCCCTGGTACCTGTCCAACCATCTTGAACTGTTCCAGCACAAGGAAATAAAAATCCTATTTAAAAACAAAAAACAAAAACAACACCAAAAATGAATATTTTTCTTTAGGCTTTGGTTGCAAATGCACAGCAGCCCTAAGCTAATCTAAGAGCTGGCTGCCACAGTCCCTTTCCTCCTCTGCACTGGCACTTGCATTGAACTTCTTCATACTTTTTTGTTTGTTTGTTTTTTATTCGTAGTTTGGCTTTTTATCAACTTTTATCCTCCCTTGCACTGTCTCTTGATAGTTGTTTGATGGACCGAGCTGTTTCTTCATGCTAAATCAGAAGTTTGTTTTGGATTTGTTTTTTTTTTTAATAGCAGGTTGGCTTTTTAGCAACTTGGTGCATGGAAACAGCCCAGCACAAGGTCATACAGGTGCTGGGAAGGAAAAGACTATAGCAGCCAGAAGCGAGATTGGCTCAGATTTGCTGCAATTTGCAGCCCATGACATTTGTCTTCCAGGCCCATTCACTTATCTACTGAACCATGCTGCCTTGCAGATTCTTCATCTTCTTTTGATACCAAGTTTAGGAGAAGATAGATAGCAATGCTGTTATCAACATGCAACAACTTACACAAACTCAGGCAGTTCAAAGAGCCAATGCATTTACAATTTGTTATTTTGTGTGTTTAATTTCTGCAGCGAAAAGACAACAGGAAATAATTTTCCCACCAACAAGTTCAACTTTCTATTCAAGGAAGCTTCTCAAGGAAGTGTGTTGTATATACATAATACTACTTATAAACTATCAAGCATTCATTAATTTATCAAGCTTCATCTTAAACCCAGCTACATTTCTTTGGATCCCTTCACAGAGAGGTTGTTCCAGAAATTTGCTTCCTTAAAGGTTTCAAACACCCTTCTAATATCCCACCTAAATTTATTGAGAGGCAGTTCACATATGGATTTTTTTCTTTTAAACTGCCCTGCTCTTAACTCTGTTTTCCATAAGCACTTCAGAGAGGTAGGTAGCAATCATAGTCCTCTTTGGTTTTCATTTTGCAATATGAAAGATGCAATCCTCTACCATAAGTGATACCTCCAGTGAAACAAATTATTGTTCCTCAACTTGTCCTTTTTACCATATAAATTAACTTTTCTTGACTAGGAACTATCAGAATAGTACAGAGAAGAGATATTCGCAGGGCCTCGTATAACAGCATGTAATACCTTGCTTTCTTTAATAAACCCATCCCACTTAACAAACCCCTGTTGTGGAAATCCCATGCACCAATGTATTTTTCAGCTGCCATCTTCCTGAACCAACTCAAACACACAGGCACTGGCTGGAAAAGAAAAGTCAACCAAAGAGTGTCATTCCAGAAAATGGAATGATTTTCCATCCCGGTATTTGATAAGCACTTTAAATACTATGTAAGTAGGTGGAGGGCCTACCTCCGAAGAGAGGGCAGCGTGGTCCTGGCACACCACACCCAGGTAACAATATATTGCTTTTCTCGGGGTAGTGGCAGCGTTGCCTCTAAACAAGCAGCAACACAAAATCCAACTGACAGAAATGCAAGAGGTGCTGAAATGCCATCACACGGAGGCTAATCTTTTCCAAGAGATTTCATGACTCATAAATTATCGCAGAGAAAATGAAATGCTACAAAATGCCTAAGAACAGAAATGGAAAATAAATTAAGATGTCTAATAAAGAACAGAAGCAGTCGTGATTTCTTAGTGTGGGTTTATTAACTATTGTGCTTTCCAAAAAGGATCAAATTACCCTGAAGCTCTAATGGATCAGCATCTCATTTGCTAGAGGACCAGCTCTCAGCTGCAAGCTCTGGCCCCCATCCCAGGACCGGAGCATCTTTGCAAGGCTCCTACACCCATCAGCCTCTTCCAGCACACCATGAGGATGGAGCAGGTTCAACAGCAAAAAACCCATCCCCAGGATGGACCGCCAGCAAATTAGCTGCTGACTGCCAAGACTGAGAAGCAGGGAGGGATGACACTGGCCACAAAATTAGTCAGAGCCCTGCTTTTAAGAATTGCCGTATCATAAAAGGGAAAACTACTGCTAAAAGGAAAAAGCACTGGAAATGCAAACGCAGACGCCTGGCTGTAAAATCATCAGGCTGAGCTCTCTGCTGAGTACATGGAGGGATTCAGTGACCCTGAGGGAGCCTTACCTGCTGAATGAGCCAGGAACACACCTTGCTGGGTATTAGGCAACATCGTGTAATGCGACTACAGCAGTAAGCACAAAGGCCCTACAGTGCAAAGAACAACACTGCAAATTTCACAACGGCTGAAATCTCTGACTGATTTCTTTAAAATTCAGTTTCAGCACAGGAATAACATTTAATTAGTCTTCTCTTATCATTACTCATTTATGTAATTCATTTAAATACCTGAAAAGGCACAATATCCCAACTTTATGCAGCATTAAGCCATTAAAACGCTATCCTTATATGATCAGTATGGGATGTGTGAAGTTATTTACGCCACGGAATGCTTTCCAGTCTGAGAAAGCTTTCAAACTGGCCATCAAAGTTGTCAATTCACTTTTCCTTTAAGCCTTGAAAAGAGCAATGGGATCTTTTGACAGCTAAAGTCTGATCAAGGAGATGCAGAACAAAAACCAAGAGAGTCACTGACACCACCTCAGAGCAGGCAAAACAGCCTCTCCCGGAGGATTTTCACCCAGGAAAAAAGAAGGGATGGATGCTCAACTGCCACCGGTGGAGTGAAGAATTTTATCTGATCATCTCAGCACTTCAGCTTCAGCACAGTCTGTTGCGCGTTGGCTGAGCCAAGGAGTGAATCAGTCATCTCAGCTTAAGAAATCCCAACCGCTTGGCAAGGAACGTATTTTAAAAGCAGATCGTACACAAGTTCGTAAAACTCATTCATATAAAACAAACGACTTCACTGCACAGAATAGAAAAAATGTCCCCATTTCTCAGTTCTCACCTGAGTTTATTGCCATTAATTGGTCATGTCCATCAGTGCTGTTGGTAGTACATAGGAATTTCTTAGTTTAAAGCCTCTTAAAGCTGAATAAAGTCCCAGACACAGCTATTAGCTGAGCCATAAGGGAGCCGAGGCATGAAGGAAGCAGACAGTATGGGCGACTGCAACTTGTCGCAAGGGACAGGAAAAAAATACAGTCACCACCTACACTCAAACTGGGCCAAATCTCCATTTTGTGGGTATAGGTGTTGCTCCCACGGACTGCAAAGACAACAAACACCAACATTCAGCGTGCAGCCTGCCCTGTGTCCTGGGGCTGGTCACAGACATCCCACAACTGCCCATGCCGGGCAGCAAAACCTCTGTGGGACTGTCACCACCTCGTGCCATGGCATCTGAGGGGCAAAGGATCACAGTGGCAAAACTTCTGGAAGTTGTACCAGCAGGCAGCAGCGCTGAGGTCCCAGCCCCAAAACAGCTACTGGGAGGACAAGGGCTGCATGGGTGATGTGATGGCTGTCACCGGTTCACCAGGAGCACCTCACGGGGCATCCCGGGAAGGGACAGACCCTGCCCCTTGCCTTGGGCCAGCACACCCACCTAATAGCGAGTAACAGCACGGGGGTCAGAAGAGGGTGAGGGTGGATGAGGTGCCCTGCTTCCCCAAAGGCAAGAGGGAAAAGGCAGTGAGAAAGGGTGCTGCCACCCCATCGCCAAGCACCGTGCCCGGTGGGCAACTGCCTGCCGGCTCCTAGTGCCCACCGGACACACCATTGGCCGGGCCCGGGGCGGTCCCCGGTGCCGCCAGCCATATCTGGCCATCTCACGGGGCAGTCGGCCAGTCGGTGTCTGGTGGTTATCCTCATTATTTACAGCAGGTATTACAAAAGCAGCCCCCGCAAGGTCTCTGCGCCGTGCAGGGACGGCCCTGTACAAACTTGCAGCAGGCAAACTCCGCAGACACGGCGCCTCACTGCACATGGATCCAAGGAACAGGGGAGGAGAAGACAAAGAAAAAGGAAAGAGGGACACCAGCATGTTTTGTGTAACAAGTTTCGGCATCCACCAGGTCCTAAAATGCACCCGGGGTTCCCACTTTGCACAACCAGTGCAACCAACCAGAGCCTGCTGTCAGCAGCTTGGTCAACAAACCCATGCGTTAGGTGGCCAAACCCAATGTAGAAAAATGTCAGGTAGCTTAGTAAGCAGGACCTAAAAGTTCACCTGTCTCACCTAACATTCCAAAAGACTCACGGAAATTTGCCCACATGGCTTTAGCCGGGAAGAAAACCTTTTGCAAACCAACCAGAAGGCACCAGCAGGTTTTGTGATCTCGAGAAACTGAAGTTAAGACGGGATTTAAACTAGCAGGCAATTATCTGCCAGATGGAGAGCTCATCACGCAGAGCACACATCGCTACATTACACCGTGTCAATAAAAGGAGGCCAACATCAGAAATACAGCCCGTGAGAAGGGAAACCGAGTCAGCTGATGGGAGAGTTCAACCCAGCCGTCGCTGCCAAGAGACCTTTACCAAATGTGTCAGGACAACGTTGGCTACCTGTAGCGTCAGCGAGCACATTGCGGGAAAAGCCACAGGATCCAAGCGACGAGCAGCAACACGTTGATAATTACTAGCAAGTCTATCATCACGGCAAACTGCAGTGGGAAAGAGGATTAAACGGTAGGCGAAGACGGGTTGAACTCTAGATATTTAGCAGCGTAATTTAAGTCTGAGCCCATGAATCCCTCCATAACCGACCCTTTTGCCCATCTGGGGGGCATTCCACATAAAAGCAAAATACATTTACAAATACTTAAAGCCAGAAGACAAACAAATCAGCTCTGATCAATAGGAAAGTACTCCCTGGAAAGCCCTGGGGCTCTTGTTTATTTTACCTTTGAGTTCCCAGGCTACTGGGAGTCCCTGGCTACTGCCAGAACTGACCTAGTCCTGATGTGGTTCATGATCCAGCTTGTATTATGGCCTAAACAAAATCCAGCAGCTGGGGGTCAAAGCCAGACGGCCCGCACTGCTGCTCGACTGACGCGGAGGTGCCCACATACACGACCATGAGCCAGAGAGCCTCTTCCCCAGCACCCTGCAAGTGTGAGCACGACCCTGTAGCTTATGGCACCTACCAAAGAGATGGGAAACGTGAGTCCCACAATGGCTTCTGCACCTTATTCGGCTCCTCTTTAATGTACAGCACAGTAAGAGCTTTGAGATTAAGGGCTGGAGCCCAGCCCATCTCTGCCCTCGCTAAGTGTCCTGATCGCTGTGCTGAGTGAAGTGCCCAAGCTGTAGCGGGATGGTATTTCAAGTACTCCCACTTTATAGGACACTTAACTGCCTAAAACAGGACACCGCTGCAGGGAACGGGCACCTGAAAGTGAGAGGCTGTGGCACTTGATGGTCAGATATGAATCCTCTGCTGGACCTCAAAAGGTCTGCGAAAGGTGCCAAACGCCTCTCCCTAGCCATGCTGAGACGTGCTTGTAGCATCTGGAGGCTAGCAACCACACACTGCTAAAATAAGCAACGCACTCCTATGAGACAGCTTTTACACAATTTAAACTTAATTCAGACAGCTAAATAAATAAATATATTATAAAAAATGAAAATCACAGCTTGGATTTTAAAAGGTCCCGTCAGAAATATTGCTGCAAGCACACAAGGGGCTGGGCTGGTTCCTGGAAAGTCCAGAAGTGCTACGACAGGAATTCAACCCAATAAACTCAATGACTTTTTAACATCAGTTTTGAATAGGGTCAAGGAGTCTGATCTGGACCTAGTGAAAGGACAGAGCAGACCCAAGGGATGCAGCAGCTCTTTGTACCCATACTGTGTGCTCCAGTGGCATGGCAGCTATAAAGAATCACCTCGAGCACATTTGCTTCCAAACCTAACAATCCCTTGGGATCGAACAGCAAAGACAGATTGCGAGATGCTGGCCGTCACGTCTGTCAAACTCCAATCTGGTAATGAAGTCTCTGCTCTGCCCCTTTTAGCAGGGTCCAGATGCTTTTGCTTCTCCCTGAAACTGGAGCTAGCCCACAGACTCCACAGCAGGCAGGGAGATGCCGTGTTGACAATGGTTGTTAGCGATGGCCTCTCCTTCTCCTTCCTTCAAAAAACCCTGAAATATTTTGACCAGATACGTCATTTCCAAAAGTGCTGGAGACCTGACGGAATGTAGCATCTATCACGCATGGGGCAATGGTGTTGAAAACATTACTTTCCTTTGTGTTTGATAAGCGTAACATGTCTATGTTTATTATGTGGTCCCCTGAGGATTTATTACAGGCTTACCATTTCATTTATTTGCTTTTTTTTGTGCTTGGCATGTGTAAACACTGGAAAAAAACGAAGGTGGTTACAGCTTGGCAGCATTAATGACTTGTTGAAACAAAGACCAAAAGTTTTCCTTTCTCTCCAGCAAATCCTACTTTTCTGTCCAACTGCTATTTTTCAAGTGCAAAGATCATCTTTCTGAAGTATTTTAAAATTTTATTTCTTTGTTGAATGCCAAATCCCCGTAAAAGCATACTTTCCTCCTTCATTCACTCAAACTCTTGACAATATTTAGTCGCTCCTAACATTACTCACGGCAAAACTTTTTCCTGTTTGCAAATTACAGCCTCCCCCTTCCATCCAGTCTGCTAAGCCTGTTACTACAGGTAGTTTGCTGAAACAGAAGTACGTACAATCATCCCTACAAAAGAAAACAAACCCTTCCGCCCTGGCACACACATTCAAGGTGGGTTCATCCCACCGAGCTTTAGCCACCTGACAACAAGGCAATTAGCCCCACTCAGTCACTCATGTTCCCTCTCTAATCAGTGGGGCGAGATGGGCATCTCCAGCCAGCAGCCCTCCTGCCTACCAACCCATCATGGCTGCAACCTACACAACCACCTTTGAAGAGATACCTGATTTCTTGGGCAGATCACGGTAGGTGATACAAATCTGACCGCAGGAGCCAAGCTGTACCTTCCATAAGGCTGTTTCAATCAACGCCTTGCAATGAAATCTCAACCAAAGTGCATGCACCCGGGTCTTGCAAAAAAAAAAAAAGGTGTTAAGCAAATCTCGCCAAGCAAACAAGAGATCACTCAATGGCAGATTTCAAAACTTTCCATGAAGATTACATCCTGCCCCTATTGGAAACTTGGGTTACACCTATAAATAGTCCAGTGTTTTTCAACATTGGAAAAAGAGCTGCACTGGGGGGAAAAACAATAAAAATGTCACTTGTTACAGAAACACAAAGTGGCAAAACTTAAATTAATTGGGTCTCAGGTGTTCTCTCTTTCAAGTGGACAACCACTGTGAACAAGGCTTTGAAGAACTGAGCCCCTCGTCAACTTATTCTGTACTCTGATTTATGCGATCTTTTGGCCAAATACTCATATAAAAAGGAGCAGACAACAAAAAAGCCTATCACTCATAGAAGACAGCACTGCCTTACTTGTATCTTAAATGGCAAAGTTGAAGTCAGAGTAACTGGAGTACTATTTTACCTAAAAACATCATCATTCCCCACAGAAACCAGGACAGAAAAGACTATAACATGGAAGATTGCCAAAAAAGGTCATTAGATCTGATCTGAATATCTTTAGCTCTTCTAACCCTCCTACATTTCCTAGAGGCTCTCCGTAGATATTTTTGGAAATACAAGTCAGTACGCCAAAGGAAGCCAAGAGAGACAGTTGCCCAAATCCTGCAAATTAGGCAATACTGAGGCAAGCAGATAAGTTCTGTTGTTATCTCCAGCACTTAAAAGTAGCAAGTCTGTCCCCACCAACCGGCTCTCAAAATCCCAAGGGCTTATAAAAGAGAGGGAGAAGGGATGGAGAGCGTGGATCTTGTGTCTGACATTTGATCCTCCCCTTACTCATCTTCCATGCATGAGCCTTACAAGGTAGAGTTGCCTAAGCTGCTAAATATTGAAAAGGTATTTGTAGCACATAGGTTTAGAGGAGGTTTCTGCTTCACGTTTGCTTGCTCCTCCCCGTAAAGTAATTCTGCTCCCAACTTTTAGAGCGGTCACATTCTCACAATGTTTGTGTTGGTCTCACCTGGACCCATGAGGGAATCAAGGGTCCCAGCGGAATCACAAGCCAACGCCGTGCTACGGTGCAGTCATTGCTGCCTGTACCTAAAATAACCAGATGAAAGCAACCTCAGCTACCTGGTCTAGTGGGAGGTGTCCCTGACCATGACAGAGGGGTTGGAACTAGATGATCTTTAAGGTCCTTTCCAATCCAAACCATTCTATGATTCTATGCCGATGTATGCAGCAGCCACACACCTGGCTGAACTGTAAACGCCGTCATAGGTGTTGCGTGCTATCACATGCCCCTGAACCCATGAACCCTGAGCACCTAGCCAGGCAAAACGCCGGAGCAACCCATCAGCTGCAGACCTATAGCACACCCTGAGCAGGAGACCACGGATGAGTCTCCCCAACCCTTCCTTGAAGATGCTGGGAGACACCAGGGCCACGCTCTGACCGGACAGGTGGAAATGTGAGAATGTCTGGGTTCCCATCCGAGAGTCTGCTAAGGGTCCCACCGGTAAGAGCCCTACCAGAAGAGTGGTGAGCACGCTACATACCTTTGCCTAATGTCATATTTTCAAATCCAGCATTACTTTCCTCAGTCATGGGATGTCTGAGAAAATCCATTCAGCTCAAAGATGGGAGTCAACAATGAAAGGGAGTTTCAAGATATGAAGTATATACACTGAAGGAAAATGGACCATTCAACGAGCAAATGTAAAATTATACACTTTATCAGCAGCCAGCCACTTCCTCAGGTAGCACTTGGGATGTCAGAGATAATGAAGTATAAAATCCCACTGCTTCACATCACCTACTTTCCCCATCACTAATTCCACTGCAGATTTACTATCATCCTAACATCCAAACCTAGAAAACTGTTCCTGTATTCTAAACAAAGGGTTCTTTTGTCATTACCCTTGACAACAATTTGATGTTTATTCCGTATTTGGCACAGGATCCACAGCCCCAGCCTAAACCAATTCTGAGCTGCAAGGAAATGTGCAACCAGAACAACGGAACAAAAGAGGATCCTTCCCAAGCTGCAAGTCAGGAGTAGGAGCGCTTCAGTGACTTCTAAGAGGGAAGCAAATTGCAAGGGAATACACCAAGGAAACCAACTCATTAATACAGCCTGAAGCTTAGAAAGTAACCAAAAAATATAAAACAATTACTAATTCAATTTTAAAATGGTTATTAAAACCATCTCCCCATTTGCAAATAATTTGAAAACAGGGGATTTTTTTTTTTCCTGGCAATCCCACCATCACACTTCTCTAAATTCAATTCCTATCCCTTGGGACTTGATTAGCAAGTAAAACCTAGTAGATCTTTCCCCCTCTCACATCTTCAGTCTCATTCTTCTCATACCTTCTGCTTGTTATCCTAAAGCCTCCCTCTTTTCCAGAAATCACTGAGAAAAGCATCAACATTTAGGCAATAAAAAATTAAAATTATTGCTACATTGAGCAAAGTGTATATAAAACCAGCCCCAAACCCCTGCAATCTCAGTAAGCCATTTCTCATATCCTCTCAATCAAGGCAACTCAATAGCTTGTACAGAAATCTTAACAAAAAGATGCTGCAAAGACAAACATGCCCTTGGGTTTTTAAACAGGATTGCTGAATTTGGGTTTATGTAGGGCTTTGATACACACTATTTTTTTTCCTCCGGGAACTAATTGTGACCTCTAGTATTTATAGTTCAAAGTTTCGCTTTGTGGGACGAGGTTAAGAAGTGCCATCTGTGTATGCTTCCACCAAGACATACTAAGGTAGAAATATCTTGTTAAAAATTGTGTAATAAAAAAAAATGGGAATATGCAGCCTGCACCACACACAGACAGAAACAGGGAGAAACAAACATTTTCAGTGAGAGCTACACAGGAACATTTTCTGAAAGAAGTTGACTGACAAAATAGCTTCTGAGATAAAACATCTCATTTACTTTCTAAAGTGTGCTGTGATAAACATTTCTTTTTTTATTACTGGGGATAACTATTTTAGCAAAGAAATTGCTTATTTACGGTAGCTTTGGCTGTAGATAACTCCATATTTATTTCCAGCAGAAGATAGCTTTTATCTCAGTAAAAAGTTATTTTGTCAGTCAGCCTTCCACTAAATATTTTCCTCTCGTAGCCATAGACGTTTTCCTGTCTTTTGAAACAAAAATACACCACTCCTATGAAATCCAGGGATGAAGTGGGAGGAAGCACACACAAAAGCAACAAGGCAGCGACAGCTTTTTATCGGCTGCAACAGGTCACACAGCTGAGGAGGGAAAGTCAAATTCCTGCAGGCTGGGGGGGAGGAGAAGGGGGCACACCTATGGGATGGAGTGGGATAGAACCTATACGGATGCAGTAAAGGATTTAGGTAGCCACAGCAGATCCAGGAGCTAGCCTAACTTTAAAATAACGGACACTACTCTTGCTTTGCTATTTTAGGAAAATAAATATGTGTTGGGAAAATAAACAAGTGTTCAAAACCACCGCTACTAACCATTACGGGTCCTGCTTCGCTTCAGCTCCCCTTAACACACCAAGTAACAATCTGGGCTGCAATCTCACAGCTCGCACAGTATCACACCATCTTTCTGAACAATGTCCTGGTCCTTGCAGCCTTTGAGCTGCTGCTTTCTCTCCTCTCAGTGCAGGATGCTCGTGTGAAGTGCAAGCACCCAAAAATCCCGGGAACACATGGGCGCAGAAGCGCTGCTGCTCCTCAGAGGGAGGGAGAGGAGCCTCCACCCATCTGTGCCCACCATCTCCCAATGGAATGACCTCCAGGGATCCTACTGCAGCTGCTGGTGGGAATGTGCTTCCCCGGGGGGTGCCCAGGGAGAGCAGTTTGGGCGCTGCCTGCCCCTCGCTGGCCCTGAAAGCAAGTCCTCACAGGCAGCCAGAAGCATCACCCCTGGAGGAACCTGCAGATCTGCCCCTCCGAAACTCACAATGCCCCTGCAGCCCCCTCCTTCCCACTTCCCAAAGCGGGGGCTCGGAGCCCGATGCTGCCAAGGCACCCGGCCGGCATCCCCATCACCCACCCTCCATCCCAAAGGGCCCTGCGCTAACAGAGGCGCCTTTTCCCTCTAGTTTCTCTTTTCCCTTTAATCCCCAATCTCCACACACACAAATTACACACACCCCCCTTCCCCCAGGCCTTGCATCTCAGGCACAGCTGTGGCCTCACCTTTATCAGAAGGGCTAAACCAAAGTACTGTGCCTTCTGTTACATTTGTATGGAGAAGGCACAGAGCTGGAGATCCGGGATCATTAGCATAATGACTTCTAAATTACAATAATAATGAAGATCTTTTAACAAGCCTTGAGTAGAAATCCCAAGTTTATTGCAGCACAAACGAGCTCTATCTTAATTTGTATTTGCGGATAGTCAATAACCTCACTAAGTACCACTGCAGATCAAAAGCCAAAGAAATGTAAAAGGCAACACTTGAGCTCTGACGCCTTCAAAAACCACCTGGGTGTCTATCCCTCACGGCAGGGGGCACTACCTTCCCCAAATTGTATGTTGTGTAATGACATCCTGCCCCTCTACTCTGCCCTGGTGAGACCCCATCTGGAGCACTGTGTCCAGTTCTGGGCTCCCCATTTCAAGAAGGACAGGGAACTGCTGGAGAGGGTACAGCAGAGGGCTACAAAGATGATTAGGGGCCTGGAGCATCTCTCTTATGAGGAGAGGCTGAGGGACTTGGGTCTTTTCAGTCTGGAGAAGACCTCGGGAGGATCTAATCAATGCATACCAATACTTAAAGGGAGGGTGTCAGGAGGACAGGGCTGGGCTTTTTTCAGTGGTGCCCAGTGACAGGACAAGAGGAAATGGGCACAAACTTGAGTATAAGAAGTTCCACCTAAATGTGAGGAGGAACTTCTTTACTGTGAGAGTGGCAGAGCACTGGAACAAGCTGCCCAGGGGGGTGGTGGAGTCTCCTTCTCTGGAGACATTCAAAACTCGCCTGGACAAGTTCCTGTGCAACCTGCTCTGGGTGGATCTGCTTTGGTAGGGGGGTTGGACTAGATGATCTCCAGAGGTCCCTTCCAACCCCATATGATTCTATGATACTTCAAATTTATCCGGAGCCCTCAAAAGCTGCAACGTACAGCCCGGTGGGGTTTTGTCTGCCCTGGTGAATGAGGCTGGGTTCCCAGAGGAACATCTACTGTACCCCAGCGAGCTGTCCTGGATGACAAAGTGGGACTCGGTGCGGCAGCAGCACAGCCAAGCAGGTGCCAGCAGCATCTGCAATGTGATACCCCGGAAAACTCCTGCAACAGTTGTGCAAAACTCAGGCCAGCACCAGCCTTCCCCCACACACACACGTTCCCCCCCGCCAGCACCAGCGGGGGCCTGGGTGTAATGTTTAACGGGGGTGAGAGCCATGTGACTTGAGCAATGTTTAACCCATTTAAATCCCAGTTTAACATTATTGTGAACGTCACCGTGGATAAAAAGTAATGTTTTAAATGATCCTGTCAATGTAAGCCATATATTTAATAGTAAGAAATTTATTAGTAAGAAATCACAGACTGATCAATCTTGACCACCTGTTTCAGAAGCCCGGGGTGAAATTCTGCCCCCCCCGCCCCGACAGCAAGGGCAGGATTTCAGCAGGGTCCAGGTTTCACCCCAGTTGTCAAAACAACATAAACCTAAGGACCCAGTGTGCAGGCACGGGAATATGAGGCCAAGCTCTGCCTTTCTGTAGGACAGCCTTGAAGGTACAATGGAAGAAGGAGAACGTGTCCTTTTAAGGGACCCCTGGAGCCCACCTGGATTGGTTTCACCCCAGAGGGGTCCAGTTTGCTCACTCAGACGGCTCTACACGCCAGGCACAGGCAGAGGGGCACCCAGAAAGATTCACTTCAAAAGCGACCGACTTCAAAAGCTCCCTCCCGATCCAAAGCAAAATGCTAATATCCACACCACCCACATTCCTCATTCCTCGGCTTGGGTCGGGTCCTGGCCAACAGCGGGGGCACAGCCAAGCAGGTACGGTGGCACCAGGGCAAAGGCAGAGCCCGCCCCGGGCTGCCCACCATCCCACCCAGCTTCTGACGACATTTACACCGTTGAGAGTAAGTATTAAATGCCAACTGTGCCCTTTCCAGGTTTTACTGAACAGATCAGCTCCATTTTGTTTACACGCAGAAAGCCAAAGTTGCTGCGCTGATTTGAATAATCCCCGAGCCAAATGAAAGAACGCTGGTTTTAGCCAAGTACCAAAGTCTCGAAGTAATTTAATTGAGTAGCGCGGCTCCTCACCAGCCTTGCACAGCACAGCACTGGGTGGAAATCAGATTTTTATAGCAGCAGCGTTACTTCCGACTCGTGTATAGATCAAATTCCCCCCGAGTCCATAAAGAACTCCCTCCAACCCTCCCCCGGCCTGAAGAGCAGTAGCAAGTAGGGCAGGACTTTGTGCTTGTCAGGGTTGAGAGGTTAATGGCTACTCCGTAGACACGTTTTTCAGTTAACTGGCAGGTCATTTTAGCAGATGATTTGCAGGTATTTTGCAACACTTAGAGATAACCCTGTGAAGCACTTCTGTCTGAACTTCTTCTCGTCTTTTTTTTTTTTTTTTTTTCTAAAGACCGCATCAGATAAACCAGAGAAAGCAGGCAGGTGAGAGTTTCCTGGACACAACCACACACGGCCAAACTCTTTCCATTTCCAAACAGCAAACTTCTCCAAATTAACATCAAATGGAGTTCAGCGCTTGCCAAAATTATTTTAAAATACCATCCGCAAAAAGCTTTAATCTTTCAAATATCTCAAGACATGCAGCAGACAGGCAGTTGTGATCAACATCACAGCAGAGTTTCAAAGTTCACACCTTCACCAAACACGAAAACGATGCCGGAATGATCCAGCTCCTATTACTTAAGAAAACAGAGGTCTTCATTCCTACCTGAGATTTCATCCACTTAAACTGAGTAAATCATTAGACTGAGAAAGGAATGGTACATGTCATCCATCTATTCTTCTCTCCTGAGCACACTCTTCAGCTAGTCTAACCAAACGACTTTTCCAAGCTTCTTGCTCCAAGTTGAGTTCTTATCTTCTGCTACTAGATAAAGAGCTACTGGTTCAGGCAGACAATGACCACACAATCACCTGCGCCTTAATCCAAATGTTTTTCTTTAAGGTCACAAGCCAACTGTCTGTTTTTTCTGCAAGTCCTCACAGGACATGGAAGCGGCATTTGTGAGCTAATGTACCACATCAGCTGCCCCCCAGCCTTTTGGAACAACCAGGAGGGGCTTCTCAGGTGATGCACCCCAGTGAATTCAACCAGTTTACGTAATATCACTTTCTTTTTCCCGAAGCAAAAAGGACCTTGAGCCTGCAAACCCAAGGGAGAGCGTGGCTCTCCCTCTCGAGGCCCCACCACACACCGTGAGTACTTACAGTAAAACAAGCACTGCCAGGATTATGCCAGAGTTTGGTCATTATATTTTTTTTTAATACCACCATCCAAAAAGAAACATCTCCCAAAGTGTCATTTTATGTACCCAGTACCTGCAGCTATTTTTCTTTTTTTTGCAGGAAGAATACAAATATTAGCTTTAGGTTACAGAGAGAGGTGGTGAGGAATGTATCTGGTTAAACCTCTGAAAGTCAACACAAGTATGGGATCAGGTCCACAGTAAACTTTATAGAGTGGCACCTGCAGAGGAAATTACTCATGGCATGATTGATGCCACAATTAGAGGCATAAAAAGTAATTCCATGATAAACAAGCAACTGAGCAGAAAAAGAATAATATCCTAAGAGCATATATGTGCTCATATAAAAGTATATATTGGACAATATTGAGCAGTCTTCACACACACACCCCCCAATTAGGAAGGAAGTTAATGGTACAGTACCCCTCCCTCTTCCCTCCTCTCCCTCCCCCCGGCAGCGCTGATTTTGGGGCTGTATTTGGCCAGCATCTGTCCCTAGCTCTCCTAAAGCAAGCCCGGTGCAATCAGCTGCGTTACACGGCCATTACACAGCCATAACTCATGGCTTTCCCAGATGCCATTGCCCACAGGAACCCACGCCAGCCATGCCAGCCAGCGCAGCTCCACACATCCACCCAGGCCACACCAGTGGAGAACTGGCCCAAGGTCTAAGGATCTACCAGCAAAAACTCCCATTACGCAGAAGGGAATAAACATGTTGTGTTACTCAAAAAAGAACAGAGGAGCCAAATCTCACCCCTTTTTTTTTTTTTAGAGAGAAAAAAAAGAGAGGGAGGGGAGGTGGTGTTAGAGCTACGTGTGCATTCCCTACATCTGTGCAACTTACATCACTCATTACCTTTATGGACCCACATCAGAAAAGCTTCAGCCAAGGTACCACCTAAACAGAGGGAGTACACAGGAGTATACACACACACGCTTGTTTTTATTTACCCTTGTGATCCACGTTTACTAAACAACTTCAACGCACCACTTCAATCCGCAGCACATGGGCATGATACATTTTTGTGGTTCCTCTCCAAAAATTTCATGGATAAATTGCTGCCTCGGGAAAGCGAAAGCTGGGTGCTGAGCTGCCAATGGGTTATGTCTGCCCAGGCCCCCGTACTGGTCTGACGAGCAGAATTACGCGCTTTACGAACCTCGAACGCCTGCTTACCTGAGACCGACACTTTCATGAGGGCTTCCAAAGGTCTGTTGTTGTCCAGATCGCGACTGAGTTTGAGCTCCCCGGTGGCAGAGTCCAAAAGCAACAAGTTTAATTCATTGCCTTGCACAAAGGTGTAGGCCAGGCTGTCAGACACATCGGGATCATGAGCAGGGATCTTGCCAATGACGCCGGAGGGGAAGCTGTTAGACTTGTTGGTCACATAGTTGTTGAAGAGGATCTGGAAGTCCTGCAGCACGGGTGGGTTATCGTTCTGGTCCAGGAGGCGGATGTGCACTGTCGCCCGGCTCACGAGAGGGGCCGAAGTGGCCTGCACCACAATCACATACTCTGTCCGGCTCTCATAATCCAGGTCCATGAGGGCCGTGAGGTCTCCATTGAGCAAGTCTAGTTGGAAGACCTCAGGGATGTTGCCCTCTACAATCTGGTACATGATCTGTGCGTTGGTCCCCTCGTCAGGGTCAGCTGCACTGATCCGTGCCACAATGGAACCCACAGGGCTGTTCTCCTCCACAAAGATGTCAAATTCATCCTTCTCAAAGACAGGGGGGTTGTCGTTGATGTCCAGCACAGTCACTTGGATATCCACAGAGGCTTTCAGCGGTGGGCTCCCCCTGTCCACGGCAAAGGCTCGCAGGCTGTAGACAGCCACGTTCTCACGGTCCAGCTTGCGCAGTGTGCGTATCACTCCAGAAGTGGGTTCGATGTAGAAGTCTCCATCTCCATCGTCCCCACCTTGGAAGGTGTAGAGGAGACGGCCATTGAGGCCCGAGTCGCGGTCAGTGGCGGACAGTTGCAGGACACTGGTGGAGAGCGGCACATCCTCAAAAACCGAGCCCTGGTAGCGGTCACGCAGGAAGCGAGGCGCGTTGTCATTGGCATCCAGGATGAGGATCTCAACATACGTGGTGTCTGATTTCTGAGGGATGCCGTTGTCGTGGGCTGTAATGGCCAATGTGTAGGAGGCCTGGTCCTCATAGTCCAGCTCCATCAGGGTGGTGATGGTGCCTGTGTCGGGGTCGATGCGGAACTGGGGGATGTTATCGTCCAAAATGTAACTGATTCTTGCGTTCTCCCCCGTGTCCTCATCGGTGGCACTGATGGTGACAATAGAGGTGCCGATGGGCTTGTCCTCGCTGACGCTCACTGTGTAGTGGGAGCTCTGGAAGACTGGGCGGTGTGTGTTGGCATCTGTGACGTTGATGAAGACCTGGACGGTGTCAAAGCGAGTGCCGTCAGAGGCAGTGACTGTCAGCACATACTGCCTTTCCTGCTTGTAATCCAGGGGCAAGGCCAGCGTGATCAGCCCCCCGCCGCTCTGACTGGTGATGGCAAAACGGTTCCTGGTGTTGCCACTGGTGATCTGGTAAGTCACAACACTGTTAACGTCCCTGTCCACTGCTGTCAGGGTCAGGACACTGCTGCCCACAGCCGCGTCCTCGTTCAGTCTGAGGTGATACACCTTCTCCGTGAAAGTGGGGTTGTTGTCGTTCACATCCAGGACAGTGATGGACACACTGGCTGAGGAGGTCATGACCGGCACACCATGGTCCCTGGCCTCCACCCCGAAGTGATAGTTCTCCACAGTCTCTCGGTCCAGCTCTGCAGACACTGTGATCCACCCCGTGCTGTTGTTGATCTGAAAAGGGAACCCAGAGTCACTTCCTGCAGGGGCACCTCCGGTGGAGGGTGCCATCTCTATGAGTTTGTACTCCAGGCGGGCGTTCTCCCCAGAGTCAGCGTCCACAGCCTGGATGTGCAGCACCGAGTAACCCAGAGGAACGTTCTCCAGCACCGTGGCCTGGAAGGGAGTGCTCACAAAGATGGGGGCATTGTCATTCACGTCCACGACCTGCACTGACACCATGCCACTGGAGTTGATCAAAGGAGGCCTGCCCCCATCCTGGGCTTTGATCCGAAGCGTGTACTCCCGAATAGTCTCATAATCCAGAGGGTTGATCAGGTCGATGGCACCGGAGAAAGAGTGGATGTAGAACTGGCCTTTCAGGTTGCCGCTCACAATGCTGTAGTGCACCTGAGCGTTGCTGCCCCGGTCCCGATCCGTGGCCTGCACCTGCAGTATCTGGCTGTTGACCGGAGCGTCCTCTGGCACCTGGACCAGGTAGCGTTTCTCGCTAAACTGTGGGTAGTTGTCGTTCTCATCCTCTACAGTGATGTGCACCATAGCCGTGGCGCTCCGTGGTCCTGGATCCTTGCCCTGGTCATTGGCTTCCACCACCAGGTGGTACTCGGAGACCTCCTCGCGGTCCACTGGGGCTCGGGTCCTCACAACCCCAGAGCGTGGGTCAATCTCAAAGACCCCATCACCAGCTCCTGGCTCCAGCAGGCGGTAAAGCATGTTGGCGTTGGCCGGGGCGTCGCCATCGGTGGCGCGGATGGTCAGCACCTCGTAACCCACCTCCAGGTTCTCCCGGATGCTCTCCCGGTACTCGGGCTGCTCAAACACTGGCTCGTGGTCGTTGGTGTCGCTCACCGTCACCGTCAGGTAGGTGGTGGCCGAGCGGCGGCGCGGGGAGCCGTGGTCGGAGGCGGTCACCTTCAGCACGTGGGTGTCCTTGGTCTCCCGGTCGAGGCTGCGGGCGGTGACCACGCTGCCCGTCTCGGCGTCGATGGAGAAGTAGTCGTTGGAGCGCTCGTCGAAGAGGGCCTCCATGGAGTACGCCAGCCGCCCGGCCTCCCCCTCGTCGGGGTCCTGCGCCCGCAGCACGATGACGGCCGTGCCGGCGGGCTCGTTCTCGGGGATGGACACCTGGTAGCTGGGCAGCTGGAACTGCGGGGGGCTGTTGGGGCTCCGCGCCCACCGCGCTCCGGGACGCCCGACGCCGCCCTCC
>NW_015094506.1:42422983-42435793 GCF_001431845.1 Calidris pugnax | reverse complement strand
GGGGGGGGGGCTGCGCCGGGTGGAGGCGGCGGGGTCCCGGTACGGCACCCCCGGGGTGAAGGCACCCGGGAGCCACCTGCCGTCTCGGATCCCTCGTCCGGAACAAAGTTATACTGATTTTTATCCATTTATTTATTTATTTTAAATTCTCCCGTGGTGGTGGTGGTGGTGAGGGGGGGGGGAACCAACAAAAAGAAAAAAGTACTTTTCAGGGCAAAATCAGCACCACCTGCCCGGTTTGGGGACTCCGCGCGGCCCGGCGGGGGGGGCTTGGCGGACCCGCTCTCCCGCTCCGCTCCCAGCCGCGCAGAGCCGCGGGCGGAGCTGGAATTAACGAGCTCTCCGGGGCTTTGCGAATAATTACAGACAAGATGCGAAGTGAGGCAGTTTGTGGGGAGAAGCAAAGCCAAACCCCGCATGTAAATGTGTAATGTCAATTCTCTGGATTTATGCTAGACGCTTCCTATCGTTTTCCTTTTCATTTTTTTTTTTCTTTTGGGCTGCGATGCGTGCGTGGGAGCGGTACCCGGGCTGAGCCGCCATCCCCGCGGCTGCAGTGTCCCCTGGTGGGTACGGCGAGAAGGACGCGGGGAGCGCACCCCGCCGCGCCGGGGACACGGGAGCTGCCCGCCCGCCGGCAGGAGAGGGTCCGGGTGCCCGTCGTACCGTCCGTGGCAAATATTATAGAATAATTGTCGAGGGTGGAAGGGACCTTTCAGATCATCGAGTCCAGCCATCAACCCAACGCTGCCAAGTCCGTGTCGCTAAGCACCATGTCTACCCGTCTTTTACATACTCCACCATTTCCCTGGGCAGCCTGTCCCGATGTTTGATAACCCTTTCGGTGAAGAAATGTTTCCTAATATCCAATCTGAACCTCCCCTGGTGCAACTTGAGGCCATTTCCTCTTGCCATAGAATCTTGGAATTGTCTAGGTTGGAAGGGACCTTCAAGATCATCTAGTCCAACCATCAACCCAACTCTGACAAAAAAAACCATCACTAAACCATCTCCCCCAGCACCATGTCAACCTGTCATTTGAACCCCTCCAGGGATGGTGCCTCAACCACCTCCTTGGGCAGCCCATTCCAATCCCTGATAACCCTTTCAGTGTAAGCACCTTTCAGTGCAAAAACCCTTTCAGTTGTCCTGTTGCCCGTGACTTGGGAGAAGAGACTGTCCCCCACCTCTCTACAGCCTCCTTTCAGGTAGTTGTAGAGAGCAATAAGGTCTCCCCTCAGCCCCCTTTGAAGACTAAACAACCCCAGTTCCCTCAACCACTCCTCCTAAGTCTTGTTCTCCAGACCCCTCAACCAACTTCGTTGCCCCTCTCTGGACTCACTCCAGAATCTCCATGTCTCTCCTGTAGTGCGGGGCCCCAACCTGGACACAATATTTGAGGTGGGGCCTCACGGGTGCCAAGAGTACAAGAGCTTTATGTAGGAAGAAGACCAGTGGGAGGCAAGCAATGCACCGCCAAGGGTCACCCGCTGGGATTTTGCAAAACTCTGTGCCTTGTAGGAGCTGGAAGGCAACTCTTAGAGCAATCTGTTACTGTCAGTTCAGGCTCTTCAGCACTTACAAGAAGACTGTGAAAAAAAACCCCACCAAAAAACAGCTTCTTTCAACTGCTTTCATCCCCGGAACTGCATTATTGCAAGGGAAAAAAAAAAAACCAACCCACCTGGATTATTGCCAGTATGTCTGTCAGGGGAAAAAAAGCTTTATAAATTGCACTTTTGGAAGAAGTTTAGCTGATTCAGCTTTCCTCAAGTAGACACTTTTTTTTAATGGAATTTAGAGGCTTAGTTGGCTTTTCAGATCCTCTGATAAAAATGATAGTTCATGAAAAGGAAGAGGAAATAAATAGGTTAAAAAAAAAATAAAACATAACCTTCCCTTTGTCAAGTTTGAGTGCATGTAGTGATCTGTTTTATACTCCAGAAATCAAGCAACTCACTCTGTGGCTGCTTTAAATCATATGAAAATTACCTTTGGTTCTGCATAACAAAACCGTAGTTTAAGTCCGTACTTTTCTTTCTTCTCTCTACATTTTCCTGCTGCAATGCTTAATGCCCACGTTTTGAAAAATAAGCTTTTGTTACAAAATAATCCTTTTTATGGATTTTTAAAAGTGAGATCCAAGTACACGTTTCCAGAGCTTGTATTAGATGAAAAAGATCCACAAGAAAAGACAGTTTAAACTTTTTCTTTCCTTTCTATAGCAACAAGAGGCAATATCCATGAGTCTGGAAAGGGGAGATATTGCAAAATCATCTGTATGAAATCACTTACGTGCATAATTACACAAAACCCTCCATCTATTCCTGTTTCGATGACTTGTCCTCTATTTTCAGTTAATTTTGTCTTGTTTATCTGATGTGTTTCACTGTTTTCTCATTGATTGTATAATCCCTATTGTTCCTTTCGCTCCTTACGCTGCTGGTCATAAAGTTTTACTGTAAAAATAGATATGAGATGCAAAATGGTGAACGTAGTACTGAAACGCAAGGCCGACATGTTGTCCTAGTGAAAGGAGCCAGTTATTTAACCTGTTGGCAACTCAAATCCCTTTTCAGACCCCGTCACGGTGAGATGGGTCACCTCGCTCATGGGTCACATGTCCCTCCATACAGGAACGGTGGTGGCTGGCTGCTCAGAGGTTGGGGCTGGGCTGGTCCATTTCTGGTGCTGCTTCTGTGGGTCCGGAAGAGCCAGACAAGGCAACAGCCAACCCAAACACTTGGTAAAGGAAACTCAAGGTGGGGAGGAAAATCAGAATTACATCTGTCTCATGTTTTAACTGGCAAGTTTTCAATGAAGGCTGATCCTTCTGAGAAAATCAGATACTCCCTTTGGGTCTGATTCTGCAGATTTTCTGGTGTAAGCTGCCCTTTTCTATAGAAGAAGTCATGCTGACATCACCATGATGGGCAACGTCCATAAAAATATGCAAGTGGGAGAGGTTTTGCCTGACCTTTTGTTTCCTTGGTACCCATTGATGACATACTCATTTCACAGTTCAAAAAAATGTTCTGTTTCGACTTGTCCGGGAGTGAAGTATTTCAAGTTTCTTTCCAAAGTGAATTAAAACAAAAAAACCCCGATAGTATTGTTACTCACCTCCTTTTCAGTGTTCAGCTCTGAAAAATAATGCAATTAAAGGTCAGGGAATTTTTTTAAAATATGAGGTTTATAATCTGTAGCCCGGAGGAAGAGGAAGGCAGAGCTGGGGTTGCCTGTATCTAGGTCCAATAATAATTCTTAAAGGTTGGGAATGAAGTGAAATGAAGTGATTCACTTTCCTGCAGAGGAGGTGATTCTCTGGAAGGAGCCAGAGGTTCTCACATCTCGTTCCATCCGTACTTTAAAGAAAGACTTAAAAATTTGAAATTTGTGCTCAGTACTGTCATATTACAAATACTTAAATACTTTTTTTTTTTTTTTTTTTTTTAAAAAAAGCGCTTTAAAAACTTTTTTTCCTGTGAAATGAAGTGATTCACTTTCCTGCAGAGGAGGTGATTCTCTGGAAGGAGCCAGAGGTTCTCACATCTCGTTCCATCCGTACTTTAAAGAAAGACTTAAAAATTTGAAATTTGTGCTCAGTACTGTCATATTACAAATACTTAAATACTTTTTTTTTTTTTTTTTTTTTTTTAAGAATAAGAGCTGTGAAAAGCTTTTTGCCATGGGATTTGTGAAATATTTTGCAGAAAGGTGACATGCAATGTGGCTTCCATCCCACCCACCAGTGGTTTTATCTTCTAAACTCTTGCTGGGTGGGAGGTTATGCAGGAGAAGAAAAATTACCCTCAAATTTAGGCATCCATGTAACACAAACTGTATCTTGTACAAGATCTCTTTATACATAGTGTTAAACCTAAGTTGATACATCTAATGTATTCATAACTGCATTTCTTTACTTCCCAAATGTACCAGTGATCTATTCCTGCTAAAGTAAGGCTTTGAGGAAATAATCTTTGAAACCACAACAGGCAGCAATAAAGCAGCCTTCAACCACACTTTATTCTTCTGATTTTCCAACACTTGGAAAGAAACTAGAAGTTTTGTGCCATACATTAGAAGTGAACAAAACTGGGTTCTGGAGGGGAACGTTATTTATTATCCATGATTTCAAATAAACCAACAACATACTAGACATGAAAAAAACCCACAAAAACCCCAATAACAAAGAACTTGTTAGTTTTCAGACTACCTGTGCTGCTTGCTGTTACATCCTACCCTCAAGGCTGGATCTCTTCATAGTCTGGGACCGCACATCAGCAGGGGCCACTGATCCCAGGCAAAACTTCATAAGAAAACAGAGAGGCCAGCTAAAAGGAATTCCTCGGTTTTGAAGACCAGATGTTCCCCAGCCCCTGGCAGGAGGCAGATGGGGGCTGACTCGCCCCTGGTGCTCTGGGACTGGGCACCACAGGGTCTCCCTCTGCCCCAAGCACCCAGTGCAGTGTGCCAAACTGGTCCGAGGGCTGGAGCTGGGTCCTAGTGTCACTTTAGTGAATATAAATTGCATAAAACCAGGATTTTAGGTGGTTTCTCCAGTCACTAGGATAACAAGTTGCTCTACGAACAGGCATTTGGACTTCCCATTCTCATGCAATTCTGTTCCACTTCCAACTCAAGAAAGTTCGAATAAGCAAAAGTCATTACTTTTTTCATGTTTCATCTGAGTTTATTTTAAGAACAGAAAAATTAGTTGGAGCTCCATAAAGTGAAACTTGAACCTTCACCTATTGCAGGAACCACACGGGTTTGGAAATGTTTCAGAAAATACTTTTATTGCTAACATTCATTATTCTTAAAGCCAAGAATGGATTCCAAAACGCAGGGATCCTTATTGCAGGAATGATGTTCAAGGCTTCTTGGCTGTACTTCGCTTCTCTTTTGTAGTAAGAGGAGAAAAAATTTAGACCTCTTTCTTAGACAATGAGTGTGTTGTAGCCAATAGTACTGTTGCTTCTTTTAAAATCCTTGGTGGAGATAGCAGCGATTCGGTGTTGGAACTTGTTTATTTCCTTAGACTTAATACCATCCACTTATAATTTAGCCTAAGGAGCTCAGCTCCACCCTTCTCAAACACTGCCTGTGAATTTCCTCACTCTAAATTGGTTTGGGTATTTTTTCCCCTCCTCACTTACGTTAGCTAAAGGCTCCGCTAGTTGCGACATGCAAGTAGACAAAGAAACCAATAGAAGAGCAAATTTCATGCCCCAAAATTGCACGGTGGCCAAGAACAAATAAAAGCTTAATATGACTTGACTTTTATTTATGGGAAAAGTGAAGAAGAGACTAATGCATTGAAAATTTAGTCATAAGAACTAACAAGCTCTGTAACAAATTCTGAAACAAACTACTATATAAAAATTGAGACTAGCGCTCCAGTTCAAAGTAAGCAGAGTAGAAAGCCCAGGTCTACAGATTCATGCGATTTTCTTCACTTTTCAGGTCTCTTCTTCACAGTAATCGAGGTACTGAGTGAAAAATCAAACCCTTGGGAATTACCTTTTACCGTTTGTTTTGCAGGACTCGCCCTTTTCTCCCTCACAGGGTCTCACCCTTCGTTGTACAAACAGATTAAAAAATCAGCTCTTGTGGCTTTGCCCAAGAGGTTCAGGTGAGTTTGCTGAAAGTTTGCTGCCAGGCCATCAAAATAAAGGTGCAGCAGGACAGGTTTCCTTGCTTCGCCAGCTTCTGTTACTTAATCAGGGGGTTAGGGGGACTAATTAATAAGAAAAGAGTGCAAAAGATAGACATGTCAAGCTTGTTAAGAGCCAGGTTAGGGACTGGAGTGGGCTGGGGTCTAACACCACCTTACAAAACTGTGGAGCAGTTACTGCTGGTGGTAGAAGAACATGTGGAGTAAGGAGACGAGATGGAGGATGCGTAGGTTGAGTAGTAGGGTTCAAGTACCACTAGAAAGGTTTCTGGCTGGGGAGCAGCCTCCTGCCAGACACAGTGTGCTCACAGGGTTGGGCATGCTCTCTGTTTACATGGGGGTATGGGGATAATGTTCTTGTACCACGTCAGTAACTGCTCCTCGGGGCCTATACCTGGTGGTTTGTAACATGTTGTTAGACCCCAGCCTGCTCCAGTTTCTCCCCTAGTAATTCCTTAAGCTCTCTCTACTCATTTAGTACTGAAACATTGTTTTCCAGGGTTCTTAATGGCTCCAAAATGTTTTTTTTCCAGAGTGAACTAATATTTTCTGAACTTTTTATGTTTTACATAGAGACAGGATTAGGTTTTTTCCTCCAATCTCTGTTACTTCTCTTACTTGACTCTGTTGCAGTCACCATCCCTGGAGGTATTTAAAAGATGGGCAGATGTGGTGCTGAGGGATGTGGCTTAATGGTGTTTTGGGCAGTGTTAGTTTGATGGTTGGATTCAATGATCTTAAAGGTCCCCTTCCAACCTAGAAGATTCTATGATTCTATGATTCTACTTTGTGCTTATCAGCACTGAGCATCTTCTGTCATTATATTGCCCACTCACTCAGCACTATGGGATTTTTCGTCACCCCTCCAGAAGCTGGTGGGATTCCATGTGGTTATATTCAACAATCCTGGCTATTTTTGTAATATCTGTACACTTGGTCACCTTTCTGTTCAGCTCTTTCCCAGCAGTGGGACTTTGTAGCCTGTTTTCCATGAGCTTGCCGTGGGCTCCTTGGACACAGCAGCCTTTGCACAGGAAAGCCATCGAGGGAAATTCTTTCAACTGCTTCTAAAAGCATATTCAAAGGGCTTCTGCTGGATGGGCATGAAGGCGGAGTGAAAGCAAGGTCGCTGTGACTTTAGTCTAAACTGTTCCTTTTCCAGAAGTTCAATCACATTCAAAGACAAGGCATTTCAGACTCTTCGGGGAGGAAGCACACGGCTGTAATGAAACACTTGCAGGCGGGGGATTAGTTGACCTGTTGGAAAAATAATAACATCAGCTGAAATGCTTATCGTGGGAATATGAAGTCAGGGTAGCAGGTTGCTCGGATAACGGTGGGGTTTAAGGCTTTGGGACTGTGTCAGCAAAAATACCGAGAAGGTGATGTAGGTGTTCAGCACCTCTCTTAATCACTGCATTTTTTTGTACAAGAGGTATTATGGTTATTGCTATTTCTTCCTCTTTCTTAGTGTTACTTCATACCTGGAGTTTGACGGGAAGATACAGTGTTGGTTTCTAGTCCTGGTCTGGAGGCACACCACGCACCACCAACACTTTTCACCTTTTCCCAAGAGGCCTAGGAAGAGTCCCTTTTTTCTCGTAGATGGGTTTTGTCACAAATTCCTGAGGATTTGTCATCATCCCTGGGGATTGGCACCTCTGAATGTGAAAAAATAGAAAGTGTTTGAAAAGCCAGTACACCAGATTGCTTTAAAAGGTGTCAGTAAGACATTGAGGGGCCCTGTTTTAGGCTTTCTCTGGCTCTGGGATGGGGATGCAGAGGCACCACGTCCTCCTGCAGACCCTGCAGAGGGGTCAGGCCCAAGTGCTGGTGCACAACTGGTGTGTTGCACTGCTGCTGGGCTGTCAGCTGATCTTTGCCCCATGCCAGCTCACCCCCGTGGCCAGCCCATGCCAGGCTGGGCTCAGTACAGCCCTAGGACCGTGCCCAGTGAGAAATTTGGACATGGTCACCCTGTGTATGTCGGGAAAAGCAAAAGAGCTTTTCTCTGGGAGCAAGCCATGCCATAGCATTTGGCTTCTGTGCCAAAGAACAGCCCCCACCCTGGCTTATTTCCCAGCGTAAGTTAAATGAAAAGTTAAGTTGATGGATGAAACATATTGTGTTTTCAAATTCCAGTGTTTTAACTGTCCACTTTTCTGCTCCTCTAGTAGATATGTAGCTCCAAGGCTCTTCCTGGGGGGAGATCGGCTGTCCTGCCTCTCCACCAGCCTTCACCGGGCTCAGCACTTATTAGCAGATCAGGTCTCTGGTTGCTGGATTTCTTGGGGGATCACTCAATGTTGTTTCATAAAAGAGAGGAAGAACATTTGTGCTCTTAATGAATTTAGTTGTCATCACTTGTCAGCTGTGTGCTCTGAGGTTAGGTACCATAATTATCATTATATTTATACATAGGTAATTATAATCTGGGAAACATTCCAAATTCTGCTTTTAAGTAAAATTGGTCAAGCCTATTTGCTGGAGCCCCTCTGCACGCCGCAGCCTCACTGGTAGCTCTACAGCAGCTGTGGAAGGGTGAGCCATGTGGAAACAAGGGGACCTGCTTTCTTGCTCAGGAGCAGCCAGGGGCCAGTTCTTATTCTGCCTGGCATTCCCCAAAACACCCTTATCTTCAGATATTCTAGCCTGGAAGCTGCAGTCAGGGAAAAGGACAAAAACAATCAGCAGTTATGCAGGCTGGGGCACAGGAAGGTCATTAGGCTTGTACTCCATCCCTACCACTGCTGCCAAGACCTATTTTCCTATACCAACAGAGACAGGTCCCACTGTTTTCAGGGTAACGAGAGTCGCACAAGATGGTTTCTGATGGAGTGGCCTTGGTTTCAAATCCCACTGTCACTCTTGCCCCAGCAGCAGTTCCTGGAAGAACAGCACAAGGCTCTGCTGAGTCGAAACACCCCCTGACTCCTCCAGACCTCATCTACAGCTACAAATGCCATCTTGATGATTTTATCTTTGTCTTCAGGGGCACAAAACACATTTTCAGCTGCAAAAAAATAATCTGGGAATATCTATAGATGATCCTACCAGGCTGTGCAGCATCACCCCTAGCCGTTGTCTCTAAAATTGGTTGCACCTTCTGCCACGTCCTGTTAGGAAAATGCAAAGGTGCCCCTGGTTTTTGCCAGCCATGGGTGAAGTGTTGGGACTCCCACTGCTGTCTCTGGCACTCGTTTGGGAAGCATTGGAGACATGAGTCTCCATTTCCTCTCACAGGGCAAAAAATGAAATATTTTCTGAACTCTGAGGAGGCTGAGAGACTGGAACTAAAAATATTCCTGTAGCTGCCACTGTCACTGACGAAAAAGGTTGTCAAAATTGACTTATTCTGAGAACTTCAACCAGCAAACTTATTCTAATACAGCCAAGATTGCTCCCTGTCCTAATCTGTAGTCCCCTTCCATTGCACTGCTATATGGCTCTCTTGAAAAATCTTTGCTTTTCTCATATAGTGTAACTTGTTGAGCTATCATGCTGCAGTAGAAAGTGGCTGCAAACTGGAAAATGGCAATCATCTCAGAGACTGACAGGCTTCCTACCTGATGCTGAGCTTCTCGGGCCGATTGTCAGTGGTTTGTAGTCAGCCCGTGCCAAACCAGCCCATCCTCCTGTGACACCGAGCCAAGGAGATCTGAAAGTGCCAGAGGAGCTGCCCAGCCTCTGCCTCATCCCTGCTCTTCATCACCTGCACACGGACACAGAGGTTCCCTAGGGATGTGCAGAGATGATGGTGGGGTGATCCTGGAGGCGTGACGCCTAATTGAACATTTTTTCTGTGTTTTTCCCTCTCCCTTGGAGTCTGAACCCCGGCCACCGGAGCTGCTGTGGGGCATGAGCCAGCAGCGCTGCAGGCCTCCATCAGGAGCAGCTGGCACACCAAGCACACACAGCGCTGCGTGGACCTCCCCAGCTGGCCTCACCCTCCGTGCTCATTTAGAGGATTGCTGAATTATCCACTGACAGTCTTCCTGAGTGAGATAGGCCGGGATGTGATAATCGTAGCTGACAGGTTGTCTGAGCCCAGCCTCCTTGCTTGGGGGGGATTGCCACTCTATTGCTGTTATAGGCACTGTCATTGCAAGAGTTCCTCTGGCACCCATCAGCGCATCTGAAAGCCCCACAGATCTGTCTTTTCACTCTTGGTGCTGTCGGAGGTTGGCCATGCAGTGAGGACCATGCCTGCGGGCTGGGGGGCTGTGATAGAGGGTACCCAGCATCTCTCAGGTCCATGGAGCACCAGTGCTCACCATGGACCACATCCAGGGTTTCAGCGCTGAGAGAGCACTGGCCTCCCTGAGACACAGTCTGACCAAAGGATGCAGGAAGACAGGATCCTCCAACGGGTCAGTGTCCACCTCTGGCGTGAGCTTTGCCTGCTCTTACAGGAACAGAGCAGGCAGCTTGAGCCACACTGGGTCTGACAAACGAAAGTCACCTCAAAATGAGCGAAAATGTGAAGCATTGCTAATTTTATAAATTATTCATAGCAATTATTCACTCAAACACACAAACCAAATGGAATGAACATTACTGCCTTTGCAAAGTCAAGCTCTCAAGAGCCAAAGCATGCTGGAATTAAGGTGATCTATGAATGCTATACAGCCTCTTTAAGTACACATATAAGGGGATTACATTGCAGTTTCTCAGTGTAGGACTTGCATGGACTTCATAATGGAAAAGATTTTAGCCCTCTTTCACATTTAGTTAAGGCTTTTCTGACTGTCTTTCTCCATTCTTATCATGGACCCTGCAGATAGACAGCTCCTGCTGAGGTTTTAAGTGCAATCTAGTGGGAGATGAGATGTGCTCCAGCAGAAGTTTAGTAGCCTTTGGGGTCTTTCTCAAATGTGGAAGGTACTGGTTGTGAGTGATACATAAAACTCAAGAGTCAGCAGACCAAAAGGCTGCCTGGCTCATTACCCTGCCTCTGATGGTGGCCAGTAACAGGTCCTGCAGGCACAGCATAAGGAGAGGACAAGGAGACATACTGGTGCTTCCCGAAAATGCTTTCAGACTGCAACCATTTGTGGTCCAAAGACTTCCTGACCAGAAATGACGCCTTCATTTTTGATTGTGCCAAATGGAATTTTCCTTCCACAGATTTGGCTGATTGCTTTCTGAACCGTGAAAACTTTGGCATCCTCCCCCAAGCTGCTGTGCAGCGTCAGCACGTGTTGTGTGAGAGAGCATCCCTGCCCTCCCTGTAGCATCTGCCACCTGCTCGGGGTCTCAGACACCCTCGGGCACTGCCCTCTGCTTATACCACTTAGGACTTTGTGGGCAGCCATCATAGCCCCCCCCTCAATTACTTATTTTCATAATAGCTGTACTTTTTTTCTGTAACTGTTTTTTTTCCACTATATTTGCCTCAAGATGGGGGCCCAGGACTGTGCATCGTGTTTTAATTTGCAGTATCTGGATCAGGTTGTATCTCTGCATATTGGAAGTTTGAACTGGGTTCGTTAATGGGTTTTACTTAAACTTATCTGTCTTTTATCTGAAAACTTCATCTGCTGTTTTACTGTCCAGTTTCTGGGTATTCTGAAACCCTTTTACAACTGCTGAAGTAGCTTTCACTCTTATTACTTCGGACAGCTGCGTACAGTTGACTGATTTTGCCTGTTATCCCTGAAGGTCTATTATTCACCTTCTTCTGAAGATTTTTTAGAAATCAGTTGCTCAGAGCAACCCCAGCACTTGTGAGTGTAGGACTCCACCTGGGACTCCCCTTCTCTGTCAATATTGCTTGCGTATTCCTGCTTTTTGCCAATTGCTTGCTCACGTGAAGGCACTCCCTCTTACTGCACGGCAGCTACTTTATGAGCTGCTGTTGAAGGATTTCCCCAATGCCTTTTGAAAATTGAGTTGACTCTATCTGTTGGGTTTTGCTTGTCTGTTGACATTCGCTTGTCAGTGCCTTAAAAGAACTGTTACAGATATCATGAGTCATAACTGCCGATGCTAACTGTGATGAATATATCATATTAATTCACATATCCACACCACCAATCCCTTCCAACAGTTTCTTCACTCGACTGTGGAATGGGGAAAAAATATGAGTCCCTAGATAGTGATAGCTTCGAGTACTTTTCATGTTTCTATATATATTCCTGTCCCCAAAGACTGCCTGTCTCCCACCGAAGAAAAACTGGGAATTGTGCAATTCATATTCCAGCCACCAGGTAGAGGCAAAAGCCGTCGCAAAATAGCTACCCAGCCGATAATATAACAGCATTTCCAAAATACTGGTCTGATTGACATCAATTGAAAGCTTCTGGCCAATTTGTTTTCATGGTTCTTAAAATAGGCCTGGCAAAATTCAAATATAAAAATTAATTTTGAATCTCATTAGCTCTGTAGTCAATTAGTTAATTAGAAAGCAGTTGCAGACAATCGGTATGAAGCACACTCTAATTATCCCTTCCTACCCAAAGCATGAAAAATTAATCATGGTAGAGTTGCTCTACCTTTTAAGACAATGATAAAAACAGTGGAGTGAGTGTTAGCTCTCTCAAAGAGCATCCAGGGAAGCTCATTAGAAAGAGTCTTTTATTTTTCATAGGAAAACTTAATAATTTGCATATGAAGAGTTTTCTAAATCACAGTCTTTTCATAACTGGTCTTATGAAAAGAATCATTAAAAAAAGGGTCAAATCTTAGCACCGAACCTCAAAGGTATTAAATACAAAATATACACAACGGTATCTATATTATATTCATGGGGTTTTCATGAATTTTCAGGGGTTAGTTGTAAGGAGGAGAAACATAAGCAAATATAAGTTATTGGGCTACCAAGGCCAAAATTTTCATGTGTCATTTATTCTCTATACAGAAACAGCATCAATCCTGATCTTTCAAAGACAAATCTTCTCTTGACCTTACACATCAGCTGTGGTTATTATTACTCGCGTTGCAGCAGCTCAGTGGAGCCCCTGATGTAGATCAGGACCCCATTACACTGCAGACTATGTCCATGTAAGCCTGAACGAGACTGCTCATAATCCATGTCTTTCTTGGAGGAGCAGGGCTGTAAATGTTCAGCTCTCCCCCATAATTCCAGCATACAGAACTGCTCATTCACCAGTCAAAAAAAATAATAAAACATC
>NW_015094506.1:42394640-42422780 GCF_001431845.1 Calidris pugnax | reverse complement strand
CCCACCCCCCCCCCAAAAAAAAAGACTTAAAAGTGTATTAAAGTTGCAGTTAAAGTACATAAATATTTCAATTTGGTGAAACTGACAGATGTTTTAAGTTCTTTCAGATGTCGTAGAATTTTGAGTTTAGGATTAGTGTATGAAGAAGAGATATCATCAGTGTTTGCTTCTCCTGACACGAGCAGGAAGCTCTGTTATTCCGAGGAGACAGTTTTAAGATCCTTTGGCTGATAAAGTCAGAGATGAGATTATGGGATTTACCACTTACAGCTGAAATTTGATTAGTCTGAAAAGCGCATTCAGTAGCAGGATGCTCCAGCACTTTTAGGCTTCGATCAAGGGAGAGAGGGGCTTAAACTGTCTTCCCAGATGAAGGAGAGGGGTGAACACATGATGATGAGGAGGAGGACAAGGAGGAGAAGAGCTGCTGGGGAGTCGGAGCCGTTTTTGGGAGAGCCTGGGAGGCAGAGGAGAGCACTCCAGTGGTTCTTGACAGGTGAGGAGCAGGGTGAAGCATTGGGAGCCTGCAAGGTTGGTCCTGGATCCCCAGGGAGTTTCAGCAATGAGGCTTGTGAGGGATGGGGGTCCTGGGGGAAGGGTGGTGGAAAATAATGGTGATGTCTAGGAAAGGCAGCCTGGAAGAAAAAAACAGAAGGACCTTTTTTTTCAGCTTTTCTGGACTGATGAGATTAACTGAGCCTCACAAAAAGACCTGAACAGCCTGAGGACTTGCTCTCTGGAAGTGGGCACACTCCAAACCAGGAGCTGTGACACAAAGCTCCCACTGCAGTACCCTGTGTGTAGCAGACCCAGCATGGGTCTGGAAACAGGCTGGGTAAGTCCCAGCTATGCAGCTTTGTCTAAAAACTCTTTTAAGCTCTTGAGTGCAATGGCAAGGTGTGAGGGTCCTGTGTGGCAGACGCTGGGCAGTGGTGTGGAAATGCAGATGACAGTGGCCTTTGCTCCCTCAGATTCACAGAATGGTTTGGGCTGGAAGGGACCTTCAAAGGCCATCTAATTCAACCCCGCTGCTGCAGAAAGGAACATCTATCACTAGATCAGGTTCCTCAAAGCCCTGTCCAACCTGGCTTTTAACACTTCAGTGATGGGGAAGTGCCCTTGCTCTGCCCAGATGCACTTTCTGTACCCAGAGGGAACATGGGTCACAAGAAACTAACCTGCTTTAAAAAAGTGACTGATGTCCATCTACTCACTACTTGTAAGGCAAGCTGATAAGCTTTTTTAATGTGTAGCTACATCAAAATTTGCCCAATAGATGTCCAAATGAGCCAGATATATTGACCAGGTAGTTATTCTGCAGCTGCCAAGTATGGCCTTGTCCTCAGCTCATAGAGTGTTTCACAACTGGCAGCAGCTGCAGTCCTGCTCCCTTCCTTTCTGCCTGACTTTGGAAGAACTGTAGTGATGCCTCTGAGCTCCACAATATGTGGAAATCCTTCAGTGACCATGTCCTGGGTTAAGAGACACAGGACTAACTTTTCTTCTAAAGCTGGGGAAAATTGCACTTCCAGAAGACTCTAGTGTCTGAATTTGTGAAAATATTTACTTTATAGCCAGCCACATGGCCTAGTGGTGGACTTGGCAGTGTTAGGTAGATGATTGGACTCAATGATTTTAAAGGTCTTTTCCAACCAGAATGATTCTATGATTCTATGATCAGGAAGGTCACTGTTGTTTTTGGTGTGCCCAAGTTTCTTACTGGTACTTACAGATAAAGCACGTGCTCTCAAATTACAAGCCTGTGATGCCTGGTCCAAAAATCAGTGTGGATACTCCTGCATCTGCTTTGCTCCATGAACAGGTGGTGTTGAAGCTGTCAGAGTGATGGAGGAGGAAAGCTGAAAGGAGCCGGGCTGTCCTCCCTTGCTACACATAATTAAAGAGAACAAATATTTGTCATTAGTTTGTGACTCTTCCAACCTGCGTACGAGGAAGATTCATGCTACTCAAAGAACTGTGTAATTAAGTGCTACTAATCCCCCAAACTCCCACTGTAGTAGGATGATGTTAGTTTTAGGGAGAGATGCGGCATGTCAGACTGTTCCCACAAGTACCTCATGAAATAATTTGCAAAGCATGGGATATGACTTGCAAGAAGAATCAAAGGAACCCAAGTCTCTGAGGTGTAAACTCAGAAGACAGAACACCGCCTCCTCTGCCTGAGGAAAGCACAGTGCTCTGCTATCCCAGGGAAGCCGAACTCAAGTAGAGCCATCTTCTGCCCCTGCCACACTGGTGTGATGGCAGTAAGCTCTTCACCATCAGGAGCAGCAACACAGGCACCAAATAACTGTCCCTAATCCTCCCGTTGCCTCTCTGCAAGTGCACAGATTTGTCTGCCTCAGGGCAACACCAAGACATCAGCAAAGGAGAGAACTTGAGCTCCTGCCTTCAAAATCGTGGTGCTGGGTGAAGCTAAGACCCACTGTGCAATGGAATATAAGTTCTGCTGCAGAGTATGCCCATGGGAGTACACCCACATTAGCACCATGGTTTTGACCAGTGCTGTGAGACAGAAGAAACCCTGGAGAGAGAGTGGGGATGGCTGAATATAATGTTCATTCGGTCTGTGGCAATGTTTAACTGCCCTCCACAAACTTCAGGGATCTCTGATTTCCTTATCCCTTTTCTTACAGGAGGCAGGGTGAGAGGAAGGATGATTCTCCTGTTTTATTTCTAACCAGAAGACAAAATGGGGTGTGTGGGCCACTCCATGACCACTGGCCACCACTTGGCATGAAGCAAGTCCCTGAGAAGCCGTTGGCTGAATTTGCCCATCTTCATGATGCTCCTGCTGTGTCTCAGAGCAAGAGAAGCACAGCTGGGTGGCTTAGGGATTTCCTTTTGGTGTCATCCCTGTGCCATAGGCAGGTAAAGCTGAAGCTCCTGAAGCCCAAGAATATTTACAGGCTCCTGTCTGTGCTCACCATCTTGGAGCAGCAGAGGTGACCTCTTCCAGGACAGATTTGGAAAGGGCAGAAAGCTTCTGTTCTGGCAGCGGCTGCAGGTAGGACAGGGATACGTGACTGATGCCAGGCGTCTGCGAAAGCCACCTGCAAAAATTGCACACTCTATTTCTTTTTTTTTCCCCACAGATGGACTTGTCTTGCTCTCTGGGGGGGTCAGACACACGTGCTGAGATTTTCCCTTCAGCAAAAAGGTTTCCTGCGGGAAGGCAAGGCAGCCCTGCTGGCTGAGTGGCCAATGAAGAGCAGAGCCACGGGCATAATCTTCAGAAGGGGCTCTCCACTGCCCAAGAGGGCACAGGCCAAGTCCCGGCCACCCTGCTGAGAGGTGCCTCAGGCAGAGTTTCTGCCTTAAAATATACAAAAACGCTAAAGGGAAGACTTGAAGGACGGTGGCTCTGGACGGGCTTTTGGCTGAGGGACGTCCCCAGCATCAGGTCTGCAGAGAGGACATGTCTATGCCAGCCTGTAGCATGCTGAGGTGGACCAGATATGGTTCAGCATCTCTCAGCACAACAACCTGTAATGGCAAACAGCTAATAGCCTATATGCGAGTGTGGGTGGGAGGGTCAGGGATGTGATATCCTGGGGGTGCAAAGGGCTGGATGGACCCTTTGTGGGTCTGTGTACTCCCTCTGCCACATCCTATCTACTGCAAACTTCCCTGATTTCAGATATTGGCCTTCAAGGAAGGTTTTCAGACTCCCTCCACTGTAAAGTGACAGAAATGTGCATACCTGGGGTGTAGATCACTACATCCTAGCACAGGTCAGCTGGCCTACAGCATGGAAACTGCTCTTCTCTCCAGTGGTGAGAGACACCAGCTCCTGCACTAGTCATCCAGGCAGAATGGAGTAAAGCCAAGCAAAGTGACTTCATCAGCGCTTCATTTGCAGCTGCCAGTGCCTGTGGGGACTGCAACTCCCCTTTCAACTGTGCCGTAAGCGCTCAGCCTCCTCCATTGCAGTGTTCCTTTGAGGCATTTCCACCACTGCGTTGTGGTGAGAGGCTTTGAGACAGACAAAAATCTCATTTCTTCAAGTTTAATCTACTTCTGGAGACAAAGGCTCGGAAAGGAAAATTGTACCTCCTTGCCTGTTAGGGAAGAGTTGGCTAAAACCACCTGTGGTGAGGAGCAGAAGAAAGAGGGGAAGGCTTGAGGAAACTTTGCCGAAAGGATTTTGAGCCTGACAGAGACCCTACAAGCCCAGCACTTGGCTGGAAAAGCTGGAAAGCTGTGGGAGGACAAGGTAGAATATAAGCAGATATTGGGACTGTGATTTACGTTGATGGAACAGACTGCAACGAGGGGTGCCATGTACGTGTCTGGAAACAATTAGAGACCTGCAGAAAACGAAATGGTGGCAGTCACCAGGATCTTCTCTGAAAACTTGCTCAACATGCTGGGATTGTCAGTGCTAAATCAGAGAGGAGCATCTGTAAAGTCTAAGCTAGAGGTGGCCACGTTTCGCCCCACAGTCCCTCTGGCTTTAGTGGTGAGGTGAAACAGCCATGACCCCTCCGCCTGCTGAGTCCTGCCTACAGCCTGCTGCTCTTGCAGACCATGAGGTATGGGAGCCGAGGTCATGGACGACACCCTACTGGGTTAGTTTTGGCTAGAAAAGAGCCACTTTCTATGCCAAGCAGATCAAAGCATCAAGCATAAATCTCCACTCTCTGAAGCCACCCACAAACGGCTGCACATGGTGGTGTCACATGGGGCACAGATGAGGTGCACCTCATCCACGGGGCACCACAGGGACCTGCTGAAGACTGCAACTGCAAGGTGTCGGCAAGAGGCAGGGAGGGCCAGGAGCCAGGGACCAGCAGTCGCCCTCTGCCCCCCGGGTGCCTGGCAGGGTCCCCTGGCTGCCCCTCCTCACCGTGCCCTTGGTGTCCCACCAGCCTGTCCCTGCGCCCGTCAGCAGGCCCTCTGGCACAGAAGCTGTTTTCTTTGCTGTTGAGACCCGCTCTCATTTGAATTATTTTAGCACGGCTGAAATAAGAATAAAACAATGGGGATGGATGACTTATTCTTCTCAGTTTTGTTTCAGCCCTGACACAAGTTGGCCGAGTTTCAATGAACTGATTTATAGCAAATACTGCTCTGTACCCCCAGCTTATCTCTGTCTTTAAGGATGAAAACAACTGTCAGCAGCAGGTTTAAGCCAGCTCACAGGGGAGCTGCTGGAAGGACCTGTGTGTGTGTGTTGTCCTCCAGGGTCAGGGCATTGGGCTGGATTGCAGGGGAGTGTTTGCTGTGCCCAAAGCCTCTCTCCCTGTGCCTGTCTCAGTGACTCAGCTCCTCAGTACGGCACGGGCACTGTTTCAGCTCGGGGTTCAAAACCCAGATGACATCACAGCCGTTTGTGCAAGGACAAGGTGCTACCATCTTAGGTTGTGTGACTCAGCACCCTGGTGGAAGTGTCTGAGCTGGCTGACTCGCAGGAGAGAATTGAGTGTCAGAAGATGAAAAAGGGCTTTTTCTAACTTGCTAAAAATAAGTTCAATTCTTAGTAAAATCTCACTTAATTATAACCTGAGAATCTACATAGGAAGTCATACTGGAGCTTACTGGGCACAGCGATTGGGCCTCTAGCGAGACACACGGGATATAATACTTGGTATGGTTTAGACAATAGACATCTACATCTTAAATCTCGGTTGTGAGCGCTCAGTGATGGAGCCAGGGAGATGCCAGCACAGGAGGACAGCAGCCCTGCACAGCGAAACACAACCTGACGTGTGCTGTGCCATGAAATCCCACAAGCGATCAGAGATGTCAGCTCCACCACATGTCGTCCAATGAATCTTTTATAATACCCGGTCAAACCTTATACCTGGCCTACTCTAGGGGACTGAGAAGACTGTCTGATATGGCTTCTACCTCTTCTGGGTCTTCATCTGACAAGTGCAAGAACGTGGCATAACCAAGATATGGAGAGGACACTATTTTCAGTTGCTGAAATAATACCAAGGGTTTCACTGTTAAACGGCCTCCAGGGACAGGCAAAACACCTCTTATGAAGGTTTATAGCAACAACAACAGATAATAGTACTGCTTGTGTTCAGACCTTCAGACCCAGCCAAGAAGAAGACTTCTGTTTTGAAGCTAGAATGAGAAGTGGAGGTTGGTTTTCCACCCGTGTGCAGGTACTTCGCCGAGTTAAAGACGTGTGGGAGATTTAAGTAATAATTCTGTTGTGCCTAATATCCAAGTAGTCCTTACCCTTGGCCACCTCCTAAATTGATTCCTTGTCCAAAAATAATAGAACACAAAAGTGCACCTGATGCTGGGCCTGGAGGAGATGGCACTTGCTGAAGAATGGACTCCTGCTCCAAGTCACGTGCACACAATTTAAGGGATAAAAACAAACAGTCTCTAGGGTTCTGATCTGTTATCCTTTACTTCAGAAACACTCCCTTCTTCCTTTATGTATTTTCCCTGATTTCTTTCCTCCAAAGAGTGGCCCAGCCTTGGAAGGAGGGGTAGAAGGCACGTCCCAGGTTAGCAACAGGAGCAGCTGCAGGGCTGGGGGTTGTGAGCTGGGAAGCGGGTGGCTGCAGCCAGCAGTTCCTGCACTTCTCCTCACGCTTAGGGGTCTTATGCCAAGCCCCCATTCCCACTCATCCAAAAAGAGGGAGGAAAGGAATCAAGGTAACTGTTTGGTTTGCTTTTTTTTCCTGAACTATAGCATGAAATGAACAAGCAGCGGCTCTCTGCTCTGGCTTTTCCTAAACCAGCTTGCTAGGGAGAAACTGGAAGAACATCAGGGTTAAGTATCAGTACAAAATTGCTCATCCTTGGACAGGCACAGATGCTTTGGCGTCTTTTTTTGCCCAGAAGCAAAACTGCAGGTATTTAGGTTGACTTCATGCTTTTCCAGGTCACTTCCAGAGCTGTTGCCTGCTCAGATCTTGACACGGGCAAGTGTGTACCTGAGCATCAAAGTTATCCACAGCCAGGCTAACCCCTGAAGAAAACATGAAAAGTGCGATCCAAATCGTAAATTACAAACAAAACAGACGGAAAACTTCCAAAAATTGACTATTCCTTTCTGAACTGACTATTTATTCATGTGAATAGGGCACTTAGGGGCATGAATTTCTGTTCTGCCTCTACCTAGTGGAGGCTCCTGGCCAGGGCTGACAGGTCTGGGCTGTTTCTGGGGACGCTGCAAGCCCCACAGCAGCGGGCAGGATGGAGCAAGACTTCCTGCTGTGCCTTTGTATCTGGTGTAACTTTCTTATAAAGCAAAGAGCTACCACTGCTTGCAAGCTTGCATCTATTTAGCCTTTTGTTATTAAAATTTTTTTTGCCCTCTACGCACTTCTAATCCCTTTAAGATATGGCTGAGCTCCCAGTTGCTGTGATACCCTTTGGCGTGGAGAACCTTCTCCTCATCCTTCACGGCGCACAGCTGCTTGCATTGAGCTTTCTTCTGCTGCCCTTCAGTGCTGTTCAGGATCCTGCCCTACAAATACAGACTATTACAGAATATTGGTGAAGATGCTGGCTCTGAAAGAGAGACAGTGCATGCGGTGTCCCGTGATTCCCAATCTTTTCCATTTAAAGACACTTAAATGCCATTTCTGGCATTACAGGCATATGTTGAGGGAATTGACAGAATCAGGGGTTTGTAAGAACTTTTGTCCCCTTGTATTTAAAACCTGAGAAGAGGCGTGATGAGAAGAGGCGCGAGATGCCTGCTGCTGAGCTATAAAGGCTTCTTTGTGTTGAATCATCCTGGTTAAAAAAGAGCTGTGTCTCTCTCCTGCCAAGTGGCCAGGGGCTGCTGGTGGACCCCACCGAGGCAGCTTTTGTTCGCCGAGACCAGCTGCGGCGAGAGGTGTCTGGGTCCTCTCGCTACAACACCGGCTGCAAAAGGGGTGGGGGGATAAATTTGTATTTTCTTATGTTGCTCCCCCACCGAGTTTCCCACTCAAAGCTGCAGTTTGGGCCAGAGAGCAAGTCAGCGTGGGAGCGCTACGGGCTTAACGTGAGCTCACGCGGGTGTGACCGTACAGATGTGGCATTGCAGGGAGCTTGTGAGAGGAGATGGGAGGATGCCACATCTCCAAGATCAGCACTTGAATGTGACTTTTTATTACCTTGACGACAGGAGGAACTGGCTACGGGATAAAGGCTCAACCCAACAAAGTAACCTCTCAATGAAAGCAACCATCTACCAGCAGCCCCTGCCGTCGCAGGCTTCCCACTTTGCTAAAAGTGAGCCATGTCTCAGAAAGCTTCCCACAAGGGCAGGTTTTATTGAGATGGAGCAGTTGAATAGCCTGTTTCCAACAGTGCCTGCAAGACCAGGCTTCCTGGGAGTCCTTGAGTACTGCAGCACTCCAAAGAAACAGAAAGCCTACACAAAGAAGATCATAAATGGCCATAGGACCCTCACATTTCCTTCACTTTAGTCAAGCACTGGAACAGCCTGCCCAGGGAGGTGGTGGAGTCACCATCCCTGGAGGTATTTAAGAAACGTGTAGACGTGGCTCTTCAGGGCATGCTCTAGTGCCCAAGATTATTGGGTTGTGGTGGGGTGTAGTATATGGGGTTGTGGGTGTGGGGTTTAGTTGGTGGGTGGTGGTTTTGGGTTTGTTGTTTTTGTGGTGGTTGTGGGGGTTTTTTATGTTTGTTTTTTGTTTTGGTTTTGTTTTTTGTGGTTGGACTCGATGATCTCGGAGGTCCCTTCCAACCACTGAGATTCTGTGATTCTGTGAAATTGGACGTGGTGCACTTATGTTCCCTCCTTTTGTTGGTCTTCCCAGACTCAGGTGAAGAGAGGAGACTGAGTGCTTCTATCAGCAGCACTCATGGCTCTCCTGTCTGTAGCTATGTTTCTCAGAGGCAGCCTGGAACTCACCAGGACATGTCCAAGCCCATGGGGCAGGTTAGGTCAGAAGCACCTCCTGGTTTATTTAAAAAGTTGTGTTGGACACTTGGTTCAGTGTTGGCAAATTTGGATGTAGTTTGTAGAAAGAATGCTCCCCCTCACCTGCACGGGAGGAGGTTCAGTGGGCAGCAGACTGGGGAGGTGCACAGCAGCTGGATGTAAGTGAACAATTGATGAGCTACTACAGCGTAGCAAACGCACTGCTGGTCCCTATAGGAGGGTGACTTTATCACCTTATAGGCATGTGAATTTATTTTAAAGCACTGCTGATTTGAGTCACTCACGCTCACGTTCTCCTACCCACGCACTCACAAGATGGGTGTACCCGAGCTGTCTGACTGCAGGCAGACACCAGGATGCCGTGTCCATCTTCACAAAGACTTTGACTGTCCTCATCAAATTTCCTGGGTTCCTCTTAGGTTGGTGACCACGTGCTGGCTCCAGACGTGCCTTTTTTACCCTTTAGCTGCCGGCAGCAACCACACTGTCCACCCAGCTCCACCCCGGGAGTTGCCAGGATTCACTCCAAGCCCTTTGCTTCCTGACTGTGTCCCAAGCAGCTGCTCGCAGCGTGTGCTGGCATCTTGGTGGGCTCCTCATCGAGGTCCCATCAGCGCCTGACACTCCTACAGCATTCACTTGTAGTCTCCAGCCTTTGGTCCCTTCTGGTGCCTCACACCCAGCCATTCCCAGTCCTTCCCCAGTTTTCCCTTTTCTATTACTGATACAACATTCTTGCAGTTAAATCTGTAAGAATTTTTTTTCTGAATGAATTCTGTAAGAGATTGGTTTTGGGGGGAATTAGCATTATGGACAATAAAAGACAGGAAATTGTGTATAATTTTTTTTTTAAATCAACTGATTCAAGGAAGAAAATGAGAAATATTTTTGAGAACAGCTTCCCTTTATATGAGAAACCAGAAGTTCCATTCCTCTCTCTTTCTCACACCATCTGTGTTTATTAACTCTAACTATTTTAGAAACAAACCATCTCTCACATCTTTCATGTAAGCCAGGCTAACACAATCCACATAAACACGAAGGCAAGTGGAGGAGCCATGTAGGAAAGGAAGATAAAAACGTTTGTCTTACGCTTTCTTCTAAGCATCAGAGGCCCAAGAAAACTGCCTGAAACCCTCCACAGTTCATGGGTAGACTTGACAGCGTCAAGGGAGACTTTACATGAAGTTATGCAGACAACCTGGGTCAGCCCTTTGGTGCATCCAACCCAATTTTTCCAGCTGTGGCCATGAGAGAGCAGGCAAGCAAAGCTGTAGGAAGAGGGCAGACACGTATAGTAATGCCCTCCTATTCTCCCAGCTTCTAATAATTTCCAACACAGTGTAAATGTGTTTAGCAACTCTAAATGGATTTCCCTTCCATTAATGTGTTCTTGAACCAAACTGTAACACCTCCAACGTTTGTTGGCAAAGGGCTCAATAAGTGCTCTGCCTGTTGCATGCTCCTTTTTACTTAATTTTAAACCATGTTCTCTCCTGGTTTCTTTTGATGCCCCTGAGTTCTTGTATCTGGTTCCAACAGCCTTAGCCATGTGGCACCCAAGTCCACCTAACAATCTTTGAATAACCTGTCAATAATAACTAAAGAATAATTGAATAATTGAATAACTAAAAAAAAAAATAGCTATCTCCCAACATCTTGAAGAAGCATGACCATGTGTTATACTCTACCTGTTGTAACCTGGTTTGGGTCTTCCCTAGGGCCAGGTGTTGGGGTTTTTTTTCTTCCAAATACTGCATTCCCCTAATTATGTTAAGCTTATGAGTCTGTCTTTAAAGAGAGTCTAAATATTTTTAGCTCTGATTTCTGTTCTATTCCATATCTGAAGTCTTAGCTTGTTTCTCCAGCACACGGCGTCTATCACGGCACAGGCATTTCCTGCTCCAGTGAGTGCATTATGATGCTGATGTCCAGCAGGAAAGTGTTTCTCTTGAGTGTATTTACCAATCATTCTTTAAAAGGAAGATAATTCTCTTCTTTGGGTTTTCAGACGCTACATCTAATTCCATGTTTGTTGCTTATAACTTCTCATAGTCCACGAAAAGATGTTTCTAGTGGCAGCAATTGTTAATTCAGATAAACGGTAGTCCGGAATGTGTAAAAAACCACTTTTCCAAGCACAGAATCTCAGAGTGCTCAGTCAGTCTGTGCAAGTCAAAATTGTTGCCCCTTGTGGGGTTAAAGGACGGGTGCCAAGCACTGAGCATCCCAAAGCAGGAGTGTGACAAGGACAGGTTGCAGGCTCGGCTCTGTTGGGGACAAGCTCACTGGAACAGCTTGAAAACACACAGATGCTCACGTTGCGCCCATGTGTGGGCTAGGTGACATCTTGTGAGGACTCACGGTGGCAGCTCGTGACATCCCCTCAGTGAGGGATGGCTCTGGTTTTTGACTGACCCTCTGCCAGGACCAGCCAGGCTCCATCTCTGCTGGAAGGGTGACTGCTCCCACCCTGGATCTGGAGGAAATATGATGGAGAAAGAGAAATGTAGGGCTTGGGGGGACCCTGGTGGTAGGGCAGAAACAAAGACATCCTGACAGCTGGGTCTCACCTGACTTTCAACAGGTTGGCATTTTCATTTTATTTATACCTTTAACAGAAAACAGGTAACTAGCAGCAAGATTGGTCATAAAACAGCAGCAGTAATGTAACATAGATCATACTTGATGTAACACTGTCAGAAGAACTCTGTGTGCGTAAGCCCACAAGATACCATGCATGGAGAATAAGCACGAGAGATTGCTCCCCAGGTGCTGGTCCCAGGGAACTCTCGAAATTCTGGCAGCAAGTGATTTTTTATGATTTAGTTCACATTCTTCCTTTTCCCTGTAAACAATTTGGTCTGGATGTAAACTGTCAGGAAATGCTACAATGGGACAACTGCTCAGGTGGGTGCAGAGGCCATGGCAAGCTTGACTCCAGGGGTGGCCAGGACTTGGGGATACCTCCACATGGCTGCCTGCCACCCGGGCACACAGCCACACAGCTCCTCTGGGCAGGGCTCTTCAGTGGTCTCTGCTCAGGTGTCCCTTCCCTGGACATGCAGCAGGCACCTCGTCCTCCACACTTGTTTTTACTCGTTTTCCCCGGTGCTTGACTAAAGACCTGTCTGTCCCGAGCAGGAGCAAACCTCCATGTGTGTGGACCTTGGTTCTTCTGCAGGTTGGGCTCTGCTGTGAAGGGCAGACGGACTTTAAGCCATTCTAGGGAAGCAGGATGGAGTATCAGGAGTAGATCTATAGTAGCTTATTTTCTCTCTTAAATTGTGCATTACAACAAGTAAGACAGTGCAGTTATGTCCATGGGGTTAATATGAAACTAGTATCAAGGCTGTATTATTCTTTTTCAGCTTCCTTTTCCAACTTTCAATCTGCAGTTTGGTTTTAGTTTGTTTTTTTGTTTTTGTTTTTGTTTTTGTTTTTGTTTTTGTTTTTTTTTTTTTAAAATTGGTGAAACACAGGAATGGCCCCAAGATGCCTCTGGGATTGCAATAGGAATCAGGTAGGGACAGTGGGACTCAGTATATTATCTTCACTTTTAAAGTGTTTTATCAATTCCAGAGCTGGAAATACGTATTTTTTTAAAAGCACACATCCTGAAGTGCAGAACTCCTCTTCTGCAGCGAATCCCCTTGACAGGGGACTGTGGAATATGTCCCACCTCAGATTACTGAGTGGACAATCGATGCTTGAACTTTCAGACCACTGACTATTGCCTCTACTATTAAGGCTCAGCCCAAGCTCATCACAGTCAAAACAATTCCCAGTGCCGTGCTGTGATTGTGCTCCTGCAGAGCAGCAGGCACTGAGAGAAGGGGAAGGGGAAGGGGAAGGGGAAGGGGAAGGGGAAGGGAAGGAAAGGGAAGGCTGCCTCACATTCCGTTTGCCTGCTGAACAAGGAGCCTCCGACCACTGCAGCTGGGTGGCTGCGTGGGCACAGAGTGCCCTTCCCAACCTGCTCCCTTGCCTCTCTGCAACACCTGAGATCTGCAGAAATGGGACGTGTCTGATTTCCAGCGTCAGAGGAACTGCTTGTGGGACACTGCAGGGGTAACACCCATAGCGGTGTATTTAAAAGCCACATCTTTGCTGCTAACGGGACCACTGCAGCAGACACAGATTTCCTTTCTTCATTTTTCTTTGACACTAGGGCCATTAATTTCCCAACAGCTTTCTGCAGCAGTCCTAGCTTATGCCAGCCTTGCTTTTCCTGGATCAGCCCTTCTTTTGGCTGGCACAAGTCTCTGTCTGACAGTGACAGATCAGAGCAGCCACCAGAACTAGGTTAAAACAAACCTTGCAAGAAAGGAAAAAAAAAAAAGGTTCATTTTAACCTGGATCAGTTCCTAATCCACTGTCAGGGGCAAGTACAGAAATGATGCAAAGGGAGAGTGAAGAGCAAATGATGTGTGAAATGACAGCCTAAACTATAAATGGGTGGACATGACAGTCTCAGTCACTCGGCTTTAGACAATATAAAAATCCTCTTTAAGCCTTCAAGTATTTTTATAGCCTTAAATTGCCATTTCTCCTCTCTCTGACACAATCTCCAAAAATGGAGAGTGGCAACTGTGGCAGAAGAAAATGAGACCAGTTCTGTGAGCTTGTGTATGGGGCCAGCGGCTCGCGTCTGAGCACCCAGCCTTGTCCCTGGCTCCCCGAGCTGCCCAGGAGACCCTGGAGGGACAACGTCTCATTTTATTTTCCTGACTTCTTGCAGCCTGCTGAAACTGGAGCAGGACTCTGCTCTGCTCAGAAGAGCGAGGATTTAGAGGCTGTATTGGTAATCCTAGGAGATGTGTGTCCTGGCTCGTACATACCGCTTGGACTGAAGCGAATTTATTGCACTCTGAATTCCTGCTTTCAGGAGGACTCTTTAAGGGGATGAATTCTGACCTGCAGCTCATAAGGACTGGAAGAGAAAGCTCCAGCACCGCCAGCCAGCCCTTCACTCCTATATTCCCCTTCTGCATCATCTCCTGTCTGATTTCTGGTGGGAGAGGGGCCGAGGATGGTGACTCTAGCCCATTGCACCCATTGCAGGTGCATTTTCATCTTTGGTATCTGATTTTGACTATTTGATTAAAAAAACAAAAGGAAGTGCTAAGCTGTCACCTCCCAAGTTGTCTTGGCTATGTGGTCCAGGTTAGCAACGCTTCTGAGCACAGGTACTGCTGCTGGGACCCGCTCGTTGTGGGTGCTGACACCTGGGGAGACAGCTTTGGCTCTTCCTGAAAGCTATCGCTGGGGATTCCTGCTGGCATGAGGGTATGGAACACGGCTGTGTGCTAGCACCCAGCAAACTATGGGAGGAAAGCTCATTTTTGGGTGTGGGGTGTTAAATGCAAAGCAGGGGGATGGGAGCAGCCCATAAGCGACTTGACCTTCGCTCTTGCACAGAGACCACAGGAGACCCCACACTGCTCACAGGTTTCTGAGGTGCTCTTGGTTGAGCAGCTCTATGCGCTCCTTTCCTCAGACCAACTGGAAAAGGACTGCAGCACTGTTATAAAAACAAGAAATAACCGAATCTTCTGGAGTTGCAGAGTCCTTCAGCTCCAAAAGCAACATAAATTTGGTAACGGTCCCCATCACTCTCAAAGCATAAAGAAACAGGACAAAGATAAATGTAGGGGAAAGTGAGAGATGTACTGCAAGGTTGCTATTTCGGGATATGAATCTACCTTTCAATCAAAAGCAAGGTCTTGGAGTTTGGGGAGAACATGCACTTAGTTTTGGATCCTGTGTCTTTGCTGCCTTTTTATATTTACAGAAAAAGCTGTAGAAAGCAGTTGTTATTTTAGACGTGAATATTTTTTATCTGAGTGCTACTGCCTACCAGAGATTTTGGTATTTTTTAAAAAATGTTGGCTAATTTTGTGTTTTGAGTAGGAAGCTGCAACTTCACACCAGTTCTACACTTGCAGTTTGGGCAAGATAAACCTGCAACCGAGACATCCCTCCACTAATCTCTATGGCTTTTGTCTGGAATTTATTATTGCTCACCTTACTGTGGACTTGGAGAAGACGTGGGGAGTATTTGAAGTAGTTTGAAAGTATTTAATCTTTAAAATATCACGGGATGCAGGCAAGTGTCCCTATATATCCACCCAGCCCTGGCTTTTGCTTTTGCTTTCTAATGGATGAATAAAGCAAGGAGGCAGGGCCAGGTGAGCCGCCCGCAGGGATCTCTGCCGGGAGCCTCCCTCTCCCCAAACTCCATTAACCACCCCTGCTCCCCCTCCAGATGCCTTCCCAAACCCTTAGTCCCCTCCTGACACGTCTGTGCTGTTTGTCCTGCACCACCCCAGCGCTCGCAGGAGAAGGGACCCCCTTGGGCACCACCCCGTCTCGCCCGCGCTTATGGGGGAAGGGAGCACCCGGGCGGCTTTGAGGCAGGAAAAGTCTCTGAAAAGCAGCAGAATCAGCAACGTCTTGCACGTCAAAGCAAGTCCTACAGCGGGCAAAGCAGCAGCCGGGGAAGGAAGCCACCCAGTCCCAACACCCCTCCCTGTCCGTCCGTCTGCCTTGGAGCAAGGAGGGAGGCAGCAAGCAGCTCCAGCACCGGCACCCTCGGCCTGCTCGATGGCTCATCCATCAGGAGAAACGAGGAGGAACAGCGCTTGGTACCAGCCTGGGCATCTGTCTCTGCCGGGCTTGCTCTTTGAGACGGGCGTTCAAGCACAGATAGCTGTTGAATCAGTATGGATTTTATCCTACAGCCGGTGCCCGGGAGCTGTCGATGCCGTTTCTGCCAGCACGGGGTGGGCTGTGCTGCTGTGTGCCAGGATGGATCTGGGCTACGAGGGAGAGGACACCAGCCCTGACCCCTCGCTGCCTGTCTCAAGTGACTGTGAGAAAGCAGCCAAACAGGAAGACTTCAGAGGCAGGCTCTCCGTGTTGCGGATGCCAATCTCCCCCGCCAGCACCCAACATGCATGTTTGCCAAGCACAGGGGAGAGTTTGGATACACCGCAGCCGGTCAGTCCTTCGGATGAGATGTGAAAGCAGAGGCCTCCTCCACCAGTCCCGCAGAACCCGTCACACGTCCCAGACAGACTATGGAAACCAGCCGACACCCAGATCACTGTCTCCTCCTCCACCAGGCAGCTTCTCATGCCCATCCCGAGGCTGTGAATTTGCTGTGGATAATAGCTGTGACGTTTATCCGCACGGCGGCTGCCTACCTGTGCTTGCACAGAGGGACCGGTGCTCCAAGGTCCCATCGGAGAGGTGGTGGCCCGGCTACTTGGAGCTGGTGTACTTGGTGACGGCCTTGGTGCCCTCGGAGACGGCGTGCTTGGCCAGCTCTCCCGGGAGCAGCAGGCGCACGGCCGTCTGAATCTCCCGGGAGGTGATGGTGGAGCGCTTGTTGTAGTGGGCCAGGCGGGAGGCTTCTCCAGCGATGCGCTCAAAGATGTCGTTGACGAAGGAGTTCATGATGCCCATGGCCTTGGAGGAGATGCCGGTGTCGGGGTGGACCTGCTTCAGCACCTTGTAGACGTAGATGGAATAGCTCTCTTTCCGGCTCTTGTGTCGCTTCTTGTCACCCTTCTTCTGGGTCTTGGTCACAGCTTTCTTGGAGCCCTTTTTGGGGGCAGAGGTGGACTTCGCTGGCTCCGGCATTCTGAAAGCTCTTTCTCTGGGCCCTGGAGCTGCTTGGAAAGAAAACAAAAAAATCAAATTCTGTTTTGCTCTTCTACAGTATAGTTTAACTCAAAGATGAAAGACTGAGTCGGAGACAAGTGACACCTCTGAATCCGAGACAGACACCCCATGACCCCAGCCAAGCATTTTTGAACTGCCAGCAAGAACTGCTCTGGTTTGTGTATGCTTTTGTGTTGTTTTCTGTTTAAATCCTTGTAACACCGGCCTTGTAGACGTTGCTGAACCCAGGCCTAGTTGGCATCCACTTAGTAAATATGGGCTGGGGGAGAATGCATTTCTGAGAAGAACATTGCTGTTCCAAAAAAAAACAGTAACTGCAGCATGGATTAAACTAAATCTTGCCGGAACGAGCTGGAGAGTGTTGGAAGCTATCACTGCATATATGAGACTGGTAAAAATTATTTTATATGGTTATTACAATCTCCAATAGACTCTGACTATTTGCTGCAATAGACAGCTGACTGCTGTCATCCAAAAATACGGTAACAGAAAGATGGTCATCATACTGGGTGCCTCCTCTATACTACATATTTACAAGTGTTTTACTGCGTGGGTCAATGGAATAACTCTTTTGTAACCTGGTAAACGGTTTTGTGTTTCAGAGAGTATTTCAAGTAGCCCCTTGAAAGGCAAGGCTTCTCCAGGGCTTTGCTGGAGGATGCGCTTCCAGCATCACCCCAGGGCTTGGGCTTTTACTGCTCTGTGCCTCCTTTGAAGATGACCTAGGAATTACAGTCTGCTGGCCAAGAGAGACTAGAAGAGAAAAAAGAGCCCCAGGGCTGATGGCACATGGGAAAACGGGTAGAAGTAAACAGGAGAGAGAAAGCTGGGATGTAACATATGGTCTGCACACACAGAGCACCAGAGAGAGACCTAAATGGTTCCTGTGCCAAAGTGATGACTGCATGCTCAGCCCTACCTCTCCTCCTTGGGAAGGAAGGAGATGCCACCCTCCCTCCTGGCCTCATTTCTCCACTGTTGCCCACACCTGCAACCAAATCCAGACAGAGCAGCTGTGGGAGCCAACCTGTTTGATGCTGAGACTGGATTTACGTGCCCACATCTTGGTGGATACCAGCTCCTGCTTCCAAACTACGTGAAAAACCTCTGTGGCTCTAAATCCTTAGACCATGAGATGCTTTGCCCTACAAGGAACCAATGTCGGGCTCCGGCAGCCGCAAGGTCTGGCAGGGGATGGGCAAAGGGTGACACTGAGCATTTTGAGTCAGGGAACACCCAGGGTTGGCTGGCACTGCACAGGATGCTCGGGAGCAGGGAGACAACATCTCCACCACAGCCCTCCAAAACGCCTGCCTGGCCAGAAGCAAAAATTAGCACCAGTGTCCTTAGCACTGAGTTTTTCCTCAAGCAAAGCAGTTTCTTCCTTGCCATTAATGGGAGTTTTGCCTTTGCGAGGCCTGAGAGACCCGTTCAAGTTTCTTTTGCTTCATCTTGCAAAAAGAAGCATTTTGTCATTTCAAAATGGGATATTGTCTAACTGGGTGGAAAAGGCCAGAGTAACGGGCTGCAAGCACACCACCGACTCCTTGCTGCACCAGAACCTCAAACTGCTCATGACTAAGGCATACATATATTAAAAGTAAACCCACTAAAACTGGGTAAATACATACAAAACCCTCTCAAACCCCTGGAATAACTCACAACCAAACAATAAGGTATGGAGGAAAGGAAGAAAAAGAAAAGAAAAAAACAAACAAATGTATCAAAAGCTGATTGTTTCTTCTAGTTGACTTTGACTTATGAACATTAATATCTTTGCCTAGTTTCAGGAAACCTGTAGTTGCAATGTATTTGGTTATACCACCTGGCAATCAGAAACTAACATATTTTACCGACTCTTTGAAGTTAAAGGAAAAGCAGTTTCATGGAAAGAGGAAGATGGGCATGTTGTGAGAGTAGTTGTCCTTCAGGTGAACTGGCAAAGCTTCAAGGCCAAGTGAGCTGAGCTAGATGGAAAACCATGGACAGAAATGCTTTGAGTTGACACTACCCAGGCAAGCCCTCCTACATCAGTTTCTTACCTTTTCTCTAAAATGCCCAAAGACATGATTTTCACTGGACTATCTGCTTGACTGCCACTTCATCCCTTTCCTTAGTTCTTCCAGCTTTCTTCCCAGTGGAGGCATTTGGAAGGGCAAGTGCTGGACTGCTCCAAAAGTCCTGGACATCCTTCAAAACTCTGACACCTGCCCCCTTAAACACTGCATTTTCTTCCCCTGGTGAAACCACAATTTTTCTTCCTCTACTTGGGAAGGAACATTGGTAAGAGAAATCCCCTACTGCTCTTGTTTGCAGACTCAAAAATATGTCTTTTCAGTGGAAAGGCATTTTTCCAAAAGAAGAAATAATTATGCACTTGCTCCTTTTTCTCTTGAGCTAATTTCCTGACTGAAAAACACTGCAACTGAAAAATGTAAATGACTATTTCTTAGGCTTTTAAAAAAGTGTGTCCTTCTAAAATATGTATTAAGTGCACTCATACTGCAGCTTTTAAAAAATGAATAGAGGATCCAAAAGGCACCAGAGGGATTTCATATGTCTCCAGGAAAAGGCCACACCTACAGGACATCTCTGTCCATTTGACTGCCTAATGCTCTTGGGTAGCACAGCCAGGATCTCGCTCTTCTCCCATGTGCAGAATCACAGAATGATATGGGGTTGGAAGGGACCTCTGGAGATCATCTAGTCCAACCCCCCTGCCAAAGCAGGTCCACCTACAGCAGGTTGCACAGGAACACGTCCAGGCGGGTTTTGAACGTCTCCAGAGACGGAGACTCCACCATGAGGGAAGTAATGCTGATAAAGTTCAGAATCAGCACAAAAGCTTTGGTGTCCTCGCTTCCCTCCACCCACTTCTTTGCAACCTACTGTTTAACAGGTAAATAACACCTTCTTTAGGAACAGGTTGTCTTCCTCCCAGTTTGTTTGGGCAGTGCCTAGCACAAAGGGCCCAATTACGTTTGCCAGGTGCTGAATAAATAATGTTAATAATGGTTGACAGTATCACCAACCCTTCTGTCAACAGTGCAACGCAATCCACAGGCAGGTGCTGCTTTGGTATGAAGATAGAAGCAGTGGGATTATTCTCAAAGGGTCCATGAGGATAGCTTGTTGAGGGAAAACATTGTTTCAAAAAATGTTTTTTTGTTTTAATGAAAACAAACGCCAAGCGCATGGAAAAGTGTTAAAATCTGCCAAAAATCACCTTTTTTTTTTTTTAATTTTTTTTTTTTTTTATTTTTTTTTTTTAATTTGACCTAACCACCTTTCCTCTTTTTTTTTTTTTTTTTTGGAACCCCCATTTTTAAAAAAAAAAAAAAAAAAAAAAAAAAAAAAGAGAAAACCCGAAGAGTTTTTAAGTTAATAATTATTGAGTTTTGTGTTTGGAAGTGTTGCCATCACGACTGACTTTTCTACTATGAGGGTGAGCAAGCACTGGCACAGATTGCTAAGAGAAGTTGTAAGGTCTCCGTCCTTGGAGATACCCAAAACCCAAACAGATGTGGCTTTGAGCAACCCACAACAGCCAAACCTGCCCTGAGCATGGGCTGGACTAGATGGTCTCCAGAGGCACTTCCAGCCTCAGCCATTCTGTGACTCTTGGAGACTGAAGCTGGGTACCTCTCGCCTACAACATGCCTTATCAGCTATATTCCCTCAATGGACACTTCCTATGGGATACTGCAGCCAGAGACTCCCACAAGGACCCCTAAGGAGGGGAAATGGTGCTCATCTCCAGGTCCAAGCCACCCTGGGACACAGGCCATGGCCAAGCAAAAGGAGGCACTCTGAAGCATCACGGTGACATTTGAAATGTTTCAGGTTTCTGAGGAAGATCTTTGGGATCATTTTTTTTGTTTACAGTTTTATATGCTCCAAGTCAATGAGTTATTAGTGCTGGCATTTTTTCCTTCCTCAGAAAACCAACAGCGAAACCAACCACAGTATTTTTTCTCGCCAGCTCCAAGCAGCAGCCTGCCTGCTGCTAGAAACCAGAGCGGTGAGGAGCGACAGATACATCTTCCTCTGTGTTGACACCCCTTTCTTCAGCATCATTAAAAGGAAAATGAACTGAAAACATATTCAAAGATACAAATCACCACAGCCTCTTAGATCTGCAATGGGAGAGGAGGCCTGCTGAGAAATCCCATGTGAAGCCTGATGCTGTCTTGGTTTTCCCCAGGCCTGATGGATTGATGGAGAGAGAGACAGGCAGGGAAGCTCCTGCAGCAGTTTTGTTCATTTTTGGCCTTGCTGCAGAGTCTGTAGGACCAATGCCAAGTTGGCGCCAGCATTGTGCATGGGTGGCCATGGGGGGGATTATTACTGGCCTTTTGGACCTGTCCTCATGCAGGGGTGGAAACAGCACTTGGATTTTTTCCTTCTTTTTCCTATTAAAAGCTGTCCTTGCTGTGACAAGCTCTGTGGCATCCACTGTCAATCCCCATGCTCAGCAGGCTGCTCCCTTGCTGGAATCTCCTAATCAACCACAAAAGTTACATTTCTACAAGCGACACTTTGTTCTTAGGAAGTTTTGGTGAAAAATTAAAACGTTTGTAGGCAAAATTCAAGCTCCCATCTTTCAGACATCTCATTTTCTGATATTTGCTAACCTTCTGATGATCTATTCTAATCCTTGCTAGAGTAAATGAGACAACACGATCTTGATGCCCTTTAAATAGGAATGTCCTGTTAGTTCTGTCCAATTATTGTCCCTTTCCTTAGTTTCTCTTGCTGTATAAAATAAAGAAAACTTGGCTTTAATCCTACACATCAAGAAACATAAATTAGCTGCTGCTTTTTGTTTTACTCTGTCTGGAACACAAAGAAGGGCAACAAATTAGGGAATGTTTCCACCAAAAGGAAAAGGCTTTCTGCTGGATTCATCTGCTCCAAATTGTTTGTAATAGCACAGACAGCAGATCTGGCAAATACAGTTTACAAATTACCAGATGCCAGCAAATGACTGTTGTTGGAATAGTGCATTTCTGCAAACTGCAAATCCCCTCCCTTTTATAACATGCCTACCAGTTGTTCCATACCTGGAAGTTGTTAAACAAGAATTCCTTCATCCAACAGGTGCCACTAAATGGTAATAACTGACAAGACAAGCAGATATTTATGGTTATTTGCTAGCAATCTCTGCCTAGGCAGCAAAGCAGACCAGAAGCATGATGAGTCACCGTGAGACATCGGTGATGCTGCCTCATGTGCAAAAACCGATAGTCATACTTTGGACTGAAAAGAATTTTTGTCTTGGTATGTTGTCTGGCATGTGATGCTGAGGTAATATTTGCTTTCTTCTGAAGTAACGAGGAGAAGAATTTCCTAGAATACAGTAAACTAGTCTGAAATGCCTGATTTCTTCCCATGGTGGAGGGGCACAAAGATCAGTTTAGGGATGCTAGGTCTCCTCCCAGGTAATCCAGTATCAATAATAAGGCCCCATCCCCAATCCCACATGCTCTGCTGCATTTTATATGATTGCTCCTGTAAAGTTACCATTTCAATGGCTATCTTTTAACCTTGAATGCATAGATGCAATTCTTCCAGTGGAGAGATTTATGCTTGCATATTGGACCATGAAAATATTTTAAAATTGAAGATGTCCCCTCCTCATTAATGTATAACAAACTCAGTCCCTGACACAGGTACACAATATTCAAAGTGTAGCTTTAGATGAACTACAAGCAGAGAGAGCACCGAGATACACTGGCTTGCTAACTCTTTGACCCATCTTCATCATTGCTTGTATTAACACATTGCCTGGGAGCTCCATAGAGGATACTCCTTACAGTAATATTTTCTTTTCTCTTTTCAAGCATTTCCATTTATGATTTTAGAAAACACATTTTTGACCACCAACAACTGTGCAACTTGTGCAAGTTCTGCTCAAGCTGCGAGTACTTCTCAGGGTCAGCATCAATCAGAGATGCTTATGTATAAAGTAAGGAACAGCATTCTGAATCAGAGCTCTCTGCAGAGAATATACACCTATTTTTTAAAGAAAATAAAATCTTATTCATAAGCTAAGCAGAGCAATAGAGGCACCCAGTATTGCAATAGGAATGACTGTCAAGAGGCTAAATACTGCTGTCATTACTCTGATTAAAGGAGAGCCCGAAGTCAATGGGGGTTTAACCTGGCTCTGAAACCACAAGTACGATGTTTAGAGATGCTTAGCACCAACAGCCAACATTGATTTCCACTGGAATCCAGGAGGCTCAGCACTTTATAAAAATCAGACTCCACATTTTATCAGGGTTTTGTTACCGTGAATAAATAACTGAGTACTTGGAGAAGCTTTAGCATGATTTTTATCAGCTCTTTATAACAGCACTCATTAGCTACCTGCTTTGGAATCTCTCTGATCTACACACGACCAACAGGACCTAATAAATGCAAAAAGGAGAAATGATGCTTTCTGTAGATCAATACTCCTTAAAAGTTTAAGAGAGTACACCCAATACTAGCATCTGCTGCAATTACCCTCCGGTCAGCTCTCCCACAAAGAGTTCCAGCATTTAAGAGAAACTGGAATTTTCCCAACCATCCTTAGAAAGCTCTCAGTACTAACACAGTCCAACAGGGAACACAACCAGGCTTGCTCCCTTCCTGGGATTTTATCAAAAGGTCAGAACTTTAACACAACGTAAACTTCAGCACAAGCTTTTTGGATTTGCTGCTTCTGCCACGAATTCCTTCCTCAAGCACCAGGCCTCTGTTCCCTTCATATCCCACTTCAACTCAACTGGACCCACTGGGGATCAACCTTCAGCAGCAACCAGTGCAGGGTTAACTCCCGTCCTGAGACTAATTTAGCAAAGTTGCTGTGAAGGCAGGGAGAGATGAGAACCTGCTATGACTTACAGGTAGAGGACCTCCAACTGACCTGGAGCAATCCTGCTGGGCAGGAGAAGCAGGCAAGGTGTCACAGCAGCTCAGCTATTTGGCACCATCACAAGCTCTACAAGTCTTCTGGGGGATTTGCAAAGTACAAGCAACTGAAGATGGGTGTGAGAAAAAAATTCATAGATGACTGGGGTCTGTAATACTAACAACCTGTTACACATCAGAAAGGTGCCCTACTTGTTCCATGACATCCTATGCTACTGAAAATAAAAAATCATGAATTCAAAATAAATTGCTCTGTGCCTAAAAAACCATAAAAATCGCTTGATCTTTGACCTCATCATGTCAGTTTCTCTGGAAAAGCAGAAGACCATATACTTTCTTGGCCTGCTGTATCTAAATAACTCCTATGGTCTCTAAACTAGTAATGATAATATGCCTAAAGAACTGCTATGGCATTTAAGTGAACTATTATTATGGATTTTATGGCACAATGGAGAATTGTCAAAATTCTAGACTGTTTTCATTGGTGCTGAAATAGGCATCCATTAAAAATGTGCTAATTCATCCATAAATATGCCAAAAATATGAAAAGCTACAGCTCAACACCTGCAGGCCATGAGGGGAAAGCGGGTGGGAGAAGGAGAAGTAGAAGCACCAGGTGAGGAGAGCTGCTTGAGTTCAGTCAGGAGTTATGTGGGAACCAATGCAGACATATGTGGCACCTCCTCCTCCAACATGTGCCATTCCCAGGTTTCAGGAGGTCTCTGTGACCTTTTCCAGTGCTACAGATAACTTGTGTAGCAAAAAGAAACAAAAGCAGGGATTGTACCCCAAAATGTTTACACTGGCCATACCACATTGACTGGGAATGATACATATGGATAGAAAACCATAACGAAGGAGAAAGCTAGATTGCCAAATTGGACTGAAGATCACACCAAGGTCATTTAAAGGCTTTAAGAGCAATATGATGGGTGTATCACAACGTATTACCATGTCCTTAATAACAGGGGTGAAGCAAGCCTAGCAAAACTTTTTACCAACCTTCATGCCATGTATATGGGTCTAATGCACATACGCTCAACAGACCTGGGCAGTGACCACCACCAACTGTCCCCTTACGTGGGGAGAAGGAGCCCAGTGAGGGCATGACGTGTGCAGCTGTAATCAATCAGGACTGACATTCCTTCTAATGGAATGTTCAATCATCATTTCCCATGTTTCAGAAAGTCCAGAAAATTATTTAAAAAAATTAGTGGAAAGCAAGCAATTAATGAAAAAGTCAGTAATATGTGAAAGCTGCTTTATCCTGGCTGTAAAGTACAGGTGCCCGGGAAGGCAGTGTAAATGGAGGAGCCGTGGGTACCACACAGGTACATCCAAAAGGACCGCGTGCCATGCCACAGGCTAAAGGGCAGCGAGTGGCACAGAGTCACATTTCATTGCTACAGGATACTGAAAATATTGTAATGTGTGTATTAATAATTAATGTATGGGCATGGTAATAGCAATTTTACTGTAAAATGGAGATGCATGACTATTATTGGAGCCTGCGGGGAAACAAAGACAAGTGTCCTTCTCCGGATCTCACATCATCCAATAACTGGATGGTGAATACAATCCAGGACTGCTGACACCTTTCTCTGCAGCAGCCACCAGATCACATTACCACAGGCGGAGAGTCCTCTGAGTGCTAGAGGTCATCTTCTGTACCAAGCAGGAAAATGGAGAGCCAGTGACATGGAAGGAGAGGAGAAAAGCACGTCTGGGACAGCACGGCAAAGCTCCACCGAAGAGGGGGGCTGGCTACGCTCCAGAAATAGATGAGGGGCGAGCACTAAGGACACAAGAGTTATTGAAGGCAAAAGTAAACTCTGGCACAAGAACTGACAATAAACTGTTTAAAGTACGTTCATGGACAAATTGAAACTGGAGACAAGAAGAAGGAACCTCACTTACATTCTTACTTGGAAGTGGGAGGATGAGGGCAACAGAGGAGGGGAGAAAGATGAAGAAACCTGTGTCTTCCATAGTTCAAAGATAAACCTGATTTATTTTTTTTTAAGATTTCTAGCACATGGGTCTGGCAATAGCAAGCAACTGCTCTACATTAAGAAGACAATGCCCTTCTGTTCTATGTTGCTGTGTTACTGAAGAATTGTTACTAAAACACAGAGGCCCTTCACTTTGCATGTCTTTTTCCTTTACTCTTTTCTTTATTGTTCCTTCCTTCTTTCTCTCACGTCCTTCACAAGTGCCAGCAGGTTCAAAGCCCCAGGAGGTCTGCTGCTAGTCGGTCCTGCCCAACACGTGATATTTGTACAAAGACTGACACATTATTTGAATGACCAGCCATGGGATCGAAAAGCTTGCAGTTCTCCAGAAACATTGAAAAAACCAAAACACTTCAGGCCAGGCTAACCCATGCTCAAACTCCACACCACACAAACTGCCTGTGAACAGTGTTTTAATTTAGCTCTGACTTGTGACAGCATCATTATCATGTGGTCTAAGTGTGCTAGTCACTAGGCTGACAGAAGCTAAAAAAGCCCATCTCCCTTCCAGAGAAATCAAAGCATAATCAGGGATATATGGGTATTTAGGTCAGGCAGGGGTGCAAAGAGCTCTCTGCTGAAGACTTGGTTGCAATCACTAGACCAGCAGTGAAGAAAACGGGCGTTGCAGGACAAAGTGACAGCCCCAAAATGCCAGTGGTCCTGGCTGGTCAGCAGCAACTAGAACAATTAAACATAGGGCTTGCTTTTCAGAACACAGGTTTTTCAAAGGCAGTGGGTTTAAAATGTCAGTGGAGTGGCACATTATCTGTACCATACTGCTATTTTTAACCATCCGTGGCTACATCCTCCTACGCTCACTTTCCTCCTGAGGGCTTCCACACCTTTCGTTTCCCCACTGCCACGGTCTCCCAACCTGTTCCCTCCTCAGATGATGTGCTCACCCTTGGCTCTTCTCCTCCCCGCTGGTGCCTCTCGCAGCACTCGCCCTCCGCAGCGCTAATTAGTGCCTCTGCTTCAAGCAGTGCATCCCTGCAAGTGACTCCTCACTCCTTATTTTGAGTTGTGCCCCAGTTATCAGCCAGGCTGATCGATAAGAAGGACGACTGGAGCTGGGCGGGCGACCCACGGCGCAGGAGAGGAGAGAGTAAGGGGATTAATTCTGGTGTGGGAGAAAAAGGGAGGTGTAACAGGAGGGGGGAGCCAGCTGCAGAATCCACATCTCCAGGGCAGAGCTGCTGTGTCCGCACTGCATTTTAAGGCTCACACACACCAAGACTGGAAATAAGCCCTCTTTATATTGGGTACAGTCAGACAGCTCGCTCCTGACGGGATGTTCCCTGCCTCCTGCCTTGTGGTACCCCCGTTGTTACTCAATCATTTTCCAGGTCCCACAGAGGACCCAAAGAGGACTTCTCCCTTTCTGTCGACATGGCAGCAGCTCCCCAACCCTTCCTTCATCCACACTCGTCAACGGCTCACTTCAGTTCTTTCGGTTTCCTCCTTTCCTTCCTCTTCTTTGATTCAGCCTGAACTTGCAACACAGAAATGAGGAGACTCTTATCAAATGCTTTCCCTGGCCCTCCTTCACATAAAGATTTCTCTTTAAACAGCGAGCTCCAGAGCTATCTCAGCTGTTCCTTCCTCCCTGCCCTCCCTGTACCTCATTTCAGTCATTTCTTCTGCAAAAATGTCACACCTTTTTCTGCTCAAGCTTCCTCTTCCTTTCCAGGGTAACCTATGTCCTCTTTGTAACTCCTAATCACCTTCCTGCAGGTGGACTTTCAGTTCCTCCTACCCTTTCTTCCATTGCCTCCTGTGCACACTATGTTTACTGTATTGACACCTTTGTCTTTTGTTCTCAATCCTACCTTGCTGTCTTCTTTCCTGTAGCATTTCTCTGCTTGACAAATATGTCTACTACATACAACCTCTTTTCTCACAAGAGACACATTCACATAGGTTATACAAACTGTTTATAAGGAGAGATTTTATGTGCCCAAAAGCACGTCCATTTTTCCTGACTTTGTCTGTTGGTCTAATATAAATGTGGCCTCTGCTGAGAAAACTTTGCCCTCTTAAATCCTTGATCATCATGGCTGCAAGCCCACAGTTTCTTCTGAGCGCACCTCTACCTTCAGCTGATGCACCTCAACTCCTTGGGTGGCACATCTCATGTCAGAGGTCAGTCCTCTGCAAAGGGAAACTCTTCCCTGATCCTGGTTTAAATGCCAGTTTTTAACAAACACCACAGAAAACTTCATTGAAATGGACCGCCTGTGTATTTTCATCAAATTCAGAAAAAAAAGCCCACCCCTATTCTACAAGAAGTTTCAAGGATGGTTTGAAAGATACACAAACCCCCCTGATAGACCACATCTTCAAGAGGGTCGGTGAAATAATATGACAAGGGTGGTGATTAACTCTCACCACAAAGGAAAATGTTGAGTTGATGTAGGTGGCATATAAAATCCCCCAGTCTCTTTATGAGTCAGGTAAGCTGCCAGAAAGCGGAGGTGCAATCTGTGGGATGGAGCTGTTTTCATTCCAGCCAGTTATTAGTACGCTTTTTGAAAGACAAAAAAAAAAAAAAAAGATTAATTATTAAATAAAATAATTGGGGAGGGGATGGCAGAAACAGACAAAAAGGAAAAAAAACTGTCTCTT
>NW_015094506.1:42391192-42394405 GCF_001431845.1 Calidris pugnax | reverse complement strand
GCTTTCATTCTCCAAATCCTTGAAAAGCCAAAAAAAGTCACTTTTAAAACTAAAGCTTGGTTTTCCCTAAAAAAAAAAAAAAAAAAAAAAAGTTTAATTATTAAATCAGATTTTTTTTTAAACTAAGAGTCTTATTTAAATAGCAAAATCTAACATTTGCCCTTGATCCCCAGTCATGCTGTTTGTAGTCAGTAATAGTCAAGGGGAAATATTATTAAACAACTCCCCACCCCACCCCCTGAGGTTAATGTAGCATTTTTGAGTTAGGCATCTATTCTTCCATCTCCCACCCAATGCATATGATCCTGCAGTCACAGCTCTCTCCTCTCCCCCACTGGCTTCAGAAAAAAGGGAAGCTGATCCCAGTTTCGCCCCACACAGAGCCCTTTTCAGAGGCAGAGCTCAGCTCTGACAAGGAGAAAAGCATTTCTCTCCCAATAGCCGCACAATTGTTTAACAAATGTATAAAACAAAACAATTGGGGAAAAAAGAAAAGCATTTGGTGGGGTCTTATTTTGGATCAGTTCAGGATTCAAGGGATAATTCAAACAGACGGTGAGGTGCCTTATCTGAAATTATAGACTCTTCATTACCAAAAATCAGAAATTTAGAAACATGAAGAAAATGCTATCAGTTCCTCGGGCTCAAGGGGCTTACAATGCTCCTCTGGTACTGTCAGTGGGAGCACAATAACTGCTCTGTTCACAGTGCAGCTTAGTGAGCTGCTTTCTCACTTCCGAATTTAGGAACATTTCCCACATAATTAATTCTTCAGTCTACCCGATATGTGTGTTTGAGGATGGGCAGGAGCAGCGTAATTCAGGTGCTGAGAAAGAGATGCAATAGGATCTGACTATCAGCAGGAGAGTCATTTCTTTGTTTCAGCTGGAGAATGCAAGATCTGGAGTGGAGCAGAGACATATGTATACATAGATATGTATGTAAATGGAAGTCAGGAGATAGGATGGGGGAGGGTAATGAGCAAAGGAAAGCATGGGGAAAAAAATCTCAAGAGGAAGATACAGCAATGTAGCAGACTGAAGTGAGACGTCAGAAAGGAGAGAGCAAGACAGGGTATAAAAACCAGGACAGAAAGAGAGGGGAAGAAAAAAAGAAAAAGATGGAAGAAGGAGAAGATATATGAGAGGTGATAAAAATGAGAGGAAAAGCATGAGTAGACAAAAAGGGGAGAGAAGGGGGAAGGTAAAGTTTCAAGTACAACATCTGGCAAGACAGAAACACTGAAGCATAAATAAGACACAGAGGAGAGAGACATGGAGGGTCGTAAGAAGGGAAGACTTTGCACAGCAAAGACGACGTAAAATAAGCAGTTGAAGACAAAAATCACCTGCCAGAACTGCGCTTCTGAGAGTCATGGGTGAGAGGTGCTGCTGCCACCCCAACAAGGGACAGTCAAGCCCTGGGAAGTGACAGGCTAAACCCAAGGAGAACAAAGGATGAGGCCAGAAGACAAACCATACCCTTGTACTAGGTTACTGCCTTTTGTCTAAAATAGAAATCATGAAGGTCATTGAAATTGCCACTTAGACCTTACATTTGAAACAATACAATCCTTCTTTTTCCTTCTTCTCTCCCAATGCTGGATTAAATTAATTACTTTACACTCCACAGATATACCTCCCTACCAGGGAAGAAACCCCCAAATACCATTATGCCTAAAGCAGACCTTGCTCTCTGGCTCCCTTTGCCTATAGAGGCTTCTGTAGAAATATTTCAGTAGACAAAGCTAGATTTCCTTCAGCTTCAAAATGAATGTGATGGAGTTGGGCATCATTAGCAGGATGAGGAAAGAAAGGGGAAGTAAATAGGGATGTATGCTCAGGGAAAAGGCTTTTTTTGTTTTTATAATTAGGAAATCTTGCCAGTATAGACGGAAAAAATTGCTGCTGGTAAATAACCTGTCACTTCTTTGCACATCGAATAATAGGAACAAAGGAGGAAGGTGTGGGAAGTACATTCATATTATCAGATTCTTTCTGTTACTAACATGTATTCAATATAACAAAAACATAATTGGGAAAATAATACACTATCCCACAAATACTATGGAGGCCATAAAAACCCCAGGAAGATCAAACAGCGTTCCCAGGCTAGCACCAGTCTGAGAAACCAGAGCTTTATTAGTAGTAACAGGAGAAACATATGGAGATGAATGAAAAGCATGTTTGTAAATGTGATATGCAATTGCACACTCTCGCTTGGCTTTCCTTTTTCACAATCTGACTCAGCCTCCACACGGCTCCACTCCCCCATCTTTTGATTCATAAATTCTTGATGGCAAAAAAAATAATAAAAAAATAATAAAGAGTCACAAAGCCAGCATGCAAAGGGCATGAGATGACGTGAAAGACGAGGACGCTGGCGAGCGCAGAACCTGCTGCCATCATCAGCCACCAGCCTGTAAAGGGACAAATCTGCCAAGGGGCCAGGGCCAGCCCCTCCGGGGGACACCACGCTGGAGGCACACGGTCTCTGGTGTGCTAGAGACACACGCCGAGGTCATCACATCTATTCCATAGATGTACAGCTCTGTATAGCGCTTACGCTGCACGGCAGCTGCTCCGCGAGGCGGTCCCTGCGTCGCCAGACCCAGGAGATGGGACATGAGAGGAATGAGAAATACATGGTTTCCCCATGGCATACACTCCCTGTGTGTCTCAGGCTATGAAAAAGAGCTGGGGGTTAAGCAGACAGCAGCGCAGGACACAGCAAGCGGTGCAGGAGCGGCGGTGCGCAGCCCCGTATGCCCGCTAAGCAATGAGCGAACACCCCCGGCCTCGGCACAGAGGTCTCCGTGCACAGGGACGACCCCTTCCCCGCAGGCCCGGGCTCCTCGGGGGGCGTGTGGCGAGGCTGCAGGCGGCCAGCCCGGCCCGTGGCCACCACCGGCCCGCTGAGGCCCAGCGTGTGTTCCCCGGCCCGGCCTGCAGCCCCCTCGGCCCCGCCACCGCCTCGCCCGCCCTGGGGCACGTGCTCTGCCTCCGGCCCCCCGATCGGCGCCCGGCGAGGAGGTTCCTACGACCCCAGCAACGCGCCCACGGGGCTGGGGGTTCGCCAAGCTCCGGGGGGCACGGCGGAGCCCTGCTCCTGCGGGGCCGCCCTGCGCCCCACCGCTCCCCGCACACGGCGCCACGGTACCGGCTCCGCAGCAAGCGGCGTACTCAGACAGCGCGGTCCCCGCGGCGGGACGCC
>NW_015094506.1:42147843-42390794 GCF_001431845.1 Calidris pugnax | reverse complement strand
CTGGCTCCGGCGGCCTGGGCACCGCGGGGAGCGTGAATGAGAGTTTGCTCCGATTTACGAGCAGGGTGAGTGCCCCGGCGGGCCGTCTCTGGGGAGGGGGGAGGAGAATAACAATAACAATGAGAATATATTTATTTATTTATTTTGCTTTCATCCGAGCTTTTCCACCCCTAGCCCGGCGCCGACCTTCCCGGTCCGGGGCGGCGGGGACGCGCTGGCCCCGCGGGATGGGGACGGAGGCGACCCTCACCGCGGGGCAGGGCTGCGAGCGCGGTGCCTCCCGCCGGGCCGGGAGCCCCCGGGAGCCCGCGGCTGAGGGGCAGGGAGGCGGAGCGGGGGGAGCCGCCGGGGAGCTCAGCGGCTCGGTCGTTCCGGGCCGCCTTCGTGCCTTTGCGGCAAACGGGAGGCCGTTCCCGTTGGGCGCTGGGGGTGTCCGGCGGCCCCCATCCCCGGGGCGGGGGAGCTCCGTTCCGCTCCCCCCCCCTTCGCCGTCCTGGGCCGCGGGGACAGGTGGCATCACCGGCCCGGTGAAACGCGGAGCTGTAGCGAACACGGCGTGTGCCGGTGGGGCTGGTAGAGGTCACCTCTGGGGGTAGGCGGGCGGCTCGTCCCAGCTGCTCTCCCGGGTGTTGTTGTCTTGGGGACCGTGTGGCGGCCGCCGGTACGCGCTCTCCCTGCCCGACCCGCTCCTCGTCCTCAGGCTGCCCCGCGGCTGGCTCTGATGGCGGCAGGATTCCCCGCGGCGGCTGGCGGGGATCCCCTTTGGCGAGGAGGATGCAGGGCACCCCTCCTTTGCCTCCTCCCGAGGCGTCTGGGTGGCATCCGATTTGGAAACAAGACCTGGTAACGCCGTTTGTGTTTTTGCTCCTGGGGCTTTAGCTGAGGCTGGCTGAGCCAGGGGCTGGCCACAGGCTGGTATTGAACAGTCGCCAGCAGTGTACCAGTCCCTCAAAGCAGGCAGCGTCTGGGGTGTCTGGATCTTGATGGTGGAGCGATGGGAGTGTTGGAGGAGTGACAGCAGAGAAATGCTGCTGGAGAGCTTGCTTTCAAGGAGAACAAGAGGAGGATGGCTGGGTAAATGGCAGGGTCACCGGCCAAGCTGTCAGCCCAGACTCCTCCAGAGAAGCTCCGGTAGGTGTGCACCAAAGTCCTGAGACTCCTGCCCGCTTCTGTCGCTGGGCTTAAACGTGTGTGTGGGGCAAACGGGAGAAAATAACAGGTTCTCGTCGTGTTTTCGTCGCTACTACAGCTGCAGAGTTTCAGACGGCGTGGATGTGGTGCTGCTAAGCTTGTGTGAATGTGGAATGGATGATGGACAGGTTCTCGGGTATCGCATTTCCAGTGCTGGTGGAGATGTGGGTGGGAGGGGAAATATTTAATAAAGTCGGGATCCCAGGTGCCTGCGCTCTGCGTTATCTGACAGTATCCTGCCATAGGTTTTAGCATGTGAGAAGTACTTTCATTCCTCAGAATAAGAAGCGTGAGCTGTCTTGAACCTTATTTTTTTTTTTAAATGCCATATTTAGGTATCAAATGCTATATCTAATTATTCAAAAAGAGAGGGCTTTTTTTAGTCCTAGTCTGTGTTTTTCTGAGGCTGACATTAGGCTACTAGCTGTGAAACTGACAAAATATAAAATTAATTGATGGTGTTATGATACCAAATTGTGTAAAAATCCATGAAAGCCTGAGTTATGTTTCACTGTTTTTCATATGGTGACCACAAGTATGTTTGGCTCATCCCTCTGCTGTAATAAAGGTGGTTTGGGGCTGAGATGCCAGACCGAATTGAAGATGAGCCATGTCGTGTTTCCGGCTCTGCAGGTAAGCTCTCAGAGATGGTTTTGGCTGGTGGCAGGTGGCACTAACTTGAGCTAAAGTGTCAGACTGGTGGGTTTGGGGTTTTTTTTCCTCTTTTAGCTGTGACACTAGAGAGACCCAGTCTGTTCAGCAGGTCCTTGGTTGGGGGGTGACAGTCGAGTGGTGTGGGGGAGGCTGCTGCTGCTTGAAGGTATGTGTGCTGTTCTTGGCATGGTACGGCTTCTCCTCTTGGGTGAGGGCATCACCCTGGCTTTGACCTCCCTCCTGGCCCACCTTGGCAGCATGGCTATAGCCTGGTGACCTGATGTCAGCGCCTGTGGTGGGGTGAGGGAGTTAAGGGCAGCAGCTGGGGGAAGCCTGTCCTGGCTCCGCTCTTCAGTGGGACCCAGTTTCAGAGAGACTGGCAGAGGGGAGATCCCGACCAAGGTGGCGAAATCAGGGAGCTGACACGCAGCCCTGCTGTCTTCCTGGCTGGAAACTAACTCCTGGTGATTTAGAGCAGGTGGCCAACACAGGCTGTTCCCTGACCCTATCCCTTCTCCTCCTCTCGGCCTGTGGTATCCAAAGCTTGTAGGGACTGGAGTTCATTATGAGAGGGAATGGCTGGGGCAATATTGGATGCCAGAGAGATTTAATATTGTTTGAGACCTGGAAAAAAACCCCACCCAACTTCAGTATTTTATTTTGATAAGGAAACTTCTGCAGTGTCTGAGAAGTGATTGGTGCTGCTGTTAAAGATATACTTCTGTTATACTGCTATATATAAAGTTATACTGCTGTTATATACTTCTGGGGTATGGAACACTGCCTGTGGATACATATGGCATACATACATGTGATACTATATATATGTGTTGTGTCTTCAACATCATTCTGATGCTTGAATATTCACTCCTTAATACAGAGATTTCAAAGCTAAAGAGGAGCATTAACTGTTTATCCCCCAAAGTGATGGCAGATCTGTTGGAAAATGAACAAAGACCATTTCACCTCATTTTGTCTACTGAAGGGTCATGCTTTGTTTTTTGACTCACTCACCACCAAATCTGTAGGGATGCTTAAAGATTTGAGACTGTTTTGTGTAACATGGTCACATTAACAGTTCTATGGCTAATATCTTTTTATTTGAGGAGTAATAGGTCACGTTTCCTGATGGTTTGTGTCTTACAGGTCTGGAAAATAAATGCTGTTCAGGAATGTTTGAGTCAAGGGCGACACGTACCTAGCTGTTCAGTGGCTTGTGCCGGTCTCTTCCTCCCTCTCCTTATGCCTAGTATTTATCAGGCTTAGCAGTGATGCTCTTTAACTTTGAAGTCCCCAAAGCCCTGGCTATTACCAGAAATACTCCAGTATTGTGTACAGAAAAATCTGCCATAGAAGATTAGAGGCTCTCTTGTCCAAACTGACTGTCAGGCCCGAATAAAGCGCCCAATTTTCTAGCTTTATCCTGTGACAGTTTCCTTTTCTTTCATTTTTTCTTTCCTATTTTCTCAGCTAAATATTATCTGCATGGCAGCATCTATGTTAGGAGGGGAGATGACTTCCTCTAACGTGTTATTTTTATGACAGAGTTTGATCAGAGGGAAAGCTTTTGGCAGTAAGTGCTTAATCAGGGTCTTCCAGAAGAGATTCTTTCCCTGCCCACTGCCCTGGCCTTGCACAGTGGCAGGTTAATCCATGAAATAATCTCTGCACAGAGATCCAGCCGTCAAACGTAGCTTTTGGGTCATAATGTTGGGGGCTTCCAGGTTTACGTGTTTTGATCTTTCAAGTTTCTGAACAAATGCAGGTTCTGTCTTTTCATCTTGTCATTGATACGGGGGACACAAGCACACACAAAACCAAAGAAGTTAGGTATTTTCCTAGGAGGTCAGAATTTATTAAAACACTTACAGTTTGTAGTGAACTCACCTTAAAATTTAATGAGTTAGTGCTGCTTTTTGTTATGACATACGCAAATGAAGTAAGGAGTCTTTGAAGTCACTTCAGACTTCATAAATATTAACAGACTCTGCAGTCTTCACAGAGAGTAAGTTCTGGATGTTTTTCTTCACCTTAATAGTACAGTTTCTTTTACACAGGAAATCTTCTTGCCTTGACTAAACTGAAAGATCAGTTATCATATGCAAACCAAAACCACCATATCTGTGGTTAGGAGTGCTCTTGCTGGTTTTCCCCTCCTCTCTTTAACACACGGTCCTTTCTCCTGGTGCACCCTCTGGTAGCAGTAGATTTAATTCCATGACTTTTAAGCACCTCTGAAGATCTGGTCTTCTATGATTGAAGATGCAGTTTTTTGCTTGGGGGCTTTACTCGGGGTCAAGTCCAGATGACTTTTGAGTATCTCCATGGATGGAGACTCCACACTCTGGGCAGCCTGTTCCAGTGCTCAGTCACCCTCACAGTGAAAAAGCGTTTCCTGATGTTGAGAGGGAACCTCCTGTGTTTCAGTTTGTGCCCGTTGCCTCTGGTCCTGTCACTGGGCCCCACTGACAAGAGCCTGGGTCTCTCCTCTTTGCACCCTCCCTTCAGGTATTTATCTACATTGATGAGATCCCCCTGAGTCTTTTCTTCGTGGTGAACAGTCCCAGCTCCCTCAGCCTTTTCTCACAGGAGGGATGGCCCTTTGTTGGACTCTCTCCAGCATCTCCGTGTCTCTCGTGTTCTGGGGAGCCCAGAACTGGACACAGTACTCCAGCTGTGGCCTCACATTTCCCAGTATGCTGTAAAAAGAAGATACTTCTAAAGTAAATTTTGAGTGTGTTTTTTTAGGGTGCAAGTCCGAGAGGTCACTTTGGTGCTGGAAGTCACTGATGCAGCTTCTCTGAGCGCTTGTTAAAAAAACCCAAACGCTTCAGCATTTTCCTGATCCCATCAATGCGGGCTTCGACGGCTCTTTTGACCTGTGATTAAGGGATTTATGGCTAGGTTTGCTGGCTACACATGCCTAATAAGTGTCATCATTAGATGCTGAGTCACATGGGTACGTGTGTTTCTTGGGGTGTTTTCATAAGGACTGTGTCTTGTTTCACTTTTGAGTGGATTCTTCCTTATATTGGTGAGGGCACATCCTTGCTGTGGGCTGGTTTGGTTCTCCAGCAGCCATCCTGAGCTGCGTTGTCCTCCATCAGGGCTGACCTGCTGGCTCCATGGACACTTCCTACGTTACTGTGCTTCCCTTGTGACATGCCTGAAGGTGAGCATCTGTCTGATAAACTAAACCGAGTGAAGTTCGGATGCTTCCTTATTTTGCCACGTCTGTAACTCTGTAGTCGATGCTAAATATAGAATTTGTAAACAGGGTTTTCATTTTTAGGTCAACACTTCAGGTGTAGAACAAGATCGCTAGCGTAAGGCTGGTAAAAAAAAATGAATAAAGCATGAAATACCGCTTTCTCCTTGGGATTCTTATCAAAATGTGTGGGAGAGGACACTCTGATTTCTTGACCACTGAGTGTCCCCTCCTGTAAATCTAGGTGTGTGTAGTTGGTTAAGATGTTTTTTTTAAAGTTCCTAAAGAACATGGCAAAAATACGTGGAACAAGTAGTTAGCAGCTACTTGCATTCTCTGAGTCCAAATAGAATGGTTAATAGATGCATTTTAAATTTCCATAGTACTCCCCTGAAAGTAACTGCACAATGTGAACAGTCTATACTTATCTTAATTAAAGAGAACAAAGCTGTGTATGCCATGCTGGCCCGATGTATGCAATTAGTGACTGAGTGCAATTAGTTTCCAACTGCTAAAACTGTCTTATCAGAGCTCTCGATAGGACTGTCAGCAGTTTGTATTAGTATCTGGCATTACTAATGCTTGGCATTTTTTACCATGTTGTAAAAGCCACTTGTTCCTTCAATATTAATTTCAGGTATCAGGTTACTTATATATAGAACATTTCAAATTCACTGGTTTGGAAATCAACCAATTCTCGGAGACTGAAAATTAGTACCAGGACTTTCAGTGAAGGATACACAAGCATCTTTAGCTCAGAACAGAGTTTATTTCATAAATGGGAGTTTATCGTTATCTTAAATTTTGAAAAGTGACTCCTTCAAGTTAGAAATGTGTATGCAAAAGAGAACTTCTTAAAAGAGTTTTAGCTCTAGAGATCTTCAGAAAAAAGTCCTCCAGCCTCTCACCACTGATTTTACCACCTGATACTCCACGTTCCTTCTACATTGAGGAAATGGTTTGCGTGTTTTTCTTCCCCTCTCTCTGGATCTCATCTCTGCATTCCCAGGTGTGCACAGTAACTGCATTTTAAAATAGCTTGATGCACTTTTCAAGGTTAACAGCATGTTGTAATTCCTGGGGAAATGTAGCAAGGCGTGTAGATAGAGAGGCGTGTAGATTTATAACCGTCAGCAGTATTTAAGCAGTGTCACAGCCATAGGGTTGGGGGAATGTGAAGCTCCTAGACAAGGAGCTCTTAAAACGTGGTTTGAAGGCCAGGTCTAGTCCATGATACCATGCTACGAGGCTGACAAGGGTATCTCTACCCTCCCATCTCGCTTTTGGTAGAGCCAGCTGGTGTCTGCAGCTGTACAGCTTCAGGGTCCCTCCCAGTTATGTTAGGACTGACACAGGTCTCTAAACCCTGCAATTTACTGTAATTTACTCCAGATCTGAATCTAGGGAGCTATACAGTTGTGTGTGTCGGGCATAAGCTACTTCCCCAGACACTCCTGTAGTAGTGGAACCACGACCAGTAGTCACTTTTGGACCACTACCAGTAGGAGGTTTCATTCTAGGGACAGCATGCTGCCAGCAACTGGGTGAGTTAATGCTTTCTGGGTTGGCTGGAGAGAGTGGCATGCCCAATTTAAGCCTTAGAGAGCTGAGCAGCAGAGAAGAGACCAGTCTGAAAATCTCCATAATCCCATTCTGAGAGTGAAGGGAACAGTAGCCTGGGCTCTGAGCATTTTGTGCCACGCACAACTATTGCAACAGGAAGAAACCAGCACGTTCAGCATCCAAAGATGAAATGCGCTATACTTTCGGTATGATGTTCCTTGCACTTAGATGGCCCTTGATGGACATGACTTTGGCTACCTGATTCAAAATCATGCTGCAGGGTCATCTGGGATCCTACCTCTGAACTCACTTTTGGGTTTGGGGCTTTCTTCGTCTTCCCTCTTCTTCACCTTTTCCCTTGTGAGACAGGGGGTAATGCTGAGGGAGTTGCCTGCATGTATCATTCTTGAAGATCCTGGCTGCTTCCTCTTTCCATGTGTAGTTGAGAGGTTTGATTCCCAGCAGCTGCCACCCTGTCTGCATGGGGCAAAGGTAGCTGTGAAGTGTGGGACCTGGGAGCAGCAAAACATGCAAAGCATCCTCATGTGACTAATACTAGGGTGACTTTGGTATTATCATCAGATAATAGTAGAAACCAGCTCCATAGACTAAGTCTTGCGTCAGCTTGCAAGGATCATGTTGTCGGATGGAGTAGGAATAAATGCGAGTCTGTGTAACTATGTTCTTTACGTAGTCTGACTTTTCAAAGCATTAAACCACTTATAGGCATTGTTCCAGTTTGACTAACTTTGTAATTCTTTGCACTTCTGCAGTGCTTTTATCCAAGATCTTCACACTCCTCTCAAAGGCTAACCTGCCGAGCAGCCCAAAAGATATTGCTGAGAGTCTGAGACCACCTTTCAGGCAATAATGTCGTGCGGCTTGGTTTTGTGTGAAACCCTGCGTGGTCTCAGGAGCTCTGTGGGATCACCTGGGATCGTGCAGTGAGGAGTGTCCTTCCCAACAAGCTGTGGAGCATCTGACTGGACACCCTGATCCTTTAAGAGAACTGTCAGCTGCTACAGTGTGCTGTGCTCCCAAGGTTTTCTTCAGCTGCAAAAGCTTCCTGGAAACTTGCAGTAATTACAACTAACGTCAAGAGTTTGCAAAACACTGCAGAAGTGTGGTCTCTTCCAGATTATCTGGAGCTAGCCCTGTTTTGTTTCAGAGAAATGTTCTGAATATAGAGCTTTTGATGGCTATAAAAGAGTCTGGACCTGTTTGGAAGGATTTTGCCTTCCCTCTCCAGCAGAGTTGTTTATGAGGCTGATGGACATATCGCACATTGAACAGCTCTTATTTCTGCTTTCAGTAGTCGGAATAACCAGCCAAAGTGGCATAGTTTTGACTTCCCCAGAAAACTTTATTAGAAAACACTTTCACAGCAAACACGCTTTTTCTAAAGCTACTTCTGCTTCTTTCCTGTTTCCTCCAGTAACAACCTTTCCCCACTTTGAGGGCTCTGCCAACAACGATTTCCTTTAACGCTGGATCTCTTAGCCCTCTACAACACCACATTGAAACTAAGTGAGGCACAAATACCACTTCTGGGGATACTATACAGGAGGAATGTGGAGCTGGCTTTGCTTGGCAGTTTGGATTTGCCCGGTGAAGCTCTCTGCCCCTCGGCAGTCCTCTGTTAGAGTGGAGCAGGGACAGCGTTATGCTTTTTGAATGAGAAACAATGACCAGCATTTTCAGTCGGGTTTTCCTGGTGGAATGCAAGCCTGGCGGTGTGCAGTCTCCACTCTGGATTTCACTTGGATGCATACAGCTATCCCGGTTGAAGACTATGGGGTCTATTCAAAACTCATTTTCTGTTGCGTTGCTAATACTTTGAAATTGCATAAATATTTTTTTTTCTTTAGAGATAAGCTTTAAGCATTAAGCTCTTGTCTGTGACTCATTAGTCTGCTGTTGGTGACAAATTATTATCTTTGTTAAATAATGGAAAATCTTTCCATGCAGTTTGTATTCCTTATTGTCTGAACCAAACTACATCTGTTTATTTTACCCTGAAGGTGGCTTTCTTCTCAGCTTGCTAAAAGTTCATCATAATATCTGAGAGCTAATATGAAAGAACAACAGACCTCACTCTCATTGCACAGAAAATTTCGTGTGTGTATTTAACTGTTGAACAATTGCATTAGATGAGTTTTGGAAACACTGCATGGACTGCCACAAAAAAAGTGTCTGTTTGCTTTAAAGGCGGTGATTTGCTTTTTTTACTTTCTTCTCCCTTTTCAAAAGCTCTGGCTGAACCTGCGTTGGTAGTTACATAGACTGGCGTTTTCTAGGGCTTTTTTTAATTCGGCATTTTAATTGCTATGAAGTTAATTCTTGTAAAGTCAGAAGAAAAGTGGGTAAAGGCAGATATACTTACTGGAAATGTTATGAAGGGGTTGGACTGTCTGACCACAGATTGCTCGTTATCTGAAATGGGAGATGAGAAACATGTTTAGGAAGCAGATGCATCACTGGTGTTTCCGAACCATGGAGGAAATGCCAGACGCCAACTCTTGGGGTAGATTAGCTGCAGGCATGCAGATTTTCTTTCTTACAAGTTGATAATATTTTGAAAAAACTTTGTTTTCCTTTTAAATAAAGATTAACCAGGAGATTCGACTCTTACAGCATTTTGCAAAATGCAGTCATAACTAGTAATGGGAGTATTGTCGCTGGGGCGTGGGGGAGAGCGAAGCGCTCTGCCTGGCAAGGTGGAAAGGAAAGCTCACCTGGTAGCCAGTCTGCTGAAGAAAACACCTTTATTTAAAGGTACTCAGTTGTGTGAGGTTCAGTAGTCCTTTCATTCCCGAAGGGGGACAGCTTCTTCCATCTCCCATGTGCTCCTGTTTGCACCCTCGTGTAGGAATGCCAGTATAAAGTGGTCTGACCCTTCCTGTAGCCTTGTTAACTAGATACCAAATCCAGAGACTATTTTCCATATATGTGTGAGCTCTTAGTCAGAGGTCTTGGGGCTGGTTATACACAAATCGGACCCAGCTTTCCCAGCTTACTGTTTATTATACACTGTTTATTTATATACTGTGATTCCCGAGCACCCAGAAACATTTCCACTTAACTGCAAAACAGTCTTCTAATTCAGAAAAACTTGCTTTCATGTCTTCTGGGTTGTGTGGCTGCCTCTTCTGAAGGAGAGGTTGTAGCAGGACATGGTTTTTATTCTGCTTGTTGTATTATAGCTCTCGGATACCCTGACCCCTCTGGTATGCTGTGGGGCATCAAAGTTGAGTGCAGCAATAAAAACCCAGAACAGTCCATGATTAAAACTGCTGTTTAGTTTCTGAAGATTTTGTACTGTCCGATTAATAGAAGCATTTGGCAGGAGTATCAGTAGGATATGAACTATCCCATTATTGTGTATTTACAGCTTTTCTTTTCACCCTACAGACGGCCTGTCCCTGTTTCTTGTCATCTCATCTTCTGTGACTTAGGTCTTGCTTAGAACAGACACCCATTTACAGCCATCCAAGTCCTCGCTCAAGTTTAGTCAGCCTGCCTAGATCCTGCAGCTGGATGAAGGCCCCAGATGCCTACCACAAAGAAATCCAAAGATGTCATTTTTCTTTTTCTTTCTTTCTCTCTTTTTTTTTTTTTTTCCTTTCAGCAAATTTGATGCTCTGTAGTTTGTTTTTGGGAACAGATGGAGCCTCTTGGAATCCCTAAAACATTCAAGAAGAATGAGGTTTAATGTTTTTTTTTAAACATCAAGGGTAACTATATAAGCAAATCAGAGGTTATTGGGAGTTAAGTGCTAGCTGGTGGTTCAGTTGTGTCCTGCAGTCTTCAACATTCTTCTGTCACTAATGTGTAAATCTCAGAATTTCAAGTTTCTATGACTGTGAGAGACTGAATCTGTTAAAGCATTTGTGTAGTGAAAACAAAGGCTAGGTATCCCCAAACCAGGATTTGAGCCTGGTTGGTAATTAAACTTTTAGGATCCTTCTTGTAAAGTGAAATCCATAGTTTAGTTTTTAAAATTACAAGTTCTAAATGTGTGAATATTAATGAGGTAATTGGGGATAAGTTAGAGCTGGAAGAAGTCCTGGTTAAGAGACTGACAGAAATGTCAAAAATATGCTCTGCCTTTGTTTCTACTCCTTCCCCTGGATTTTTCAGGGAGTTTTTGGGAGGTCTTTTGGAGGTCTGTGGGTGGTCTCTGGGCTTCAGCTGGTGATGTGGCCTCTTAGTTTTGCCATGAGACACTCTCTCTGGCTCTGACTTGGAAAAACAAATCGTTTCTTAGGAGTGATTAGGTAACAAAAGGTAGGATCTCTACAGAAATCTCCTTTGTGAACTTCAGAAGCTTTGAAATGGCCAGAGCTGAAGTGGTTTTAGGGTGGCTTGTGGGGCAGGTGGTTGTGTGCAAGCAATAACGCTCCTGACGCTTCCTTCCCCACCCCAGCCATAACTGCTCAGAGGGCTATACTCAGTGTATATGGCTCTTCTTAAAGTTCTTTGACCTTTGGACCTTTATCATTGCTAACTGAAGTGTCATTATGGCATAAATAAACCCGTCAGCTCAAGTAGTGTAATTCTGGCTCTTATCCCAGTCTTAGAGGCAGACGTAAATGCCATCCTGTAGCTGGCGTTTGAAGTTGCTTGGTCTGATTGAGATGATGACTGAAATAATCTTATTTCTTCTCCCTTGGTTTCTTCACTTTGTTACTAAACTCTCCGTCTTGCTATCGTTGTGTTAATTTAAATTTATTTCAAGTTTGAAGGCTCAGCGATGCGCCAGGTTGCTATTTACTGTCATTGGGTTTGTATCATTTTAGCAGCCTGACAGGCTTCGCGGTGTATTTGTGACATCTTGAGATGAGAAAATACTTTGTTTTGAAATAGAGCATGCAAAAAGTATGGCAGATCAGAGTGTTTGTACAGGCTTGGTTAATAAACCGAAGAGCTGATCCATTAAGTGCAAACACATTTGGATTCATAGGTTTGGGATCAAAAACTCAAACTGGCAGAGATTTTTTTTCTGCCTCTTCCTTGTGTCCAGTGCATCTTGTGTTGAAACGTGGTGGAAACCTTGCTAATAGAGCTATATCAAGGGACATGCTTGGGAGAAATGTCACTTAGCATGTAACTTTCCTTTGGTGATGCTCAGTAGAGGAGGGGAGCTGGGTATGTTGATGTTCCCTGATTTATTTAAAGAATTGCTTTAAGTTACCTTGTTCCAGTTGTTTCAAGCAGCTTCAAAAATGTAGTTGTTAACTCCTGTGTATATTTTTTTTTTTTTTGCCCATGAGGCAATGGGATATAACAATCACCATTAAAATGTTAATTTCCTACAAATATGGGAAATTAGTAAGAACTGGGCTGGTTTATGGTAATAGCCTCAGCTGGCTGGTTCCTTTGTTAGGAAGAGGCTTTGTATCTCCTTTACAGACTTAGGTAATAAATAGTTTCTGTGTTTTCTTGAAATTATTGTTTAGTTTTCTTGTTTAGTTTTCTTCAACTCCACATGTGCTTTAAGGAAGCCTCAAAATTGCCCATGGAATATGTCTGTTTACCCCCATCTTTCCTCCCCCGTCTGCCACGTGTCCAGCCGGGCCCTCTGGGCTGCCGGAGGTGGGCAGCCAAGCCGCTCGGCGTGGGGCTGGAGATGAGCAGGTTACCATTGCTGGCCTAAGTTCGTTTGGGGCAGTGTTGAATGTTTTGAGTGATGAGTTATTTTGGTTTTGTTTGCAGAATGAAATTGGTTTCACAAACTAATAAAATTTGGGAGAAAACGCAAGAATGCGTGGGAAACTTAACTGGAGTGACGTCCTTTTTTATTTTATCTTTTCTTTCCCTCCCATGTATTTCCCTATGAGTGTCTGACTCGCAGGCTCCATCATTCTTGCTGAGGTTATTCCACTTCCCAGCATAGACCCACGCTGTTGTCCCCCATCTGTAACTGCTGGTGGGCTGAGGGGAAAACCTGTGCTAGGCCTCAAGTTTATACTTTTCCACCAGTTGTCTATTTAACCAATGACAACTGCTGAACCTGTGTGGCAGCCTTTTTCTGGACTGGTGTCTGTCTTGGGTCCTCTACTTAGAGCAGTTAGAAGTATGACCAAAATTGTTTTTTTTAACAGCAGTGGATGGTATTACTGGGAAAGAGCATGGAGGGGATGCTCAGACCACATGTGCCTCTTGGGGGAATCTGGCTTAACAGCAAAGAATTCTGCTTATTTTTGCTGCCCAAAGGATATTAAAATCAACATGTGAAATGAAAGGTCTGCAATTATGGCAGAATACCCAGGCAGTTTACTGAACAAAAGAGATAATGTGCAGGTTGGTGATTATATTCCTTATGGCCCCGCCAGCTTCTCATAGGACTGGATACTCTGCTGACTGGTGTGGCTATACCAGTGGGTTGGGTTTGGTGGTTGGGCTTTTTTGTTGGTGGTTTTTGTTGGGTTTTGTTTTTGTTTTTTTTAATTCAATATTACTGTTGTAAGTGTGGAGACAAACAGCAGGTACTCTGCCTGCTGAAGGAATGATGCAGTTGGAAATGTGAAGGAGCAGAGGTTTGCTCCTCTAAGGGAGATTATCTTGAACAGTGGGGCCTCTCAACCTAAAGCCTGCCATTTTGCTCTGTTAAGAGAAGGTAGTTAAACAGCCAAATTGTTTAAACACATAATTACAGTCCAGAAGTCAGAACTGTCTTCTGGGTCCTGTGATTCAGCCCTGTTCATGGCAAATGTAGCAGCAGTGCAGACAGACTTACATAAAAGAGCTGCACTCTGAGGAAGTGGAGGAGAGGTCCGTGATACTTAGAGGACAAGTTTGGTGCTTTCCTGTGTCACACAACTTCCTCTGCTATTTCCAAACTCTGTTACGTGGAGAAAAATATCCCTTGCGTCCTTTGACGAGCTTTGTGGGTGGGGATGGAGGAGGCTCTTGTCCCGAGTGCCGCTTTCCAGCAGAGCTGCTGTTCACATTTCTGTCCGTCGGCTGGGAGCTTGACCTTGAGTTTTTTTACTCTGTGATAAGATTTCAAGGAATACTTTACATGGCTTTTACAAGTGGCTGTGTAGTACAGACAGTGCCAGAAGTGCAGCTGATGTCTGAAGCCAGACTTACTGCATGAAACTTGGAGTTTCTCCATTACTTCTTTGTGTAATTTGGATGAATCCCTCCTCGGTGTGTTGTGCAGCATTGCAGTCTTTCACAGTGTCCATTTACATATTATCTATGCAAATTTTTACGCAATCTTCTGCACCCCTTCATTTAGAAGCTGACGTGATGAGGAATTGCAGCACTACAAACTTCCTTAATCCACATAGTATTTTTATTATTTTTTTTTTCTGCCCTATACCTTCTGTGCCTGTAGGACCAACTTCAGGAGCATTTTCAGGTTTTGTTGGGAGGAAGGGAGAAGGAGCAGAATAAGCAGCAGCATTGCTTCTTGCATGGAAATGTGTGGGATTTGCGGATTATAGGCATTCTTTATAAGCTCAAGACCTGTATATAGGAAGGAAATTAAAGGTTCTTAATTATAGTGGTGATTGTAATTTGGTATGTGCTGGGTATATCTTTGTAGTTGTTCTTTGCATACCAGAAATGTTGAGCTTCTTTATTCATGAGGGGAAAAGTTTTAAAAGTTTGATTTATTAAAATTATTTTTATGACTGTATGGCAGTTGGAGAGCTACTGGTGTTTGGTAAAAGACTCAATTGCATTGTCTGTGTGCTGACTACAGAAATTGATGAGGGATGTCTCAAACGCTTACCTGTACTTTTAATGTGGCTTATTTTTGCAACGTGGGTATTCTGAAGCCGTAATGGATTCTCAAATCAGCAGTAGAATAGTTAAAGCTTGTAGAAGCAAGTTACAAAGTGTTGGACACAAAATCACTGCATCCCAGGAAGCTTCCTCTAAAAACTCGCATCTAGGTGATTTCTTGATAACTTTTTTTACTTGCTTACAGAGCTGTTACTGGTCTGCTGAATTGTCTCCCTAAACTGAGGAAAACCCCTTGAGCTACACCATCCTGCTGAACTCTGGCTGTTTGCCTTGCTCTCAGGGAGGTGCCCCGATAGCTGAATGATGTGGGGACTATGAACATGGACCTGCCTGTGGTTGCTTTGCGAACAAAAAAGTAGGGGGGGAGTTTCTTTTGTTGTTGCGTGTGTGTACACTGGTTGTAGGTCTGTGGTCTTTTGGCTGATAGCTTTAGTAACTTCTTATAGAATCATAAAATGGTTTGGGTTGGGAGGGACCTTAAAGATCATCTAGTTCCAGCCCCCTACCATGGTCAGGGACACCTCCCACTAGACCAGGTTGCTCAGTGACCCATCCAACCTGGCCTTGAATGCCTCCAGAGATGGAGCCTTCTGTATGGTCTTGCCATAAGTGAAACTGATGCATTGGTAGGTTGGCACCGTGGCACGTGTGAAATGTGGATGTTTGTTGTTGAGGGCTCGGTCAGGCTTCTCTTTCAGTGATGGGCTGCATGGTTGCTATGCTCGGTGGAGGTCCATGTGCTGCATGGAGGTCAGGAGAGGTTAGTTAGGCTACGGTTGTTAGCTGTGAGTTGCATCCTACTGCAAATGTATACCCCTTCTCTTTTTTTCAATGAATAGCTAGGTGAAATCTTTGTTTATCAAAAAAGGAATATTCAGTCATTCTTCAAAACTAGACCATGGTTTCTGCCTTTATTCTGTTTCTGAAGATTGCTGGGTGAGCTATGAGCAGTCGCCCCAATCAAATGAAGTGCTTGCCTGCTGCTGAAAGACCTCTTCAAGAAATACCTTGAAGGTCCAAGCCATTCTGTCTAGACTTTGAAAAGCTGTTCTCAAGGTGTCTTTCTCTAACCTTAGATCAGGGTTTGTTTCCACAGTGTCTTTTTTTTTTTTTTTTTTTTTTTAGCAGTACCCCCATTTTTATGGGGATAAACAGATTTATCTGTTTTTATCATCAGAAGACGATGAACATGCAGTTGATAATATAAAAAAATGCGGTCAGCATCGAACAGGTATAACTGCATTGGTCTCAGTAACTTGCACTTTTTTTTTACTTGAAAGGATGGAATTAAAATTCTTCTTCAGGGCTGGCAGGGCTCACACTTTCTAAACAGTTTAGTGATCACCTTCCATAACATACTTATTAGACTGAATAAGATGTTCCATGCTAGTGTGTGTACTTCTGACTTTAAATGTTTATTTTAGAGCAGATGGTAAAAGGCCAACTTTATCCTGAGTGCGATGTCAGCCTAGGCTTCTTACACTTCCATGTGAACAGTGGAAGAGGAGATACATGCAGTGATAGCCTAATCTTACCCTGTGTTAGTCGTGTCCCATCCATCTGTCGCCCCTGTCTCTCTGTTTTTATAGGCAGAAGTTGTGGTGTTTGCTTATGGCAGTGCTTCCCCTGAGCCTTGGCTTCTTACTTGGTTGAAGACCAGCCAGACCTGAGCTGCCTGAGCCTTCTGGAACAGGGAGGCTCTTGCTGAGCTGGCGATGTTCATCTTCCCGTTTTCGCCTTCAGGTCCCCTGACTAGTTGACAAAATTCAGAGTGAGGAAGCAGAAAAAAAGCCTTTCGTCAATGCTGAGCTGTGACAGGCTCTTCCCCCATCCTTCAGAGGGACTGAAGCTCTGGCGTGGGACTGATTTCTGAAATGTGTCTCATGGCAGCTTCATAAACACTGTCTTCAGGGCAAGGCTTTGCAGCCATTTAACCTGATTTAAGTGCAGGTGGCTGCTGTAAAAGGATATTTTCTCCCTCTGCCCACGGCCAGAAACATTTTCTGTGAGGGAGGCACGACAGCTCTAACAGCTTGTGCAACCACGAGTGGGGATCCAGAGCTGTCAGCTCCCACCAGGCTGCCCTTGCCAGAAAACAAACACAAAAATTAGTTGTATCAGCAACGAGCCTGATAAACTGCACGGGCGGTCAAGTGACATAAAGGAAATGGGAAGAAATGAACGGGGTTGCTCCCTTTGGTGTCACCCTGCGATCAAGTGGGCTTCAGGCTTGGGTGGGCTCGTCTGGGGTGGAGATGGGTATGCAGCAGGGGGGACAGTGAGGGGGGACCCAGTGGGTGACTGGGAAGGGAGGGTTTCACCTGGAGGGTGACAGGCTTTTATTACTGTCACAGCGTGCTACCCCTTTCACAGGATATCTGCCAGGCAGAGCAGCTGGCAAACACCAGTGCTGAGCAACCACTTGCTGCCCCGTGTCTCCAACTGGTGGCTCTCCCAGTCCCCGTGTCCTGCTCGTGCTCCTCGATGCAGGCAGAGGCATTTTCTTGCAAGGTTTTTTGGTGCTGCTCTTCAGACAGCATAGGAAATGTTTAATTTTAATATTTTTTTTTTCTCTCCACACAGGTGTCTTGAGGAAAAAATGAGCTTTACCTTCCTGCTTTGGGGGTTAAAATTTCCAGTTCACCAGCTTACAGAGGAGTTAATTTAACAAAGCTCAGTAATTTTAGGTTTTGTGATGAAAGAGAGACAGAGGTGTGTTGGGTGTGAACGTGTTTGTGGAAGGGGTGTGTTTTTGGAGGTGGGATGTTTCCAGTGTGATGTTAGGAGTGGGATTAAGTACCAAGTACAACTCCCACAGTCACTGCCCTCAGTTTCTTTCTTCGCACATCAGTGTGTGACTTGTGTAGGTATGTGTGTGTGGTTTGGGGTTTTTTTTTTCTGAGCCCCTCCACCTATGATTTTCCAGTGATGCTCAGGCCAAGGCCCCTTGATTTCAGCTGGCTTGGGCACTGTCCTCAGCAGCTCCCCCTTCTCTGTCCTTCCCTGGAGGTGCCACCTCCTCCAGCTTGCTGAAGGGCCTGTCCCCAGGTGGTTAGAGTCATAGAATTATCTAGGTTGGAAGGGACCTTCAAGATCATCTAGTCCAACCATCAACCCAACTCTGACAAAAAAAACCAACATCACTAAACCATCTCCTCCAGCACCATGTCAACCCATCTTTTGAACACCTCCAGGGATGGTGCCTCAGCCACTTCCCTGGGCAGCCTGTTCTAATGCTTTGATAACCCTTTAAGTGTAAAAATTTTTCCTAATATCCAACCTGAACCTCCCTTGGCGCAACTTGAGGCCATTTCCTCTAGTTCCCCTGTGACTTGGGAGAAGAGGCCAACCCTGGCCTCTCTACAATCTCCTTTCAGGTAGTTGTAGAGGGCAATAAGGTCTCCCCTCAGCCTCCTTTTCTTCAGACTGAACAACCCCAGCTCCCTCAGCCTCTCCTCATAAGACTTGTGCTCCAGACCCCTCACCAGCTTTGTCGCCCTTCTCTGGACCCGTTCTAGCACCTCAATGTCTTCTTTGTGGTAAGGGGCCCAAACTGGACACAGGACTTGAAGTGGGGCCTCACCAGTGCCAAGTACAGGGGGACAATCACTTCTTGAGTCCTACTCACCACACTGTTCCTGATACAGGCCAAGATACTGTTGGCCTTCTTGGCCACCTGCGCACACTGCTGGCTCACGTTCAGCCGACAGTCAACCAACACCCCCAGGTCCTTTTCTGGGTTGAGGGATTAAGGTTGATGCCTTGCATAGGTCAGAAATTTTGTAGGGACTGAGCTGCTCATTTTGGGAACATCTGTCTTAAAATGTTTGCCAAATATGTCTGAAATGCTCTCTGGCTGAGGCAGGTACAGAAGAGAGTCCTACAGCCCCATGCGGCCATGTTCTGTGTCTGTCCTCTTCCCCCAACCCCTCCTGCCTGCAGCAGCCAAGCTGAAGGGTTTGAAGACAAGTCACTTTTATTGTACAACCCCGATTCATCTTCCAGGCAGCTTCATGTTGTGCGCTGAATGACATGTTGGTCTCTTTTTGGGGAAAAAAATAGATTTTAGCGTAATGCATATTCATGAGGCTGCATTATGGTTGCTGTGACAACCTCACCACCGGCAGTCAAGATCGGTATGTTGAACTTCTGTCTGCGCTCCCTGTATTGCACCGGAGAGCATGTTACACGGCTTTCCACTTTTTTTTGCCCTCTCCTTCTCCCCCCAGTCAGTGGATAATTTAAATTGTTTCAGAGTTGATGCTTAATTAATAGCTGCATCTAATTAAGCCTGCAACACTGAAGCACAACTTCCTGCTCGTTTCCGACCCGTGTTAATGGAGTGTTGCTTCTGCCAGCAATCTGTAATGCAGAGGAGGTGATTCTGGTGGGATTTTCTTTGTTCATTTCCCTTTAGCTCAAGGGAAAAATAAACCTGAATTACTAAGCATAATATTTCTCCACACCATAGGTCACCTAACTGATAACTTCATCTCTAATGCAAAAACCCCAACAAGGTCTATCCCTTTAGTCTATCCCTATCTAGTCTAGTCTATCCTTAGAGTTTTGAGGACCCCTGACCCTGAAAGGGTTGGGACCTTTCAGCTGGTGTTACTCACAACCAGAAAGCAGTTCGCTCTGTGTATGCATTACATCATGTTATGACCCTGGGGCCACAGGTGATGTAATTTGAGGAAGACTTTGGCAGACTGTGACGCGAAGGCAGTGACTAATTTCAGGATGAACCCATGATGGGTTGAATGTGGGGAGAGCTCAGTTTTGAAGGTCAGGCTCTGCGTGCTTGTTGATGTTGGAAATTGAGGGCACTTGCACAACGCTTGTGACTTCTGGAGTGTATAAGCTGCTCTTGGCCAAACATCCAGTTGGACTGGCCTCCAAGTATTGCCACTTCTTGCTTTCCAACAGGAAATGATGACATCGTTCCATACAGAGGACAACATATTGCGTAGTCCTGGGTGGTACAAGTCTGAGATGGGCACCGTTCATGAAAGGGCTCTGTTGAGTGAGGTTTGTGCCCCTTCTGCCTGCTTAAGCCTCTTGTTGAGTTGAGCTTAACATAAGGTTTTCTGGAAAAGTGCCAGCTTCATCTATACAAAACCACTCCCCGTTGCTCAAGGAGAGACGCTGTGGGTAAGGTCTGGCTTTCTCTGCAGATGTGAGCCTTCTGGAGAGCAAACCGGCAGAAGTGTGTGCACAGGGGAAAGAAAAGCCGAGCAGACAAGGAGTGCTCAAGTGCAGACAGTTGATCTTTCTCTGCTTAGTTTCTTAAATATTAATAAGTACAAAATGTTCAGACGGTGACTTGAGATGAGATTCTGCCCATTAAAATGAGAAATTGGGGGGGGGATTATGTAGCAAGAGGGAACTTTTTGCCCAGAGCGGTACGTAGAATTGGACTGTGAATCTGTTGCAGGCTTAGACGTACTCAGCGAGGTGTTCAGTTGTAGTTAGACATACCCAGAAAACACCATGCCAAGCTTTCTTTTCAGTTGGTATGTGGATGGCCTGAGCGTATCTTGTTGTGTTCCCGCTCTTCTGTCAACTCCCTTAGGATAATACGCAGGAGCATTTCAGTGAAGAAGTAATGAATACTTAACGGAGTCCCGATACTTTCCACTCCCTCAATTTGCACGTCCCTCACTCACGATAAGACCGAAACGTCCCAGTGTTGACACCGTGTCTGTATTTGTTCATCCACACACAGCCTGGCTTTTCTTGGATATCAGAGCTCTTACCTTGGACTTCTGCAGAAAGGCATTTTGAGATTGAATTCAGAGAATGTGAAGGAAGTGGGGTGTAAAGATGGGGTGCAAAGATGAGAACTCGAGGTGTGCTAGACTCCAGTGTCATCTTCAGCTTTCTGAAACACCATTTTTCTAGCAAAAGAAACACATGCTTTAGAGGTTACTTTGCTGTGTCATAGTCTTGTATGGCCTTTTTGACCTGAGATGAAATTAATCTGTGATGCTTTAGTGGTTTTTTTTGTTGTTCCCACCCCTGCCCAGGCTTCTGATGAACACTTGCTGAGGCGATGCTGTTTGACTCTGTATTTGGTTTGTGTTTTGTTAACAGCCAAGGGAAACTGAATCGCTGTGCTGAGAAGCAGCGTCCTTTCTCCGACAAAGGGCACATGAAGATTTAGCTGTTCAATTGCTGCCCAGTCGACCAGGCCACATATTCTGATTCATCATGTTCTTGTGTAGAAATCAGGTGCAAGGACAGAAAACCAAAACCTATAAGCCACTTGTAGGAGACTTGGGGGCGAGTTGAGGTGGATTTCAGACAGCAGCGGTGCACTGAGTGCTGCCCTTCCCTGAGTTCTCTCCTCCCTTCTGCATCCCAAGCTTGATTTTTCTGTGCTTAGCATAAGTTTGGAATATATGTATGTGTTGGTTTGGGGTTTTGGGTCCTGATATATTTGTTTCAACTGAATGTCTGACAGTTATTTGGGGATTAATTGAGGGTTTTCATGTTATCTCTTCTCTGGCTCTCCATAAAAGAATCCTTCAGCCTTGAATGAATTGCTTTTAGCAACTAGATATTAATGGCAATTAAAAAACAAACAAAAAGCCCAAAACCAAACCAGGACACCAAGTTCTAAGGCTGATTTTAGTTTGGGGATTTTTTTAAGTGTGGAAGATAATAGACCTTTTTCACTAATCAAGCCCTGTATACATAAACTGTTGCCTTGTTTTTTATAAGATGGTTTGGGACTTCAGGATAATTTTGCTAGTTTGACCTCTGCTACTGCAACAAGAGAAATAAAAGCCACCACCTTAAAAACCTGGGTTCCTGAATAGCCTTATTTGTAAGCATGTTAATGTAAGATATCCTTACTATATTACAACAGAGGGTCTGCTAGTACTATTTGGTCTGTCTGAAGTGCAACAAAGGGGGACCTAAATCAGTTTTGCAGAGTCAGCATCTGCCTTACTGTGCTCTGCAGCACTTTCTGTTATAGCACTGAATGTGGAAAAGGCCTTCTGTTGCTTGCATTAATGGTAGGATGTTTGTACGCAGAAATAAACTTGATCGGGAAGGATAGATTTGATTTTATTTTGCTCAAGTTAAAAATTTGCAAGCATGATATCGGTCTTAATTCTTATTTATAGCTTGTTTGTTGTATGGTGTGAGAACAATTATTGTCACATGTATGAGAGTGTTTACAGTGCATGTAGCTAAAATAGTTGTATTTTTGTTATCATTTCATAATATTTATTTATGGTTGATTTGAAAGCAGAAGGAGATGTCGGTCTGCATTCACACTCTGAGCTCTGCATGTGCAAAACTGCATGTTGGCTTTGATGTTGCTGTATGGGGAGTTATTGGAAACAGCCTGGAACTTGGAGCCAAAGCAGTTGAGGCTGGGATGTGGATGGGTAGATGGGAGAAGGTGAGGCAATGAATACTGATGATGGTAAAGCAAGTGTTTTTTATATTTAGTTACCGTGTTTTAGAATAGCGCTAATGCTAGGTAAGATTCTGGTCTATATTTTACAATTTACAAAAGTTTCCTCAAGCTTATATAAATTTGACCTGAGCCACTTGGAATAGAAAGTCTGTGAGGCAATGAATACTGATGATGGTAAAGCAAGTGTTTTTTATATTTAGTTACCGTGTTTTAGAATAGCGCTAATGCTAGGTAAGATTCTGGTCTATATTTTACAATTTACAAAAGTTTCCTCAAGCTTATATAAATTTGACCTGAGCCACTTGGAATAGAAAGTCTCTGAGAAGCCTTTTTCTTTTTTTTTTTTTTGTTAGTAAGCTTGAAACTGCTGAAAAGTCACCATATTTATTGATCTTTATCTAAAAAAAAAGAAAGAAGTTGCTGGTTGCAAGAACAGGCTGCTGACATAAAAAGCCTGTCTTAGATCGCGCATTTGGCTGGAGGCCAGATAATGAGTTTCTATAGGAGCTTGTTGGCAAGCTCAGGTTTTTGCTTAGGGTAATCTAATGTAACTGTAAGCAATCTGGGAGCCTGGTGCACTCAATTTTTAGACAAAGTGATCTTATTATTTTTAAATTATAACTGAGAAGATATTTTTATATAACAGCTTCTTGTACTTAAAGCACTTAAAAAATGTCTAGGAACCTGATTCTTTACTATTTCCTCTTTTAATGGTCAACCTACTGAATAATACTTTAAAAAGTAGTTGTACCGATGGCATATCTTTTTGCTTGTCTCTGTGTTAGAGTATTTAAGCTGACTCTGTTCAGTGGAGTGGTCTGTTGGTGTTTTAAAGAAAGGTTTGCATTTTTAAAAGACCAGGTAGCAACATACTTAAGAGTAGATAGATCAGTTTTACTAGTAAAAATACCATAGATGTGTTCAGGGGTGCATCTCTTGGGCAGGTTATTCTGCGACTGAGGCTAAAACGCTTGAACTGTCCTAGGAGGAGGCTGGAGTTTAGAGCTTGGTGTTCCCAGACTGTCTGGGATACTGAAAAGGCCCAGCAGTGTATCTGCTTGGGGTGGGTTTTCACCCACCTCCTGGGTTCTCTCATTCTTCGTTGCCTGAAGACAAAGCTTGAAGAGTATAGAGTTTACTTTGTCTTGAGATTTTTTAGTTGCTTCTTGCTTCTTTTGTGAGGTAACTGAATGGGAATCCATTCTAAGGGGAAAACTGATCTTGGATTGTTGTCCATTGAAGTACTGTATATGCCAGGCTATAAAAAGAGGTCCAGATCCAGCCCTGGTATTTGGGGAGCAGTGGACAAATGTGGCTTTAACAGGAGAATGCTGGGGACTTCTGATTCTGCACAGGTCTGCAGTCTTGAGTTGACTGCTCTATCCATAAGAGGGATGGAGAAGGCTTGGGATGCATGTGTGTCCTCCACTGGTGTGGGCTGATGGGTGCCGACCAGAAGAGGGAGAGCACTCTACCATTTTTATTATTTCTTTATATAGCTGTATCGTTAGCAGTGACAGCATGGATGACAAACAAATGGGGTTTGGTTTACAACTGCTTTGCTGTAGGTGTGAGTTACATGGTATGTAAAACTGGTTGAACATAGATGGAGATCTTTGAGATGGAAGGAAGCATGATACAACTGTGCTGGTGCTTATCAGAGGTTTAAACTTCCCTGATAGCATTTGTTCTCTAGTAGCTATTAATAGTAGGGCCTGGAGATATTTCTGGATGTGATAGCTGACAAGTTTCTTCATCAAATAGTCAATGAATGAGCAAGAAGTGTTTCTATTTTAAACTTAGCTTTGACAAGTAATAGAATTTCAAAGAAAAGCTCTTCATAGAAAATAACCTTGGTGTGATCTACCGCAAGTGATTCTCTTTAAGCAAAATATTAAACACAGGGCTGCAACTTTAAGCATCTCTGATAAAGGAAGAGTTTTGTGGGTTTCTTTTTTTCCAGCTGCACTGTAGGGGATTTGTATTGGTTTCAAACTTCTGTGTTTATGTGAAGGGTGCTGATAAACCTTGGCAGAGGTGCAAAGTAAGGCAGATTTTGAAGTGGACGGTCTGGTCCCAACTTGGTGTGAATGGTCACTGCAAAAGTGTTAGGGTAAGTGGAGAATCCCTAGGGAAAGACGAAGAGCTCTGTTGAAAAGAAGTTTGTGTTAGGAGGTGAGAATTGCCTCAAGTGCAAAGGCTGTGGGAGCCAGTGGCAAAAGGCTCTTCCTTCTTGCTCGTTATTTATATGCCTGAAGTGACACATGTCTAGATCTACCTTTGTTTTTTCATCTCACACCAGTGCCTGGGGTGATGTGCCATGAAACTAAGCATATTTTTTTAATGAAGGGAAGGGCAACATTGACCAAAGGAAAAAAAAAAAAAAAAAAGGTTAGTTGCAGGAACAAATGTCTCAAAATAAATTTTTAGCACTGCAGAAGTCCATTTGGGAGAGCGTTGCGGCACCACACAAATGGAACGCTCTGAGCTGAGGAGCAGAGTTTATAGGAGAGAAAATTGTGGCTGCTTCATTATAAACTGCCAGAGCAGTACCTTGCTAGAGTAGCAGGACCAAGGAACTAATTTTTTTTTTTTTTTAAAAGATGGAGATTGTACACTTTTGGTACCGTGTGATATGTGTAGAGCATTGAATTGGACAGATTTGGCAGGTCTGGTTTAAATCAGAAATGATACAGTGCAGTGTCTTGGAAAGCTACCATTACAGTGAGTTTACGTACATTAATTAAGCTTTCTTCTATTGTCTCTTGAAAAGCAAAGTACTTCTCCCAGTACGATTTGTGATTTATAATTTAAGTATTGCTCATGTCAAATACTGTCTCTGGAAGTGAAATGTCCTGGCCATTTCTCATTCCTCCTGATTCTATGACACCTGCACGTTCAGCAAAAATACCGGCTGCATTGTTTCTCTTCCAGTAAAGTTTTTGGTCATGCTAGTTGGAAAAAAAACATAAATGTGAAAGCTTCACTAATGAAGTGATTCTCCTTTGCATCTCAAAGGGAGTGATAGAGATCTAGCGAAAGGTAAACAAGAGTATCAGTAGTGGTAATTTCAGGGATCTTGGCAGTGAGTTTGAATGCAGTTTATGGTTGATTTTCAACAATCTCTAGTTTTTGATGGGATGTTCTGCATGGATCTGTCTGGTGGCTTTCTTCAATAAACCATTATTATTTTCTGTTTCCTTAGCCTGAAGCAGCAGGGAGAAACAACAGCCTCTTGCTCCAGTTTTTCTGGGAATTTAAAGATGGGTTGTGAAGCTTAGTGGATTTTCGTGTCTTTGATTAGATGTATCAGCAAGTTGGAGAATGTGGTCTTACCAGCTAAACTTTTGTTTCATGTAACCTGTTAGAAATTGACTTGCTAATCTTTCTTTGGAGTGCAGGTTGTTAGCTTGTGCCCATCCTGACTCGCTTTAAAAATAGCCATGAGAAGGAGGCCATAATAGTGTGGGAAGATGGTAAATCATCAACTACTGAAAACCAAACCATGCATCTGTTACACTGTGGAAAAAAAATGCCTGTTAAAAAGCTAATCTGGAGCATGTTTTTCCTCCAGCAGCAGGAAGGCCCTTGAAAGGTGGTTAGAAGTAGTTAGTGATTAGAATGCACGTATTCAGATTTATTGCAAGCTTTCTAAAGTACTCTTGGTGTTTTGTTTCTTGCAGAGACTCCAACCGTCATGTTAAGGTAAAGCAGAAGAGTGCAGTGCTGAACATGCTAAAGAAGTTGGACAAAATAAGGTTCAGAGGTCACAAGAGAGATGAGTTCCTTGATTTAGCAGAGTCTCCAAATGCTTCAGACACTGAATGTGGAGATGAAATCCCGGTGAAAATACCTCGAACGTCAACTCGAGACAATGAAGAGCTGAGAGACCCTGTAAGTACTTGATTTAATTTTCATTATATTATGTTATGTTATATAGTTGGCAGAACAATAACAGAAGTTAATGATTCCTTGACCCTATATTTTGGATTTAAGGCTTGAACACGTGTGGACTAGGAAGTAAGCATCTAGTAATAGCCTTCCATTTTGTGGAGAGATCAAATTAATTTGTTGTTATTAGGGTTCCCTGTACCTACTATTGATTTTAGATGATGTGGGTTGATGGGTTTGTTGACCTTGTATGTGCTTCTGAATGCTGTCTGGTTCATATTTGTTTTTTTGAATTACTGATGAACAGATGTGAAGGAAAGACTTCTTTTCAGTCTGAGAAGCTCAGATCTACTCAAATGTCACTGGCCAAGACTGTAGGGATAAGACTTCTGGTGGCTTCATTAGAGTTAGAGGGTCACACCACCTTGTTCTTTGCTGCAGTGTTGTATCCAGTAATGCTTCTGTGCTACAGAGCTGGTTTAAACCTATGCAGGATTCTTCAGGTATGAAAGCTTTTTCATGCTTGTAAACAGAAGTACTGAAGCAGACCTACCTTTTTAAAAGACACCATTTCAGGCAAAGTTAAATAATCGTTAAAAGAAAAAAATAATCCTGCTTTTTAAGTGTGGCTGTGGATCCTTGAACTTGGAATGCCACAATCTAAATTACAATTTGTCCATTTGACTGTTTTCTAGAGTGTGACTTGGAAGTCAGGATTTGTACCACTGTACTTGGAAACTCACTGTGCAGGTTTTGTCCCCCAAATGTGATCAAGTTGTTGTCTGAAAGCTCATTTATAGCAACACAGGTCTTGCTCACCACAGATTTTAAACTAAAAGATTGAAAACTCTATATGCTTAAGCATCTCCTTCGGGGTTGGCAGCTTGTATCCTGTTCTGTAGCTATTAGGTTTTTTAAATTAAAGTGGGTTTGTATGGTGTCACATACAATCCTCCTTATATTGAGCTCTTTTGCCAGATTTTTTTTTTCTTCTTTGTCATCATGGAACAAACAAGTGGTAATGACAGAGCATTTTTCTGTCACAAAAAGTCTATTGTATGCAAATCCTCAAGCTCCTTAGACAAGGAAGGTCTTTTAAATGCCTTGCCTTTGCTCTTGTTCTGCTGAAGGCATCTGTCATTTGTTAAGACAGTAGATATTGTGTATACTGGGACTAATCTGTCCTTCTGCCATTAGAACATGGTATTGTCTGAGTTTGTTACGGGCAAATACTGGTCTGTTTTCATTAAACATAAGGCGTTGTATTTATTTAAAGGGAATACCCTTTGTATCTAATCAGAAGGATCTGGATGGCAGAGCTAGAGACTCCAGAAAGATCCATCTTACACCCTAGATACAGTTTTCTGTGTTTCTTTAGGAGGACAGTAGTTACAAGATGGTATGGCTGAGGGAGTAATGAGGTAAACCTACAGTTTTGACTAGTTACAAAGTCTTAGAGCTGCGCATCTGGGGTGATGATCTCCATTTTCTGAAATTGTTTAGCTCTGTGTGCTGAGAAGGTAGTTTGAAGAGAAGCACTTTGCTTTCTGGCTGATTAGTGTTATGTAGGTTATCATGATCTCAGTCCTTGGGATACAGTTGAATATAGTTTAAAAACAGAAAGGGAGAGGAAGCAGCAACAGCATCAGATGACTTGTTTTGCTTTGCTTGTGATGTTTAGGAGTCGCAAAACCAGTGTGATGCTGGAACAGCCTAAGAGCAGCAGCTGTGTCACAGATACTAGCAAAATAAGCAAACTTCTATGAGGAAAGTGATCTCACGTGTAAGGGATAAATTTCAGATGGGAAGTTTGGGGATTAGCTCTTAGCCCTCACAGACATCTGTCCCATTAAGTGCTGCTGCCTATCCATAAAATGGGGGGAGAAGGAATAATTCCCTGTGCTGCGGAGGTGCCAGGAGTAAAGGAAGTAATGCTTGTATGTTTAAATCAATATTAAAATAGTAGCTGAGATTGTGAACAGAGGAATTCTGAATGTCTCTGTTTCATATAGACATCAGATGCTTGAGTTGCACCTGAATTATTTTTGATTCAGTGACTAAAACTCAATCTTAAATTGCTTATACAGGAATGTTTTTTTTTATAGGCTCTGTAAGCAGCTTAGCATTATACTTTTATTACACCGTTCATGAGAAGACCAAGTCTTGTTGATTTCTTCTTGTTTTATACCTTTAAGGAACTGTTGAAAGCATGCTGAAGTGAATGCAAGTCTTGTGCATAATCTTAGGCTGCGTGTCTTTTCAGATAACTGTGAGTTGTACTGTGCTTCCACTTCTGTTGCTTCGCTGTTTCTTTTAAAATCTGAGTACAGAACTGATGAGCTTGAAAGAGCAAGATTGGTGGCTTGGAACTGAGCATAGACATGCAAAATTTGAGTCCTGGTCCCCTTATCTGCATCTTCAATACACAGATGTCTCTGACTCTGCTGTCAGCCGTTCCCTTAACAAAGGCTTCATCTCTACCCCTCCCTGCTTCCCCCTCCCCCCTGCTTTAGTCTGGTGTATTAATCATTACGGAGCCATTAAAAAATTATCTCTGTCTGCTAGAGCAGTACAGCACAGTCATATGAATGAAAGGCCCTTCTTTGCTGTGCCTCAAGGGTATGTAGTGCACTTAGAAATGTGCACATTAGGTGCCTCTTCATTATGTATGTGTCTGAACTTGACAGGCGTATGCAAAAACTTGCCACAAATGGGGGTTTCAGAGTAAAAAGCCTTGTTGTAAATGCTTGTGATTGCCGAGCCCTGACCATCTGCAAAGAGCATCCTCTGTTGCACACCCCTAACGAGGGAAGTGAACGTTCAGTCCCAGGCCACAGGTACAGCAGTGGGACTTGGTCCCAACACTTCACATGTCTTACTGAAGTAGCACATGCAAAATTTACACCCTGTGAAAGAACAGAAAGGATGGCCAGATGAGGTCATCTTATATTCTCTGTCTTAAAACTCTGAACTTTACCTGTTTAGTTCAGTAATAAACATCCTGACTCGGTTTGGATAAAGCACGCTGCTTCCTTCCTCCTGGTAGGAGAGCCCTGGGGTTGGAAGGATTTGTTATTTTCCTTTGAATTCTCCTCGGTGGTTTCTGAGACATTTTGTTCAAAAGATGTCTTAATTTGAACTAGTTTGGTCTTAACTTAGAGGCTGGCTCTTTGCTCGTGTAGGTACTTTTCCCTCCCTCATTTAAGTGCCCTGACTACCAGCTATCTTGTGGGTGGCAGGTACTTTCTAAGGTCTCTGTGGGTACTTGGGCACTGTGATCAGATTATTGCCAAGACAGCTGTGTTGGTTAACAAATTAAATCTTTGCTAAGCATTTCCCAGTTCCTCAATGGCTTCCCAGATTTCTTCCTCCCTCCCTCCCTCTTTACCATAGGTGGCTGACTGTTGTTTTTTTTTTCAAAGGGAAGGACATACAGCACTGTGTGCAGCACTGTTATTTCTGCATTGTTTTGTAAAACCACCACAAGCACGAAATAGGTAGAGGGGTAACCTGGTCCATTCCTACTTCCTAATAGTGAATATATTAGCGCTTCTCTTGTTGTGACATTGGCAATTCAGGTAATGTTGCTGGCTTGGTAATTAAAGTCACCTTTGTTCAATGCCATCGTGGTTTCCTATTCTGTAGATGCAACATGGGTTCTTTCCTGCTAGATCACAATTCAGCACCTAAGAAAGGTTTAGAACATTGCTCCAGCACCTTGGTTTGATAAGATGCAAATGTTCAGGGATAGGAACTGCACCCTGAAAGTCATAGCTTGCCCTTGTATTTGCCAATTCTGGCTTGATCTGCCTCATTTTAACTTACGTCTCATAATTTTGTGCTATAGATGCATTTATGTACTCTTAATGTGAGAAATGTCCTGTTTTTATAAAAGGGAAGAAACGTTCAGCACTATGTACAGGTATATGAATTAACTCAGTGCGGAGGGGGATGACATCCCCTTCAGCAGAGGGGAAAAAGAATAAATTAGTGTTTAAACTGGTGGAGGTTCTACACTAACCTGGCAATGAGCACTGCAAATCAAAGCACTCTCGTACCTGACATATTGTACTGAAAGCAGTCTAATCTACTTACGCAAGTTCCCGCCAGTGCGCTAGGATTAAATTTGAGTTATTGTGGTACAGAAAACATTAATTTAATTGCTGTTCCAGTACAGTTTGGCTTTTCCTGAAACATGTCAATTAAAACTTTAAACACTTCTGTATCAGTCACCTCATTTATAATGATTGGAAGGTAGAAAGCATAATGCTTATAAAAAAGCACCATAAAGCATGATGCAAACATTACAGTTAAGATATTAAAGTTTCTAAACCTGGTTAGCTCTAGATTTTTTAAAATTTATGTAAAATATAGCTGTGTTTTAGGAGCTTGCCAATATGGGTATGATTCCCAGAATTGCTACCAAGGATTAACTATTCATGTAGATGCTTTGATTCTTGAGCAGAGTTGTTGGGTTTTCCCTTTCCTTACAGCAGGTAAATGCAGCAGCCACTGGGAACCCTTTTGTAATTTGAAGTGAGAAAATGCCCACGAAGTGTCAATTGAGAAACTCAGGAGACTATGACCTCTCAAGACAAGATCTGTAGTTTGGTGTATTACTGAAGAATCACAGAACACTTTGGGTGGGAAGGGACCTTTAAAGGTCATCTAGTCCAACCCCCCTGCAAGAAGCAGGGACACCTTCAACTAGATCAGATTGTTCAGAGTCCCCTCCAACCTGACCTTGAATGTTCAGGGATGGGAAACCTGTTTGAGTGTTTTGCCACCCTTGGTGCAATAAAAGTCTTCCTCTGTCTAGTCTGAATCTGCCTTTCTTTAATTTAAAAACATTACCCCTTGTCCTGTCACTACAGGCCCTACCTGACTTTTTCCCCCAACTTTGCTGCTCAGATGAATGTAAGGTAAATTTTTGAATTTTAAGCTGCCTCTTCCCTCTGCCTGGCCACCGCCGGGCCCTGAGGAGTGATTTGGATGGGTGGTTGTGTGCCCCTGGGCTCAGCACACCGTGTCATTGCTGCTCCCCATCCTCTATGTTTGAGAACTGCTCCTCTCTAAGTTAATTACAAATTTGGAAATGAGACCAGTGTTTTTTGTTAGATGTTCCTAGAGAAAAATAATCTACCTATAATGTTCTGCAAGTAAAAGAAAAGGAGGGAGTTGGCCAGTGTCCTGATATGAGGTAAAACAGAACTGATTTTCTGTTCAGTAATTTTACTTTTTCAGCTGGGCCTCTTCTAACTAAGTAAACTTTGAAATTAACAGCATATTGTTCAGAAACTGTTCACTTTCACAGTGATAAGACCTGATTATACCAAGGAGTGGTATGCAGACAGGCCCTTGCTTAGACTTATTGCTATAACAACCAAGGTCAGGCAAATTTGTTATTTGCCCCATTGGAGGGTTGGAAGCAGAAAAGCGTAGAGGGGTCCCACCTATAGGGAGGAACGGACAGGACAGGTGACCCAAAACTGACCAACAGGGTATTCCATCCCATCTGCATCATGCTCAGTATAAAACCTGAGGGATCAAAGGGTCAACTCTCTTCCTGCAATGGCTGACATCCGAGGAGGACCCTGTCTGTTTGTCTGCCTTTGATCCAGATCTGACCATTCCAGATCCAGAATCCTGCTCCTGTCCATCACCAAGTCCAGCCTGTGACTTCCCTCTGTGCCTGCTGGCGATGTGATCATCATGCTGGGAGCTTGATACGGTTTTGTATATACTGTATACTTTTTTTTTTTTCCTTTTCCTTTTTCTTATTATTATTTATTATTTTTTAATTTCTTTATATTTTCATTAAAGTAGCTTAGTTTTTTCTAAACTCATAGATCTCTTTTTTTCTCTTCCTCTCCTCTCTTTTCCTCTGGGGGGGGCAGGGAGGAGGGATCATCTGTCGTTCTGGTTGGTCAATCTGGTCAAAACCATGACAGCCAGTTACATTTCTGTGTGATGCTGAAGATGTGCTGCAGATGGAGAGGACAGATCCGCATCTGCCCGGTTATAGAAGTGACTTATACCTTTTCCCTGGCTGTATGGTGAACGTGGTGTCAGTGCTGAATGCGTGGGCCAAATTCCAGGGTTCGAAGGATGAAGGGGGTTTGGGAGGGAAGGCAGAGAGCTCTCAGGTTGGGAGGTGCTGTTATGAAAAGCCTGAACTACAGATGGCTTGAAAAACACATCTGTGGGTAGCTGTGGTTTTTCAGTTCCGGAGCTGGATGTGGCTTGGAGCAGCAACTCTGAACTCTGATGGTGGGTTAGAGGCAGTCTGTCGTCATCAGAAATCTTCCTTTAACCCCTCTGGCTCTGACTCTGCACACTCAACTCTGGCATTTTCCTGCCTTCCTAGGCACTGCCAGCCCTTGTGAGCGGTCTTCGCTAAGTAGTAGTGATTGCCAACATTTTACGAGGGCTGCTGTGTCAAATACTGTCAAAGCTAGAGAGGCAGAAGGAAAAGCAGAAATCTGTGGAAGCCTTCAAGGCTTTTACTGTGAGTCAGAAGCAAGAAAGGACATCTGTATTTAAGTTAAAAGTGTAGTTAATCCAGCCCGAGTCCCACCACCAGCCTGCAGAGGAAGCAGAAGAAAGAAGCATTACCCAATTAACGCTGGAATTAATACAAGATAATTGTTCTGTTTACTTGTGAGTCAAGTCAGTTATGTTCGTTTCAGACAGAGGTACTTTTTGAATTTTTGAAAAAGTCTTCTGGGACAAAAGGAGCATCTGCATGAACGTCTCCCATATCACTGTCCTGGACATGCTCAGTTTTCTGAATACTTCTAACTTGTATTCATTAATAAGTTATGGTGTCACTGATTTTGGAGACTGTGTGCTTTGTTTTCCACCAAACTTTTGTAACTGTATCTTAGTACTCTGGTTAAACCATTTTGTTGTTCTATGATAATTTGACTGTCTTGCTCCTACTATTTTTAGCAAGCAGCCTTATGTTTTAACTTAGTGGATGTTTGGTTTTTTTTCTTTTTTCTTTAACTTAGAAGGTCATTGTAACCTTTTAGGGTTAGTTTAATGATATGTACCTGCTGGTTTTTAACCCATTAGCTAATGTCAGACTTCTTTGGTCTAAAGTTTTAGCAGAAACACACATTTGGAACCTTTCAGGAAAAACTTCTGCTCACTCATATCACTCAGTCCCCCATCCTAGGCATCTTTTGCTTTTTCCTGCTTCCTAAGAGGCATAGTCAAGGTATCCTAGGCTTTAATTAATGACTTAAAGTCTCTGAAGAAGCAAAAGTGGAGCTGGTTCTCTAGATGTTTTTCTGAAATGTAGCTCATCTCTTGGTAAAATACCTTGAGTATCTTCAGTGAGGATGAAAACTTGAATATGCTTAAGTATTTGCTAGTCTCTTTCTTCTTCCTCTTCCCCCTCACCTCAGTCTCTGTGTTCCTCTTCCTACCACAGCACATGGGGTTGGGGACCAAGGACTGGTTGGGCAGGAGCCAGGTACTGTCTTGGGTTATGGCCGGTTCATCGTATCTCTGCCGCTCCTTCCCCCTCACACTCTTCCCCTGTTCCAGCGTGGGGTCCCTCACATGGGAGACAGACCTCCACAAAGTTCTCCAGAATGGGTCCCTCCCACGGGGTGCAGTTCTTCACAAACTGCTTCCGTGTATGCCCTTTCCACAGGGTGCAGTCCTTGAGGCATGGACTGCTCCAGCGTGGGTCCCCCACAGCATCACAAGTCCTGCCAGCAAACCTGCTCCAGCATGGGCTTCTCTCTCCACAGGTCCTGCCAGAAGCCTGCTCCAGCATGGGCTCTCTATGGGGTCACAGCTGCCTCTGGGCATCTACCTGCTCTGGCATGGGGTCTTCCATGGGCTGCAGGTGGATATCTGCTCCAGTGTTAACCTCCATGGGCCGCAGGACACAGCCTGCCTCACTGTAGTCTTCACCACAGGCTACAGGGGAATCTCTGTTCCGGCATCTGGAGCAACTCCTTCTCCTTCTTCTCTGACCTCAGTGTCTGCAGGGTTGTTTCTCTCTCTCATATTCTTATTCTTCTCTCTGTTGCAGGCTTTTTCCCCCTTCTTAAATATGTTATCCCAGAGGCACTACTGCCATCACTGATGGGCTCAGCCTTGGCCAGTGGTGGTTCCCTCTTGGAGCTGGCTGGCATTGGCTTTATTGGCCACAGGGGAAGCTTCTAGCAGCTTTTCAGAGAAACCACCCTGTAGCCCCTCTGCTACCAAAACCTTTCCATGCAGACCCGATACATGCTCAGAGCCTGGGAGCGTTCCTGATGAGTACAGCATCTTGCTCTTTGACCTGTACGTGATTTTATTTATTTGTTTGTTTATTTTTAAGCAGCAGCACTGTTTCTTTAGACAGCTCTGTATGAACTCCTGAGCAGAGATTGTCCCTTTGTCCCAGGTACAGAAAGCCATGCTGTAATGCCTGGGCAGATTGCTGTGTTTTAATAACCCTTTCCTTTTCCCTGTCTGTAGATCACATTTTAAAGGTGCTGCTGTTCGACTTCAGCCACACCTTCCTCCTAGGGGCTCTCCAGGTGTCTGGCAAGTGATAGCACTAAATCTTCTGGCATAAAGAAATATGACATATTATAGATAAGAAATCAGCGCAGAGGTTAATTGCCATCTCATCTGCAAACAGAGGGCTGTTACTCTTCAGCAGTGGCCAGAGTGGTTGCAAATGGCACGTTGTATGGCATCTCCCTGGCTAAAGGCAGGTGTGAAGGGGACGTCTAGAGCACGGGGAGGAGGATGAGGATGCGGTACGGCTCCCTGTCTGAGGGCTGCCCTGGGCTCTGTCCGTCTCTGCTGTGCCCTGGTTTGTCCTGGCCCCAGAATGTGAAGCAGCACCGGCTGCTGCTGAGCTGACGGCGTCTGCTGGGCATCGGGGCCAGCAGCGTTGGCAGAGGGTGGTGTGGGTGTAACTGCTGCTTTCAGGACTGGAAATAGCATCTCTGCCTGGTGCTGTATTGAGCAAGCCCAGGTGGGGACTTGGTGCCAGGTAAAAGCCATGCACTAAATGCCTACAGAGTGCTAATTTGCCCGTATAGACAAATTCAGAGGCTTAAACTCAGCGTCAGTTTAGCTCAAGCAAGAAAACAGATGTTTAATAGGTATCTCCGCACTGTTTTATTTTAAGAGTGCGAATCATTCCCAACAGTGAAAGTACTTTGCCATCAGTGAGATTTCTGCACATCTTTCCTAAAACATAGAAAATGTCTTTTAATTAACTCTCTTGTAGATCAGTTGGGTTTATATATGTATATAATTTAAACTGTCATGCTTAAATGTGTGTGCAAGCTGACTTTTGAAAGCAATACAGTTCCTGTATGTTTTCAGAGCTCAAACAAGGGGTGCGAAAATGGTTAGGATAAGTAAACAAATCCCTTTTTATCTTGAAATCATTTTGTAGATGTAGGCTTCTGTAACGTAGCACTTTTGAATATAAGCTGTTGGAGAAGCTCCTGTAATTCTGGTTGGCAGACTGTACCTGGGGGGGACTGCACACAGAGAGCATCAGGAGATGCAGTCACCCACCCTTTCTCTTGCTGTCTGAAAATGCCCACTTTATGAGAGAAGGACCTCATCACCTGCCTTCTGGTGCATGGGCTTGGAGGTTTTCTGTAATCCGTTTGTGGAGGTGGCTGTTGTCAATGCTGTTCTGAGCTAAGTTGCACTTTAATTCTTGCATTCTGCAGTATTTCTGGTGCTGAGTTCATTCGAGGTGCTGGTAAATCGGTCAAGACACACAGTCTCCTGACTTCCCCCTCTCCTGGCCTGCCAGGATGAGCTTCTGGGGACCAGCCACATCCTTCAGCAGTAACTGGGCTGTGCTGGAGGTGGGGGAGCAGGGGACCCTTGTGCTGAACTTCCTTGCAGAGAAACTGCAGTCTTCAGTATTACACATTCCATAAATGGATATTAAAATACACAATATGTGTTTTGAAAACTGTGTGAATATCTAGAAGAGTATTACTTTTGCTAGCTTCACAATTTCATGTGTCAAGTGTGTTGTAATGACCACTCATTGAGTGGGAAAAGGGGAGGGATAGTATAAATAGCCTTTTAAATTAGCAGAAGAAAGGCTAAATGATGATGCAGCAGAACTGATAAGGGGGGGGAGGAAATGAAAGATCTTTGTTTTATGTCTCTGAGCTCTGCAGAAGTGCATTCTGTAAACTCACATGGGAGATGCTGTGCATTTGATTAGCTTTCATTCATTTATTGTGGTAATTTAATGCTGAATAAGAGGCATGCAGAGTTGTTGATACTTGCAAGTTTCTCATGTGGCTGTTTTCTTTGGTGGCCCAGAAGAAAGTTGATGTATATAAATGACAAAAAAAACCCCTGTGCCTCTGAGCTGTCATTGTGTTCTTGCTTTCTTATAGGCTGGTCCAGGGACCATCATCATGGCTTCAGGAGTTCAGGATTTTAACAGAACGGAATCTGACAGACTGAATGAGATCAAAGGTCACCTGGAAATAGCCTTACTGGAAAAACACTTTTTACGTAAGTATAAAATTAATGCTGTGTGGAAAGGCATGGCTTAAGCCTGCTGAAATAAGGCTTCTCTAAACTGCCGAGCTGGCGTCTGAATTTTGAGGTGGGCTGATGTGTGGATGGCATGTGGGCTGATGTGCAGCTAGCACGTGGGCTGACACTTCTCTAGGAGGAACTTAAAAGCATTCCCAAGGTTTCTGTGTCACTTGGATATTTTTTTCCTCATTGCATTCCTCAGAACATACCTCACTACGTGACAAAAGCTGCTTAGTTGAAGTCCATCTTCGGCTTATTTTAGAATTAACCTTAATGTGGTTGCAATTGGTGTTTTTTAATCAGTCGTAATTGTATAGAAGGAAGAGATTTCTTAAGGGGTGACCAATGTGTTTCCTCGGCAGCTGTTTCAGCAAGTACTCAGCACTGGTGAGGCCATACCTTGAGTATTGCGTCCAGTTTTGGGCACCTCAATCCAAGAGAGATATCGAGGTGCTGGAGTGGGTGCAGGGGAGGGCAACGAAGCTGGTGAAGGGTCTGGAGAACAAATCGTACAAAGAGCGATTGAAGGAGCTGGGACTGTTTAGTTTGAGGAAGAGGAGGCTGAGGGGAGACCTCATCACTCTCTACAACTACTTGAAAGGACATTGTAGAGAGGTTGGTGCTGGTCTTTTCTCACAGGTAATTAGTGATAGAACAAGAGGGAACGGCTTAAAGCTGCAACAGGGTAGGTTTAGACTGGACATTGGGAAACAATTCTTCACAGAAAGAGTGGTCAAACACTGGAATAGGCTGCCCAGGGAGGTGGTTGAGTCACCATCCCTGAATGTGTTTAAGAGTCATTTAGATGTGGGGCTGGGGGATATGGTGTAGGGGAGAACTTTGTAGAGTAGGGTTGATGGTTGGACTCGATGCCAAGGGTGTTTTTCAACCTGAATAATTCTAAGTAATATGTCTTAAAGCACATGTGTCTTAACAGTATATGAATTACTGGTAAGTGGTGTAAGAAATAAGAGTATCTGTAGATTTCAAGTGTTACTTGTTTGGTTTTGTGTATGTGTATATATGTATATTTGAGACAAACTTGTCATTCATGGCTGGGGTACCTATAAAACTTCTGGGATTTTATCTCAGCAGATCCGAGCTGCTGACTTGTAAGACAGGATAGTTAAAACTGAAAAAATGCGAGACAAGCATGCTCCTAACTTGATAAAAGTAGAGATCTCTGCAATAAATCAAGGAGAATTCTTGCTCAGTTGCTCCCCAAAAGGGTCATTTTAATGGATTATTTTTGGACTTCAGAATATAAGGGTTGGTTTTATGAGTTCAAAGCTTGCAGATATTTTCTAAGATGTAGAAATAACAAGGTTACAGATTCTATTAAATTTCTAGATTATAATTTAACATCAAGAACTGTGTTTTATCTTCAGCATATTCTCAAGGATTTGGAATTAATTTTCTGTGACTTTTTTGTCATTTGGCAAGATTTCTTTGATATTTTTTTCCTTGTATATGAGAAGGAGGCATGATAAAGGAGACTGGGCAAGAGTTTATAGTGAGCTGCTATCAGCTTCCACTGATATCTGGAAGAGGTATCATGATTGGAATAGCAAGCAAAAACTGAAAGGTCTGTTTGACTCACCTTGTCAGTTTCAGTGATTTATTTGAATTAATATTTAACTGTGCAGTACAGAGTTACCACGTACTCCTTCCATCCCCAAAGATGTATTGCTTTAGCTGCTGTTATCAAATTGTTCTTAGAACTAGATGGGACATTTGTGATTTCCTGATGTAATCTGCTGTGAAACAGGAACAGTAGGACTCCCAGAACTGATTTCTGGTTTGAACTGGGACATGTATGATATGGTTCCCAAACACTTCCACAGCTGCTGTATCCATTTCCAATCCATAGTATGTGGTTACAGTAACTATGTGGGGCACTTGTTTTTGTGAGTATATTTACTTTTTAGATTCATGCTGTAGTTTGAAAACCTTCAGATCAACCATGTTACCACTTCTTAGCTGAATCTGTTTCCTTTGCACAGACCTTTGTAGCAAACTTCAGGGTAAAGGGATAGTGAAGCTCATCCTTTCATGTAAACTTTGTGCAGATGGTTGGAGGTTCAGCCAACAGGGTAGTTCAGCTGGGTGATGTGGGTCAGTCCCAGGTGACTCCAGCCCGTACTGTTAGGGCAAGAGCTCTTTACCAAAGCCTTAGATTTGCTTTAGCTGCAATTATAGCCTTGTCCTGGCAATTTGGGTGCAACTCTGTACATAAAAACAAGAGTAAGAATGATAAACTGATAGAGAAAGAAGCACATTAACAGTCATCCCTTACCCACCCACCCCTTCAAAATTTGGGGTTGAAATACATAGAATTGTAGAATAGTTTGGGTTGGGAGGGACCTTTAAAGGTCATCTAATCCAGCCCGCTTGCAATAAGCAACTAGACCAGGTTGATCAGAGCCCCCGTCAACCTGACCTTGAATATTTACAAGTATGGGGCATCTACCACCTCTCCAGGCAACCTGTGCTGGTGTCTCACCACCCTCATTGTAAAAAATTTTTCTCAGTTGGAATGAAGTAGCAAATCACTTTTTGGATATGGGCCATGTATTCTTTTCTTTTTTTTCCTCCTTCTTTTTGAATTAAGTTTTTTTTTTTGGTACTAGAATTGATTCAGTATTTTTTTCTTCCCAAAAGTGAACTGATGGTGAGCAGACAAACGTTCTTGAAATGTGCAGTTTGTTTACTTTAATTTGCCCTTGGAAGAAAGCCTGATTTTTATTTTAATCCTGTTGCTGCAATAGATTTTTTTTTTTTAAGAAGGCTAGTCACTCAGCTGTATTTGCATACTATTTTTAATAATGGAATTCCTTAAGGACACCTTTCTAGAATTGTATTTTTACATAAACTGTTTGTCATTTCCTCCTACTCCACTTCCTCCAGCTAGGTGTGCAGAAATCAAAGCAACTGCTAATAAGTGGGGGAAATGAAATTTAAAGTTCTATGGATATTCTTTATAATGTGTTGAGTTTCTAATCATTGTCAGCTTGATCCTGACTTCATTTTTGCCTCTTCCATACCTCTTATTTGTAGAGGTGTGGAGGAGGAGGAGGAGGAGAGATTTTCTCCTGGTTATATATTATATATAAGGTACAGATAGACAACACTCCTATAAGTCAGTGTGGGTTTGCAGTTGCGAGTGCCTGACTAAAGGAAGAGCAAACTGCTAAGTCTTCTCTAAGCTCCATTCAGCCATTACCAGGCCCAAGTAGAAGGTGCAGTTTGGCTGAGCAGTGTTTTCAGTGAAACTCATCCCAAACCAAACTGCAGCCTCTAAAAGCTGCAGAGGAAATCTGGAGCAAATAGTTACTGGAGACAACTGGTTGTCTGTAAAGGGAAAATATCTTCTTCTAAGATACCAGATGGATCCCTTCCTTAGCGAAGGGATAATCTAAACATCCGGAGAAGTGGCGGTGGAGAGGAATTGCTTAGCGTGTTGTATGGCTGTAAATGCAAATAAAATGTGACTGGAAATGTGAGGGGTTTAAGCTGCGGAGTGACAGGAGGATGAGGCACGTGGAGGAAGGGATCGTGGATAATGACATCTTAAGCAAGGGAGGGATCAGCTGACTCTTCCAGCCAAAAGGGCTAAAGTTGCTTTTCCTGTCTGTGTAGGAATGGTCTTAATCTCTGTAATCTAATGGCTCCTTCTGAGCCTTATTACAGGAATGCTGAAAACGTGCACGTTGGGTCTGGTGAGTCTGTGGCATCAGGGTAGGTTCCTGCAGATGGGGGCTTGAAAGCCTGCTGAAGGGGAGGTGTAGAGAGCTTTGTCTGCTGGACCTCTTGAATGCACTTGGATGGAGAAAGCTTTGTCTTGGAGCTGTTTCCATCAGAATCATCCATTTCTAAAGGATTTTGTGTAGTACTATAACCTTGTTTTTAATGCATGTGAACACTGCCTTGGTGATAGCTGAGGGTTCAGGATGGGAAGGCGACTACTGAACTGGGGCAGCTAGATCCACATGCTAAGGTTAGTAGTGGTGGTAGTGCTTCCATTTCAAAACCTAGTTGCATCTGACCAAGAAATAATAACGTGCTTGCTGCTCTTGCATTTGGTAAAACAAAATGATAGGCAATATCTTTCTAGGTTTGCACCTCATTGGGGTAAACATTCTGTTTTTCTTCCCATTACTGTTTGTGCCTCCTTGTGGAGGGCAGTTTTGCAGGTATCAGCGCTCCGGTCCTGGTGCTACACGGTGCTTTGTAAGCACACGTGCATCCTATGGTTTGTGTGTGTTAAACCTTTTGCAATGCTAATTTTAGCAGCTCAGGGAAGAGGAGCTGGTGGTAGCAGCAGCTAAAAGTAAACAGGCCAGGTGACTGTTGGGGAAGAGGGTTAGTCATAAACTGGTAAATGAAAGAAATGCCGTGTGAGGATGAAAAGTTCTAGGAGGAAGTAAAGTCCTCTCCCACAAGGGTTTTGCATTCCACTCTGTACAGCAGGCTGTGGCAGGAGTCTCTGGGGGCTTACGAAATGGCTGGTTTTGGTTATGTTTTTTATACTGACATTACAAAAGAAGTCAGGATTATGCTTCTTTCCCAGTGGAACTTCCACTTCCCCACACTCTTCATTCTCACATGACTTTTTAGACCTTGTATGTGACTGACTTCACAGTGTTTTCTCTGGCTTCTGCTTTTTGGTATAAACGACCCAATGATCCTTTGTAAGAAGAGCGACCTAGCAGAATACAGACCTCATGAAAGTAGAGCTCTAGAAAACTGTAGGTGGTCTGCAGACAGATCTGGGGTGTTACAAAGCGATAAACCTTAGAGGTGAAGTGTGTGGTGGTGGTTGTGACTAGCAAGACCTGTGACTACAAAGTCCTTTTCTGTAAAGAAAAGCTAATACCTCCTCAAACACCCATAGTGCAACAAACTGACTATGAAACTGAGTCAGAGTCCAATCACCAGCTATGGCAGAACATCCTTGGTGTAATTTCTCCTGACGTGAGGGTCAAACACCTACAGTAGCAGTGCTAGAGAAGAGCAGAGGAATGGATTCACTGCATTGGTTTTGCTGTTGTCTTACTGATGTGGCAGCTCGTAGTCACCTTTGGTTCAAAAGTGTAATAAAGAGTTGATTTACATCACAGGTGAAGATCCTGGTGAGAGAATAAGTAGTTACTGTGTGTGTCTGAGGCACCCAAATACCAGCTGTGGGATGTAGTAGCCATTCCTTGCTAGATGGTCAACCTTGGCCAAGGAATCCTGACGCTGCAGCGTGGGCTCCTAAATCAATGCTGATGCTGGTGAGCACCAAGGCTGCTGTGGCAGTGGAGCTTGCCCTGGGCTTCTCACACCCTTTACTTCTCCCCCTAAGCTTCCTTTCTTTCAGCTTAAGATCATGGACTCCTAGATGCTAACAGGGTGTTTCTGGGACATTGCACGTGTCCCTTGAGTTTGTGGAGTTCGTCTGAAGAGGTCTGTGGTTTGTGTGTGGTCACTGGTGGGGAGTCTGCTTGGATGGTTTCCCTTGGGCACCCAGAAAAGCTGCAGTAAAAAGATGTGTCCAGGCTTTGCTGCAGAGCTGTCTCTTCACCAGAGCTGCACTTGCTTGCTTTGTACTAACAAATTTTTTAAGTTTTTATAAGTCTGACTTCTGACTGGAAGAATTCCCAAAAATTACAGCAGGTTTTTTAAGAGGTGTGGGAAAAGTTTTCCTTATACCCAGAGATGTTTACATGATGCACCATGTGTACAGAGTTCCTGTCTAGCCTTCCTGGACAAAAAAACCTTCCAAGGCTCTGGCTTCATTTTCCTGGAAACATTGTTGGAAGAGGCAATTGTAAGCAACTTAGAGCACTTGTGGAATGTTTGAGTCTGTCAGACTGACTTTTCTCATCTGTGAGGACTCTGCTCTGACTGATGGAGGATGGGTTGTAGTGTTGCTCGCTCTCAACTTGGATTCCAAGAGCACAAAGTTCCTGAGACCAGGTGAGAGGGAATAGATGAAGCTCCAGCCCAGGGTGGCAGCAGTCTGGAGTCCTGGGCTGGTCCTTGTTCTGCACCCAGTGCCTTGTTCAATCTGTGCTTGTCGTTGAAGAATGCCACCACCACTGCAGTGGCATGAAGATGCCAGAGCGCTGGAGGGTCCAACCCAGGAGGCTCACATGCCATCACGCCGCCTTTTTGTGGAGCTGATGAACCCAAGAGCAGCACTGCGCTGCCAGAGATGTATTGTTTTAGCTCCTCCACCAGCTGGAACTGAAGCCGCCCACACATCGTGTTATGTAGGTGGGGTGTGCTCCTGCTTCTGCCTTTCTTGCACGCCCAGCTTGGCTTCGTGAACTGCAGAGTCACTGTGGAAGCTCAAGCAGGGCCACGGTCAGCACTGCTGTGCCCATCCCTTTGTGTGAGTGAGGACTTTGGGAGCGTCATGGGGAACCTGCCCTTCCCTGCTCGGCTTAGTAAAACAAAAGCCTTGGAAGAGCCTGTCACTCTTCCCAAACCAGACAGTATTTCAACATTTACAGCCTGTTTCACTTCTGCCAAAACCAGGGAGTGAAAACAGTTCCTGCAGTAATTGGCAAAATTTTTGCATTTCCCTTCATTTTATATGGATTCTGCAACTTTTCTGGCATTTTTAGGCTCTGAAATTTGTGAAAATTCATAGAGCAGCAGTACTTTTCATGACGCTCAAGCTGGCAAAAGTGTATCTAGCAATAGAAAACTTCCCACTTGATGTTTTGAGAAGGGGATCTGTCTCTGTAAGCTATTGATTTTTAAAATAGTTTGCATATTTTCAGGAAGCTTAATTTAGAAGCCTTCTGCAATGGAGGCGATATGATCCTGTGTCTGTTGTAATACAATAAAGATCCGCTGAAAACACTATATGTATGTGTAAAGTTACTAATTGGTTGTTAGCATAACTATTTTGTACATAGTAATGACATCTTAATTCTTTCTAACCTCACCCACTTGAAGTGGGACCGACCAGGAACGGTGAGAGAGGAGACTAGACCGGTTTGCACAGAGGAAGATGTTCTTGTCAAATGTGATGTGCGTTGTAAATCGCTCTCCCTCCTCACATGAAGTAGAAGAACACTTCACATGAAACTGTGCTATGGAGGTGAAGAAAATAGCACCAGGGTAATATTAATTGCACTGAGAACAGGATGATGGTTCAGCCTCAGCCTTCCCTCCACTGCTTCTGGATCAGAGCTGGCTTATTGCCTATCAGCGCAGAGGGAGCCCACGCTGCTCCCTGCCCTGTGGGTGTATGCAAAGAGACCCAAAAATTAGTCCTCAAAAGCTATGTTTATTGTAAGTACTGGAGCAGGAGCTCTTCTGCCTTTGAAAGAGCAGAGAAGCTCAACAGAATGATGGAAACCAAGTAAAAAGAGGGATTGTTTAATTGCCAAAAAGGGCTTGTTTAACTGCCAAATCTGTGTTAGGATTTTTTTTAAGGCAAATTGGAATGACTGTTCCAGAATATGACAGGTCACTTCTGGGTTTTGATGTGTGCAGGTAAACCAGACTGAGCTGGAGAAAGGTTATAGTGAAAACGTGAGGTTTTTGTTTAACTGTTTCCTTTCTCTACTTTACCAAAACGCCTATATAAAACAGGGTAGGGAAGGAAAGGACGTGCACTCAATAAATGTAGCTCATGTGATGGAGAAAATTCCCATTGTCTCGCTCCATCAGTGTGGCTGGTGAGATCCAGTTTGACGGCGTGTGATTGGGATTTAGTGCGTTCAGTACCAATTAAACAACATACTTGAACTCTGGTAATGTTCAAAGGGTTGTAGGGAGATTTGCCATAATTAACATAGACGTAGAAGGGTTATTTCTGTCTTGTTAAGTCCTGGTGTTTCCCCACGTAAATATGACAGTGCATGTACCCTTTTTGGCATTTCTAGTTTTTAACTATCTCTTTAGATTTAACACTAAACTGATTTGGTAGGTAGAAACAGTGGTCTGCAGTCTCTAGCTATTTCGATTTTTATTTTATTTTTGATCACTTTGTTACAGAAGGGGATTTTGCAGCATACCTGTAGGCCTACAAAGGAATACTATTATGTAAAATAGCTACTAGGAGACTCCCTAATCCACCTCCAATCCCCGTATTAAGGGAGACATCCGCTTTACTGCACATGCGGTATTGAATTAGAAATCCAACCTGCTGCCGTGCCTTCCCAGCCTGATGCATCATCCTTCTTTTCTAAATACTACTCAGATACTCTTCAGCGTCACCTGAAATAAATACTTTGGTATTTAAGAGCTTTTTATCACAACTTTTCTTACAAGCTGCGTATTCTGGAGAGCAAACTGCAATTTTTCAGTTGCTCTAGTGGCTGATGATATGGATGATGCAACAAAAAGCTGGATAGGTTGTCTTTTAACAATTACAGGGTATCGACTAAATGTATTGAATTGTTAAGTCTTTAAATTTAAATTATCAATCCTTAGAGCACAGGTGGAACAGTTGTTTTACACCTAAAGGATGATAAAAGACTCTGGAAAGCCGGATGTAGATACATTTTTTTGGTAATTTTTGAAATTGCTGATGGTGGTCTTTCAGCTCTCCTGGGGTTTACAGTGCAATAATGTGCAGGTTAGTGTAGTTGAAACACAATTGTTGTCTTTTCTCAATTTTTTCTCTCGTTTTTAAAAATGCACTGTTATCCCAATACTGTCCTGCTTTTTTACACAAGGTGACTTTGTCAGAGAGATTTTAAAGCACTTTTTCAGGGTCACACCTGCTGTCACAACCTAAAGGGTTACCCAGCCTGCAGGTGTATAGTGGTTGTGACTCTGGGTTGGTAGGATTCCATAATACATGTTTTTTTTTACTCTAAATTTCTCTACTGAATATATATATTTCTCTACTGAATATACAAAGTGAATATATATTTGAAAGAAAATATATATGTATATATATATATAAAGCTGCTATAAATTATTGGCAACAATCAATAGTATGGCAGCAAACAAGTAGGTGTATATTATTACAGGTTAATACAAACTTACCACTTACGAAGCAAACTTATCAATAATATGGCAGCAGAAATACTTATGATAGATTAGTTATATGCTTATGTTTCTCTGTGTTCACAATAATACCAGTAGTAAGCTTATTTAGACAGATCTCAGAAGGTGTCAAATCATCCCAGAGGGGACGACGAAGCCACCCCCAGAGGGGGACCCAGCCATCGCAGAAGTGGAAGGACAAACCAAACTCTCCCCCGAGAGGGTCCAACATCTCTTAGAAAGTTTATGCAGAGAGTTCAGCCTAATTAGGAAAGGAAAAGTATGTGCAGCATGGGAAGTTCTCAGAGAGAAACTCTGTTTTGGGTAAAAGTTAAGTCATTTTTATAACACAGAGAATTAAACAGATGTAGGACACCACCACTTCAGCAACCAATAAATGCTGTTAATTTCCGCTTTTCACCTGGCATATCTAATAGATGTTGATGTTTTCTGTTCTCTTTTGGCAATTTTTATTTTTCCAGACTTTTCCTATTCTTGCAGATAGAACAGCCAATGACAGTTACCAATTCTTACTTTCTCAAATTGTTTTCCCCTTTTTCCAGACTGTTTTCCACCTTTGCAGATGATAAGGTGCTGCTACAGTTCCTTGGTTTTACACTTATTAGTGGCATCTCAGGATGTCTCTGGTTTCTAGGTACCCAGCTGTGTACTTCTAAGAGTCCAGCTGCTTGTCACAAGGATACTTCTGTCTCCCAGGCTGGCAGGCATTTTCTCTGTCAGCACTTTAGCAGAGGTTTTCTTCTGTTCAGTAATTTTCCCCATCTAACCAAGTCACCTTTATGGTTGCTCACATCACCTGCATGTCCAGTTAAGATGTACACTGAGCCTCTTGTAGTATTTTGAAGTTTTTTTGCCCAGCAGGAGGTAGGGAGCTGAGATTGATGTACCTGGGAGGGAAATTATGGAAGCTGATTAATCTTGGACCTGAAGCTTGTCCTTTTATGTTTTATCTTTTTGTGTGTGTGGAGGGGGAAGGATCTTTGAATTTTGACTGTCTGAAGATGAAGTCCAAGGAGCAGTCTGTTCTCATCGTCAAGCAGGATACTCAACTGAAAAGCTCAATAGATAGATACCATGGTGAAATGTTCTTACAGGCTCTTCTCAAGGGTCTGTGACCTCTGCTCTTTGTAGCCAACTTCACTCGTTCTACAGGAGGAGCCCTCAGGGCTAGAAAACTGTCCTCTGAAAGTTCAGTTCAGCTTGGCCAAACTGTAGATTATTTCAGGGGAAAGAGCAAGGAAGAGCACTTTTTTTTTTTTCTCCCTCTCTGTTGCTTAGCAAATGTAAAGTATTTAACTAACCAAACACGGAGGTTTTACAATGCCAGACCGCAGTGCTGCCAAAGTACCAACAAATGCTGCTTTAAAGGGTTGGAGGGGCCAGAGCAGTTGCAGTGGGTGGATTTAAATTGCAAAGTCATGTGCTTGAAAGTTAGGAAATGCCATGAAATCTGAAGCTGCGACAATCCTTAATGATGAGATGCTGTATTTTTTGTTTTGTTTTATAGGAGTTCTACCTTGTTCGTTGTGTACCCTTTAACTCTGCCTCTTTGCATAAAGAAACTCTGCATCTCTGGCACTTTGTCCTCCTAATGGTCAAGTTTCTGGGGGTTTTGTTTTGCTTTTAATGGAACAAGATGTAGCGCAATCAGAACAACTAGAATTAAGGAAGCTGGAAGATCTGAGTAGACTTTCAAGGGCATTGAGGTTAATTTACACTACTTGTGGTTTTCTTATGTGTACACAATGCATAGTCACTTCCTCTTTAAAAAAAAAAAAGTACTTAATGAAGATTTTTTTCCCTTTAATGGTCTTGAGAAGATAAAATCCCTATCAAGCTTTGGAACTTCTTGTGATATCTTCATGATATTGCACAAGCTCCAGTGCATTTGAAGTGCAACAGATGTTTCCCCTCAGCTGTGTGCATGCTCTTGTTCTGGAACAAGGCAAACCCTTGAAAGTAGGATAAGCTACTTATAAATGCAGTTTTCCTGTTGGATTTAAAATTCCTTGTGGATGCATAATTAGGACACACATATGCTCCACGTATAGGCGTGCCCTTATGGCCGTATCTTTCAATTTATTTACAGGGGAGACAATACCTGCTGCAGCAGTGAAAGTTCCCTATCCTAACCGTGGGAATAAATTTCAGTTTTAGGTGCTGGAGGATAACGTGCTTTCTGTTCTCTCACTCTTCTTTCTGTGGTCACTAACAAAACATCAGTGGTGGGATGACAGCTCTCCTTTCAGTTTGGTGGAGGTCGGTCTGTAGCCTCATGGTGGAAGCCATCATGCTGTACTGTCCTCTTGATTCATGTAGCTCTTTCCCGTCTCTCCTAATTCTGTGCCCTAAACCTCTTAGTGCAGCAGGAGTACAGTTAATCTACCAGCACCTAACTTGCACAGCAGATAAAATGATCAGAGACACTGCACAAGGGCCTCCTGCAGAGGGGGGAGAGTTTATCAGTTCTGAATATTTGCACTGGGGCTTCAGACCTTCTCAAAACACATAATGATTGGAGTCAGAGAGGCTCAGATATCGAAATTATCTGATTATCAAAGATTTACAACACAGTGTGTGAAAAGAAACAGAAGAGGTTGCTGGAGGGTAGAACATAATATATGAATCTTGTAAAATGACATAAAGCCTTAACTCCTGTGTCGATAGTGGAATTAGCAAGTATTTTCTGTTCTGGTTTTCTTTAAGCTTGAAATATACCTGCTGTTCTACTATTTATTGTTCAGATTGAGCTTAAAAACCATTCCAGAGACCAAAATGTAGAGTAATTTTTGTTTAAAAAGAGGAAAAAGAATAAAAATAAAAAAGGGATTCCTAATCTTTTTGTCATGTCTCTTGTGTACCTATCTGGGAAAAGTGATCAGCAATAGTAGCCGAGTGTTGTAGCTCTAGAATAAAACAAGGTGATAAACAGCAATACTGCCCGTGACAAAAAAGCAAGGCTAACTAGCCAAAGAAAAAGCCTTATGCATAGTTAACACTAAATTCTCATTTAAAAAGTTGTGAGAGTGTTTGTTTAAGTAAGTATACATATGTATATATATTTGTATATAAGTCATTACATGGAAGTTAGTAGGGCACAATGTAACCTCAGAAAAGGGTCAAAATCTGAATTTAGTTCCTTGACTCGTAATCCCTTCTTAAAACTGTAAGACATTCAGGTCCATAATGGGGCCATCCGACTTGTATGAAAATGCAGAAGTGTCAGAAATTGATGAATAAATGGCTATATGGCATCATATAACTTTATGTGAGTATATGTTGGGGTATATTGGGGTTTTTTTCTACCAATAAACAGAGGGGAAGAAAACAGATACTTTTTTTTTTTTTTTTCTTCCTTGTTATGACCACTGGATTTAGCAATAGACTATTTCTTTGGGGAATGAAGGGTATGTTACATTTTATTTAGACAAACATAGCTTGTACCAAGGCCTTATTTTTGATACATTGCATGTTGAAAACTTTAAAGTTGTTTTCCCCCTTGCTTTAACAATTGTAACTAAACGTTTTGTACATGATAAAGCTCTGCGCTTTTTATGAAGTCTTTCTAGTCATTGATTACTTGTTTTTTCTGGTGAATATATTTGCTATAGCACAGATTTAAAATAACCCACCACCTAATCTGTCATAATTAGGTTGTAATTCTCTTATAGAAATACTTCAGGGTAACTAAATCTTTTTCTTCTTTTTTAATTAACAGAGGAGGAACTCAGGAAGCTGAGAGAAGAAACAAACGCTGAAACGTTAAGGCAGGAGCTAGAAAAGGAACGGCAGAGGAGATTAGAACTAGAACAAAAAGTGAATGAAGTACTTAAAGCAAGGTAAGAGAAATATCTTCCCTGTAAAGCTGAAAGCCACTTGAGATCTCTGAATGTCTCTGAGGAGTTCTGGTGAAAGTATGCATTTCCAGCCTAGGGTCTCTTAAAATAAATTAGTAGCTCACAGAGACAGAGGCTGTCTATGTTTTCCTATAAAAGTGTATCTTGTGCACCCATGTGCACCTGATTTACTTGGCCATACATACTGCCTTAGCTACAGAGGTGTCCTGACACTTGTCCAGTTGGGATATTCTTCATTTCACCTTCTCTGATGCCCTCTCTCTGGGAACTTTCACCTGCCTGGAGCTCCTGGGGTGCAATGAATGCCAGAGCCTTTGCTGTGCCATTGCACATGCTTTACCTCTTCAAAACCTACGTTGTCTCCAGGTTGCCCAGTCCTTTTACTCCTGTTCAAGCAGCAGCAAGGACATCCCAGTACCAGAGCACAACCCTAAGTGTGTGGGAGTGACTGGAGTCACTCCTTGCCACTGCAATGACAAATGGAATCATGCCTTCCGATACCCCGAAGTTCTTTCAGCCTTGAGGACACCCACCATGATGATGCCAAGTGTCACGTTACAGTGGGCTGGTTTTGGCTGATATTTCACACTGATGGTTTTCTGAAATCACTGATTCCGTGCGGGGTCTGTCCACGTGCAGCCTTGACCTGAGCTGCCAAGTTTCATGCTTAGTTTTCACTGCGACTTATGAATACGTGTGTTTTGCACAAAAAAGAGTTTGAAGGTTTGTCTTTATCAGTATTAGCGTTAAGGTCTGTGTCTTGTTGGATTGTACAGAACAGCAAAGCTCTAGCAGGCGTCCCATTGCTAAATTAAGGTAGCATGACCTGTCTGCTTCAACGCTGTATTTCCATTTAGATATCCAAAGGATTATACTGGCCCTTTTAGCTTAGATATTGCACCTGGGGATTACATTCAGCCAATTATCCCCTTTATCCGAATCTTTTTCTGACTAGTCTTGCTAATATTCCAACCTTTTTGTGACAGGCAGGCATATGTAAGATGACAACAAAATAAGACTTTGAAAAATTGCTGGTTTCTACCCAGAAGAAGAAAAATCAGGTTGCCTATGGGTTTTCCTTAAATTGTGCACCATTGTGTGAAATTCTTCTTCACTGCTTTTTGTCTCTTCACACTTCACTGTAGGCATTTTAAAATACTTTTATGAGGACTACAGGCAAAGTCTTGTCTGGCACAATCAAATACGTAATAGGCCAAATTTATGCCTGATAGAAACTTAATTTTATTAAACAAATTAACCACAGAAAGTCGTCTCTGCTTCTGTCAACAAAACCAAATTTGCCCTGCTTCCCAGTTAGGTAATTTTTCATATAATCTTTAAGTAGATATGCATAGAAACATGTTTGCATGTACTCTTCGCTTACAGAAGCAAACTAGTAATGAAAACCAAACCGTGCTGTGGTGTAATAAGGAAAAAATTATTTTAATAGCTGCAGTATTCAAAAGCATTTGTGCAGCATATCAATACATGCAGCTATATAAATACATGCTGCAAAGTGTTCAGCAAGGAGAAAACAATGAGCTAACAATGTAGATTTAAAAAAACAAAATTAATTCAAAGACCATGGTTGTCTTTCATTGAATTGTTTGGAGGGACGAGTTGTTGGAGGATGCTCAGTGATTTAATTTGTCATGGTGTTCGTTGTCTGTGTGTCTGAGTATTCAGAAACACAGTGGCCTCAGCTGAAGTTTTCCACAGACGCACTTTGGGACAGCTCAGCATTTGGAACAACAGCTGAAGCTTATGACATTTTGCTAGTGGAACAATGCATAAATAATTTGGAATAGTCTGTGTGAGCAATGCTTGTTTAGGGTAACTTGTGGGCTTGTTGCTGCCTTATTTTACAAATTGTGAGCTAGCTCCATCACACAGAAAAAAACCCCACAATCCAAACCAAAACAACAAAAAAAAGGAGCTGTGCAACACCTACCAACAAGCTGTGGCTTATACAAACCTTTTTATTAGTATCATTGTGAGCTATTTTTAAGAGGAGAAAATAGACAATGCTTCTGCATAAGCCACTATTGCTTCTGTACCACTTATCTTGGTTAACTCTTCTTGGCCTCTTGTTGAATGATACCATCTTCCACACAAGCGATGTTTTGGGTATGGCTGACTTTGTCTCTAGAGAAGGTGCCTCAGCTTGAGATTGCTCTCCAGGAGGCTGGAAGCATTCCTACCTGGAAGGGTCCCCATCAGGCTGGGACTCCACACAGGTAGCAAGAACCTGGGTTGAAAGTTTCTCTCCTGGCTGCTGTGCTGGGATCGCAGACATCCATACGGGATTGCTGAAGTACCCCATTGGCTCAACTTGGTGCCTGCCTTTATTTTTAACTTAGTAGATCTGGTGACAGGCTGCTGCTTGTAAAGTAGCTTCTGCCAGGAGTTAAATTTTAAACTATTTTATTTTCTGCCCATGAACATTTAGATCTTGTACAACTACAAGTTGAGAGTATTTCTTCTGAAACCTTGTCTTTTGTTTCTGAAACTACCAGTTTAGGACACTAGCCATGTAAAATGTGGGAGTATCTGGTGAGGAGGACAAAGGCTTCCGAAACCTTCAGTGTGTTTTAATGGAAAGGAGATGCAAAACATATGAAAATGTTTTAACTCGGTGTTCTGACAGCTCCTCAGGCTAAGAAGCCATGTATACTCAAGTGATTAGTCTTTAAACCTGGCTGTGAAATACCTCCTTTATGCTTATTTTTGTAGTTCTGAGGTTGTGAAGTGCTTTTGATGGAAGTGCATACACATTCACGTTGCTTTGAGCAGTAAAAAAAGAGAGAACAGCCTTGACTGGCTTCCACCACAGCTGTCAAAAGAGTGATGATGGCTTGCTTGTGAACTCAGTACTCAAGTCAGCCTGTGGGAAAATTGCTTTTAATACATTTGAGAACGTCCCAGCAGCGACTGAACCTGTTTGTGTGCAGCAGGTCTGGTCTTCACACAGTTGCTGGGGAGAGTCTGTTGATTCACATATGCCTCAGCTTGCAACCACGTTCGAGGCCAAAGATGCACAAAACCAAAATGATTAGTTAAGATAAATGGCCTCCAGTGTCAAGGCTGCTTTAACTTTTGTGTCATACTTGCAGCTACAAAAATAATGCCTTGGTGCTACTCTGAGGGGCAGCATCGAGTGGACACTGCATCAGTGTCTGCTGGGCATTTTTGAATGCTGCACGTCTGTTAGTCATGAGCAGCTCTAGCAGTATTGCTTCCTTGACTTGGGTATATATTGAAAAAATAAATAAGATTTGGCATATTTATATTTGTCTTATCCATTGGCTGTAGCTGCTTTTATCTGTTTTAATCAACCTGTGCTTTGAAATGGGTGCAATCTTCAGTTGCATAAACGTGACTGAGCCTCGGGATGGGGATCTGTTGGTGTTACCAATCACACCCTGCTCTCTGGGTGGAAAGTGTGGTACCAGAGGAGTTCATGCAGTGTGTTTTCTGTCGTGCAGGCTGCAGTTAGGAAGCCCCCATAAAAACACAGCCTTTTGCGTTGTTCCGGGGACTATTTATGTTTTCCAGCCTTTTAGCTGATCCCCGGCATGAGGAGAGGTTCAGAAGCTGTAGGAAAGATAATTCCTCCTCTCCGTCAGTGGTCTCGATGTGCTGGCTGGTTCAACATGACCTGGTTTTGGGATTGAGCTTCCCAGTGGGTGTGCAAGCCTAAACAATGAATTCTGAGCTTCCTGGCCCAAATCTGTCTAAAGTGGCTAATTATAACCTGATTCACAGGTGCAGTAATGAGCTGTCATTAACCTGATGATTCGTAAAGGTCAGGCTCTTCACGGGGAAGGAGTAACAGGCAGATGGCAAGTAAAACATTGCCAAAAAAAGGAAACAACAAAGCACCAAGAAAGGCCAAAGCCAAACCATCATGTGATCCTGATGGAGCCCAGTGAGGCTGCCATCCAAAACTGCTTCTTGATGAGATTTTTTGGATTTTTTCCCGAGAAACATGGGGAGTAATGACGCTGTGCTGCTTCTGAAAATATATCTCAGCATGTGAAAGGAAGACCCAACCTGAAGGCGCTGGCGGTGGTGGGATCCCATCTTGGCTCTGTCACTGGAGCTGTTCAGGTGTGACGCCCACCCCGGTGACTTTGCACGACTGGAGCAGGTTGAGTAAGTGGCTCCCGCCTGTGTGAACCTGCTTGTGAATTACTGTCTCCTTTCCACTTAAATGTGTCTTCAGTTTCAGTGACACACAGTGACAGATTGCGGATGAAAATGCCCACCTTTTTTGGTGTAACTGTCTGATGTGCTGATAGAGGAAAACAAGAACCTGCTGCGTAATAGTTGGTGCAAACTTAATTGCATTAATGGCTCTCTGTCTTTAGAAGAGAGGTGATGCCTGAAATGGAGGAGATGAAAGGATGTGGGGAAAAGAGCAAGGAGAGGAGGAGGTTTTAGATGGGGAACTGGTGGTTTGTGTAAAAACTTTGGAAAAACAGCGCAGGAACCTAAGTCAAAGTTTAGCTAGAACAAAATAAACTGGTGGAATTTCCGGCAGCTTTTGAAAAGAAGAGTTGCTTCAAATACAGAAGTTGCGTGGAAAAGTCCTGAAGAGGTGGGAAAACAAGTAGCTTTGAAAGCAGAAAGCTTTGAATTCAGCTTCTCCACACAGATAGATGTCCAGTTATAATTTATAAATAATTAAATTATTTCTAAATGTCTTTTAGAAATGAGCAAGGATGTAGAGAGCTCATTAAATATGGGGAGTGCTTAGGAACGAAGGGAGGTAATTAGTTCTGTAATTTCTCCATCACACTCGTTGATGTATGCTGATGTTGAGACGGCACACATTAGTAATGACCTTTTCCATGGGCAGACAGTACAGTGAGATCTTTCCCTAATGTACTTTCTAGAGGAACAGCAGGAGAGAGAGCTTTATACCCATCTATGTTGCTGCAGTCTGTCCAGTACAGTGAGATCCCTCTTCTCGCTGACCGGCATCCCACTTGGTTCCCTTCCCCTGGAGCAAAAGATGAAGGGAACATTTGAAATCACTTATATTATCTAATAAATGAGTGATAATGAAATTGAACAACCAACACATTTTTGTTTTAAGCAGTAACCTTTTCAATTGTACAACTCCCTGTCAAGTAAAGCTTGCTGCGTCTGGTGTCATGTTGCCAAAGCTTCTGCTTCATTAGAAAAAAAATCTTTCTGTAGGATATCTGCACGGATGGCTGAAGACTTTTGGACTGAAGCCTGAAGTATTCTCAAGACAGGTTGGCAGTTTGAGGCTGAGGATAGTGCAAATGTAATTTGGAGCCTTGCACATGTGCAGAATGGCGAAAGGATTTGTGTTTTCCAAAATCTGTTCACTTTTAATAGATGAGAATATTATTCTTGACTCATTTTGAAAGATGAGATCAATAATGCCTGCAACTTACCGTGTCTTTTTAGAACATTTTTGTTTCAGTTTTTCAGACGGTTATTTCAGTTTTGCAAGTTTTTAAAAAGATATTTTTAAAATTGGTTGGTATCTGTGCATTTCAGGAGCTTATAACATAACATTTAAAATAATTCTTGATGCCTGTTCCTCTCATTGTGAAGATGAGTGGTGTTTGGCTCCGATAATGATGGGAGGATTCAAGGTTCATGCATTAAGCTGTGGTTTTGTTCTAGTACTGTGGTTACCAACGTGCGATGCGGAATCCCTTTTCATTTATCCCTGTGGGAAAAGTCGGGGCTCTGAAGAGTTTTCCTGGCCAGCATTGCATTGAATATACAGCACAAAGGCATAAGTAATGCAACAAATTTGATACTAAATTATTTAGTAGTTGTTAAGATGAAATTGAGTTGTTGGTGACAGGAAATGGCTAAAGCACACCTCTCTTTCCAGGGGATGGTGGTTCCCTGGATCCAAAGTGCAACGTGCGGTGAATATTTTGAATCTTGGTGAAACAGCATAAGTTGCTTTGGTTTTCCTTGCTGTCTTGTGTTATCTCAGCTATGGAAACCCCAGAAGTTCCAGTGCTTTCTTTACCTAAAAGGGGAAAAAATTATTCCATCTGTAGCATTTCACATCATTTCTGTTTTCTTTGTAGGACGGAAGAGGTGCCTGCAGCTCAGCAACCTGCAAAGCCACAGACGCAAGCCAACGGAACAGGTAATCTTGGTCACATCTCTACTAGCAGTTTCAATCAGTTGGGGTTTTTTCACCCCGTTCTTTTGATCCTTAGAAGATCAAACCTTGCTGAAGAACTGGCCGGGTCCTTAAGCAGGCTTCTGAAGAAGCCGAATATGAAAGGCCGTTTGAGCGGCTTCTTGCCTCTCTGTGCATGATTCTGCATTTACTTCGTGTAGCTGGCTTTGCGCACAGGAGCAAGGAATTCATTGTGTGTTTTAAAGCTTTTAGGATTGCAATGAAACCTGTTGTCTGACTTCATCGTTCTTGCATGCCTTGCTGATCTTTGACTTACCAGGAAAGAGGTGTAATACATAGAAATGATGTTCTATTTTGTTTTCAAATGTAAAAGCTTTTATGCCATTAACCGTATTCCTACTTCTGCTTCCTAAAAGAAAAAACATTCTGGAGAAGGAAGAAGCTTAAGAGTTACTCATTTTTTGGACACCTACAGCGGCGTCTACATTGCTCAAGATGCTGCTTATTATGAATTCAATAATATAGTATTTCTGAAAGAACTAAGGCAGATTCTCAGATTCTCAGTCTTTCAGTACACTTAAGCTTTCCTCACCACTTAGGCTTTTAAATCTGCAGATTAAATTTGAAGTTGCTCCTCCTGTGCTCCATTATGTCAATGCTATCTGTTATGTGAACTATAACCTGCCATTTTTTGGTCTTATACACTCAAAATTTCTTTCTGAGTACTATCTGAATTATTAGCATGTGGGAAGCTACTTCATATTTTTTTATTTTCAAGTGCAAGTGTTCTCTCAGCTGTGAACTGTCACTAAATTTCTCGTTTTTTCTAGATACCACTCATACATTAATAAATAGTTTGATCCTGTTTGCACTGGTTATTTTTTCTCGCACACTTAAAAGCATAATTTTGACTGTTGTGGTTGGCTGATAAATCTTTCATGCCTCTGTTTAATCGTATCTTAATTTTATGGAGTTCTGTTCCAAGTTTGGTCCTGGAATACTTGTGACCAGTGTCCTCTTTGTGACATTGCTGCGTTAACCTACCTTTCCAAAGAGTAGTCTCATTATTTATTCCTTCTAGACAGTGATTTTCTGAGCTACAGGTAAAGCAAAAGGAGATTGTTTTGTTCTCACTTGCACTACCTTAAGGCTTTTACCCTCATATTATTTCCATATACCCGTCTATTTATGTTATGTTTTTCCACTGAAACAGACATAGAGAAAGTGTGCATCACTTCATTACTTTGCCATATAAGACTTTCCAGGCAGTGTTATGACTCTATATTCCATATATAGAAGGTGGCATATACACACACACACAGACCGTTTACAGGCTGTAAATGGTTGGAAAGTGGTAGTAAAAATGCCTCCTGCAGAATCTTGCTAAAGTTTCCTGTCAAATTCACGTGTCTGCGAGTTGGTTGTCCTGCTCTCTGCTCAGGAGTGTTTTGCTTTGCACTTGCTTTTCTCGAGGTGACCCCTCAGCACAATAGGAACGCAGAGATTTACATCAGTCTTTTGTTTACAGGAACCTCTTGACCAGAAAATGTTTTTACAGCGTTTGCTAAAAATTCTCGTTTGTTAGGATGTTTAAGTAATCTCTCTACTTTTGGTAATAGGATACTTCCCTGTGCTGTACTTAGAGCAAAGCAGGAGTCACCTTTAGTCTTATTTTACCAGCCTTAGTGCAGTCAGGGTTTCTGTGCAGAAGGAAACTGCACAGTGAGTTTCCGTGAAGAATTTCTGGTGAAGGCCAGGAAGGTCGTACAAAGTCTGCTTCCCAACGAAGCGTGTCATGTGGGAACAGGGGCAGGCTTTGTATGAAGTTGTCTTCTAGTATTACCCTGATACTTAGTGCTGCTTTTTTATAGATAAGCGAAGTCACACAGTCTGTTCGAGAGTCCAGAAGTGGTTTTTTGACAAATTTGGGGAGTATGTTGAGGACTTCAGATTTCAGCCAGAAGAGAACACAGTGGAAACAGAAGAGCCACTTAGTGCTAGAAGGTAAATCTCGAATGTCATTGTAAGAAATTGTTGGCTTCTTTACAAGTTTCTTTTTTCCCCTCTTTTTTTTAATGACCTTTTACATGGTTCGAGCAAGTGTTTGCATTAGAAATAGTAAAAATGAAAGTACGGGGCCATCTCAAAAGGTTTGCGAATGTTTCAGCCAAAACACAAAATCTGAAGTTTGTCTGCTGTCTGAGGTGGAATAAGAATTGTATTATTTACCAGGTTGTGTCATATGCCTCTCAAAAACTGTGGACAAAGTCTTGGTTAGGCTGGGGAGCTTTTGCATTTCAGTTTTTGGTCTGATGCAAAGTAGGCTTTATTAGTTACTGGAAACACGTTTCATAACGGGCAAGACTGTAGCTTTATGCACAAACATCTAATTTGTAGCTGTGAGCGGTGTTTCAGGGACCAAATGTACACAACTGAGCATTACTTGCCTATTTAACAAGCTGTTTTTATCCCATTAATTTTCAGGTTGACTGAAAATATGAGAAGATTAAGTAAGTACTTAGCAGTATTTTGTTTTCTGAAAGAAAAAATAGTTCTTAGTAACTCTTTCAGGAGGATTTCTAGATTTTGAAATGCAGTGTTTTGAAATACTTCCATCAGTCCATAAGCAGAAATGATTCTGAAATCCTGAATTAGTGTTTAGAGTGCAAAGTAACTTAGAGGAGCAGCGGTAGAAGCTTGCCTTTAATCTTGAATTACATACAGTATCTTTGAACTAAAAATGTCATGTTAATTGAAATGTGTAAACATGTAATGAATGAGAACAGAGTATTTTTCCAATGGCAAAAGTAAGTGTTCATACACTTATGCCTGAGCTGCTTACAGTTCACTTGCTAGTCCATTAGCTTATGCTTTCAAAGAAGGAGGGGTTGGATGATGCATACCCCGAGTGTGTCTTGCATTTGGATAGCTGGTAAATTATTTTAGAAGGTGGAGGATGCAAGATGGTGGGTTAAGCTCTCCAAAAGTTCTGTGCAGCCAAGAATTGCTAGCCTGATTTGTGCTTCAAATTGTTAAATTATTGTAGGGGGGAAGGTGAAGTTGAAGTAAGGGTCTGTAATCTCCATGTAAGGTCAGTTTTGTTCTCCTTATTCTAATGCTGATATTAATTTTCTTTATATATATTTTCATTTGGGAGAATACTTGTGACCTATTCTCTGTGGTGGATGTTCATTGCCTTCAGAATAGCTTTAAAAAAATGCAATATTAAGTTTAAGGTTTGGGTCCACTCACTGAGCCACAAAATCTAGATCCCTGTTGTCCAGGGGTGCCTGAGGACCCATTCAGAGCCCTCGGACCCTTGGTTGCTTTCAAGATCCCTGTTGTCACCAGCAGTTTCCAGGTGTTGAGCTTCTCTGCAGGTTCAGTGCAGGATGGTGGAGCCATGCCCGAGTCTGTGACCTCCTCCAGTGCCCCAAGCGTGCCCTTCTACTTACTTCATCTGCTGCTTTTGTCACACTGCTGATGCTCAAGGAAATCTAGTCCTAGTTGTTTAATCACTTCCCATAGGGATTGTATCAAGGATAGCTGAATTTCAAGCCAAACAAACTAGGACAGCAAGTCACAGGATCTCTTGAGGGGAGAGCCTTTGAAAGTTGTGGGCTGCACTGCAGACGAGGATGGGTACTCCTGGGGCCCTCTGTGCAAGTGGAGTCGTCTCTCTTCTCAGCAGGGAAGGCAAAGCCCATGTGTGTTCCAACAGAGCAAGCAAAGGTCTTGCAGCAGCCCTCTCCTGATTTCTTGTGTCCCCCCGCTAGTTTGCCCACGTGGATAAAAAGCTTAGAGGGGGTGTTGAATGGAGTTCAATCCAGTTGGCGGCCGGTCGCAAGTGGTGTTCCCCAGGGCTCGGTACTGGGTCCGTTTAACATCTTTATCAGTGACCCTCATGAGGGGATCAAGCAGACCCTCAGTAAGTTTGCAGACAACACCAAGTGGGTGGGAGTGTCCTGCTTGGGGGTAGGAAGGCTCTACAGGGGGATCTGGACAGGCTGGATCGATGGGCTGAGGCCAAGTCATTCAGTTACATTGATGGGTTTTGTTTTTCTTAATTTGGATAAGCCTTTTTATCTATACACGTCTTGAATATGCCTATTAATTTTCTAATTTGGTTGTCATTTACAAGTGATTTAACCACTGCCAGCTATTTCTAACAGTTTTGTTTTTCTCTGCTTCTGTTTAGAGAGAGGTGCCAAACCTGTTACTAATTTTGTGAAGAATCTTTCTGCCTTATCAGACTGGTATTCTATCTACACTTCTGCTATTGCCTTTATTGTAAGTTATTCTATTCCCCCAGGAGCAGTAAGAAGGTTTAGAATGCAGTATTTACTGAAATTCGTTGAAACTGCCATAACTGAGTAGGGGTTTTGCTGCAGTTTAAGTCAAATCAAACAGTGTAATTCCATTTAACACAAAACGCCAGTAGTTGTCACTTCAGTTATATTTCAAAGCTACTTCAATTGTGTATTCTGGGTTTATTGTAGCATAGTTCTCTAACTGTTAAACTAACTTAGAACGATCTGGGCGTTGTTCTCTCAGTTCTTGTTTCCTGTCTCCCAGTCTGTAATTTGATGGTTACTACAGTCTCTGTAAAATCTCTCAATGCTTAGGGCTGAAATGGTGACAGGGGCTCTGTTTGATGAGAAGCTGTCATTCACCATCAGTGCTCCTTTCCATTCGTTAGGATCACACTTATTGATGAGAGACAAAATGCCTTAATTTGGGTATCGTTTAACGTGCAAGCAGGGGTTCTGTGACCTAAATTCAAGTATTCATATGCTATGTAAAGAAGTTTGTATGACATAAAGGGACATAACTATTTAGCTGTTTTGATCCGTTTTCCTTCTAATTGTGAATTAAATTATCTAAATACTTTTGGTCACAGTGTATATGAAATATTTTGATATTGAAGAAAATGATTACCAGTAGTTGTAGCTGGTTTGGTGAAATATCAGACACCTTTTCGTTAAACGATCCCTCCCTGTAAATAATAGAGCCTTCTTTGCACGACACAGCTGAAGGAATTTTGAGGAGGAGACTTCCCCCTCCTTGTGTCCTCTGTGTCCTAATCTACTGATTTTTCTCTCGGCTCTCCTGACAAACCGGTTCTTAAGATATAAGATGAAAGAAGGAACTTCAGCTGTTGCTCAGAAAGTCCTGGGACCTTGAAGCTGGAGCTGTGCTTCGTTTTGGGGTTATCAGTAAAAAAGCCTCGGCAGGAAGGCTGGAGCTTCTGTATTTTCAGAAGCTGGGATAGAGACAGAATAATTTTTGAAGCACTTTGGGTTTGTACTTGTTAGGTAAAATAAAACCTGTTTTCCTGCAATCTTTTTAAGCTTGGTAAAAAATTGGAATTTAGTTGACCTGAAATAATAGAGCAAAAGTTTATCCTGTTGCCCTGTATGGGGCTAATTGTTATAACTCTTCTATTGCACCGTTTCTTCAGCTGCCCAAGGTGAGGATAGACCGTATCATGGCCACAAAGCAGATTCACAGACTTTAAGATTTACTTTTTATTCCCCTAACCCTTTATGTAATTGCAGTGTTGGAAATAATAATCTATCTCAAGCAGCTGAGAACTAGTTAATGCAGTGCTGTTGTGATGGGGTAGCTAAAATGTATTAATTTTTGTGATCTGAATTGTATGATTTTGAGCCCAACATTACAACGGGCAACAGTATTTCATGCAGCTCAGTGTACCTCAGTTTGTAATCCACATCTCTTTTTTTTTTTTTTTTTTTTTTTTTTCTTAATCTGCAGATTTACATGAATGCTGTATGGCATGGCTGGGCCATTCCTATGTTCTTATTTTTAGCAATTTTGAGGTTGTCCCTAAATTACCTCATAGCCAGGTATTTACTTAAATACTAGATTATTCTCTTGTAATGCTTTGCTTGAAAGATGTTTTATTATTCTTGCATTGAGTTGTAAACTATTACCTTTTCTAATGTTGTGAGTTAAGTCTAGCAAACTGACACTCAAACTCTAATATTCTGAATTTCATTACTCAATTTCTCTAATTCTTGAGTATTCTAATGAATTATCTTCGTATCCTGTGACCTGGATCATCATAAATGATGCTTCATGTTCTCAGAGAAATCCCTCAGCATGTTAAAGTTCTAAAATAAAATTCTGCAGCATTCGGGATGGTTGGAGAATGTCACCTTAAATACTGAAGCCTGCTGCCTTTCCCTGGGGAGAATTTTCACCTAGGCCTAAAATTGCAGTTTTTCCTTTTGTGTCAGCTCTTGGCATACTTTATCCAATGTATCTTCCATTTGTAAATTCAGTCTCTTTTAAAAATTAAGACTTTTTTTTTTTTAAAACGTACGTAATCTGAACTGAGAGGATCTTCTTAAAATGCTATTTGTAGGCTGATGGTGTTTTCCTCCTTAAAATGGTGCAGAGGACATTAATGTGCATATTTTAAAATTATTTTCTGACTTCTTAATTGATACCTACTGTCTGATACTATTCATTGAAAATTGCTGGAAGCAAATAGGCAAACAGGAAAAAATATTCTTAATTATTAACTCTGTGCACAGAGTTCAAGTTTGTTGTAAAACCCGCATTGGTGACTCTGTAGTATCTACCTAGCTATTTTATTTTATTTTTAATGTATATACCTTTAAAGCTGTCTATGGTTGGCCATTTGTGCTTTTGTTGTATTGTGGGTTTTTGTTGATTTGGGGATTATTTTATTATTTTTTTAAGCCATAAGCGCTTATTGTAGAAACCTACTTTGTAACCTCTTACAAAAAGTCCATGTTGGCAGGTGGAGAAGAAGTACTTGCTCTCTTTAACTATTTCCATAACTTCTAGGGGTTGGAGAATACAGTGGAGCATTGTGCCTGAAGTTTCCGAACCCGTGGTAGGTCTTTGATCGGCTTGGCCTGTGTGCCTACATTTAAAGTTGCACCTTCAAAACTTTCTTCTGTGTTTACATGGGTAGTTGTGAAAGGAAGGAAGAGTGAGGTGCAAACAAAAACACTACAATTTCTTTCTTTCTCTTGCGATTTGGAAATGTTTACTAACAACACTCTTAGTTTTGGGTGTTTCACCCTAAAATACTCCAAACTTGAATCACATTTCTGGAATCAATGTTAATATGCCAACTTGGGACATGTTAGATCCTATGGGATCTTCAATAAGCCTTGCATTCTGTTTTCTTTGTAACACTTTGAAATTAATGTTTCCATACCCTGCTTTAAGTAGGAAGGATTGTAAGTGTTAATGTAAGATGGAGCTCTTGGAATTTCAGACCTTTCACTAAGACTTACTGAGGCCTTGCTTTCAGAATAATTTTGTTAATCTTAAAAGGTCAATAATCTATTTATAAATAAATTTAAAAGTTCAAGATGAAAAAAGTCTAACAAAAATGGCATTTCTGTACTAAATCAGAAATAGGTCAGTTTAAGCATTTGGTCGTAAACTGAAAGCCATTGTAACTGCGCTGCTCCAAAGACTGACTGTCTTTCATAGCCTCATATTAACATGTTTGCATATACCATGAGGGAAAAGCATCAAGGACTAAAGACAACCAGCAATGAAAGCATTAACAGTAGATCTGAAACAAAGGAGGAACTTGGCAGATGTAGAGACTGTTTAAAGTGTGAGGACTATTGCCAAGAATGTTGAGGGGTCACATTGTCATGAGGAGTTTTGTAAAACTTTCAGCTTCAGCTGAGCTTTAAATTAATGGATTGTCTCTTTCTTGTCCAAGGAACCCCCAAAAGAGGACCTGACCGTGTCTGAAAAGTTTCAGCTTGTTCTAGACGTGGCTCAGAAGGCGCAGGTACTGTGCTGCTCTCGGACCTCTCCAGCTGCTTCCTTAGAAACAAGGAGGTTCATAATCCAAGTGGTCAAAGGACGTTGTTATGCACCATGTGAAAACAAACACTCAAACACGCAATACTTCTCTTGTGGAGGAATCTTTACCTACGAGCAGTAGAGATCTCAGTAAGATCCCTGGAGCTTCTGAAATAGCACGATGCTTCAGAGAACTGGTTGAGGTTCTCTGTTCGTGGCTCTGAGAGAGGTCTGGAGGGAAACAGAAACAGCTTCTGACAGTTTTTCCCCAAATTTATGTGTATGAGCTTCTGATAATGTAGATGAGATGGCAAATCTTACCAATGTACTGGAGTGTGGATCCATATCTCAAATCTTCTGGTCGCAAAATGTATTCCTTCAAGATTTTGCAGAAGGCTACTGTCTGTTTAGGTGTGTTAATGCAACAGTTTGTACAGCATCTCTGAAACAGCCTGTTTTAAACACCACCCCAACCACCCCAGCCCTGAAATCTACTGGTTGTGTGGGAGAGTGTGAAGGAAGGAAGGTTTTCTCCCAGCTCCATCAGTTTGGTGAGCTACCCTAGAAGCTGAGGGACCCCACCATCCAGCTAAACATGGCCTTGTGCCATGTGTAATGATGTCCTGCTGCTGAAGTATCTTACCTTTCTCTTGCCAACTGTGTAGGCCCCTCTCCCTCCTGCTGGTGGTGGTGTGTGTGTTTATATGAGCACCTTTGGAAATCTGCTGGGAAGATGAAATTTACAGGTGCTGAGGCAGCAAGAATTGGTTAGAGAAGATGGCTGAATAACCATCTTAGTTCTGGGCAGGGATCAGTTTGTATCAACAGTTGTTGGAATTATGTGGAGTCTAGTAACTCCACAGTTGTATCATAAAAACAGGTAGTGGTGTGCTTCCAGAGAAACTAACAGTCCAACGCTTCATGAACTCAGTAACGTTTCCTGAAATTTCAGTACTCAGAATGTGTGAAGAAACTTCTCATTTCATTGCTTACTGACAGAAGCTCTTAACTTTTAGATTTGCAGCTTAATTTAAACATTTTGCAGTGATGTAAACACTTTCCAGTCGTGATAGTGAGGTCAAATAGCTTCTTCACTTCTAACAATCACTCATGAGTTACAGAACAAGGTGTTAGATGGAAGTCATCAAGTATTGCTATTCTTTTCTGAATTTACTCAATTGTGAAGTACATAAATGGCTAAAAATGAGTTGAAAAAATCACTTATAGGAATTGCTTATTCAGTAGGACAACTCTGTTCTCTTATGTGGATAAAAAAACACAAAATAATGCAGGACATGGTTTTAATGCTCTTGCTTCTTATGCAGAACCTTTTTGGCAAGATGGCAGACATACTGGAAAAAATTAAAAAGTAAGTTATCTGACGTGAGTCTTTTTTTCTTCTTAAACAAGACTTGACCAATGTCTGGAACACTAATAATAAAATTTTGTTTCATTTTGTTTGTTTTCAGCTTGTTCATGTGGGTCCAGCCAGAAATAACACAGAAGCTCTACATTGCCCTATGGGCAGCTTTTATTGCATCCTGCTTTTTGCCCTACAGGATTATTGGGCTTGCAATGGGTAAACACAATAAATAATTGACCTGCTACAGTCTAGACTTAATGTGTTAAAACTTCACGTGATCTTTAGAGGGAGAATTTCAGAGTTTAAGAAAGAAAACCCTGCATTAATAAATAATGTAGTGTTTCAAAGCATTTTCATTGTGCTTGATATTGTTTGTCGTGTTCATTTTGAAAACCATCTCTGGATACATAATATAGTAGAAGAAGACTGGATAATGCATTCCCTCCTTGCAGGGGACAAGTTTATGATGAGCTATTAGCAGAGCTCTTCAGACTGTCAGCTGTAAGGCTTCTGGGAAATCCTGTATTTTGGGGGTTTTTTTTGCTCATGCATCCTTGCAAATTAAATATGTGGGATCACATAGAAGGTGTGAAGATGGCAGGGTTTGAAAAAAATGAAAGGGTTAATGGGATTACTTGTAAAACTTGGAGGATAAACTGGACAAAATTAACAGATTCCTGCGGGTGAAGTTACAAAAGCTTCAACTGGGAATTGGGAAGAGGGTTCTTGCTACAGCATGAGAGTATCTTTTCTCTAAGATATAAAGCGACATCCTGTGAACCAAGAATTCTCTTTTTTTTCTGTTAAAGTAGTGATATGATTACTTTTAGTGGCACTGAACTTCAAATTATGGTAGCTTGAACATAAATGCAGGTGAGCTTAGCATGGCAATTGAGTTAGATGCATGAGGAATTATTTTTTTTACTGCGACTCTTAGAAGGAGATCTGAATTGCATTCACTAAAGTTTTGAGAGAGTATTTCAAGCCCTTTTTAATTTGTCAGAATGCAAGGAAATATCTTGTGTAAGACATAAGAAGACATACTGGATTGGAAGCCAGAGTCTAATGTAGTACGTGAGAGCCCTCTGTTGCCATTTAAATTCTTGCAAGGAGCTGCAGAGTTGAATGCTCTGGCATGTGTTCTGTTTTGGAAGTATGTAATGTTTTCAGAATGCTTCTGGTAATATGGAATGTATGTTTGAATTATTTTAATGTTCTCCTGCATAATAAGAAGCTATGTAAGTGGTTCAAAACAACTGGGGATGGGGAAGAAGGAATCTGGGCAGGAGAGGAAAAGAAAAGTAATTCCCTGTCTTTGGAAGAAGAATCAAAATATTAAAACCAAGAGAATGTTTTAGCACTATGAAGATACAGAATTTGGTTTCATTCGTGAACTTGTTAAAACATGATCAAAATGGTGATGTTCTTAACGATCCTTCAACATGCCTACTAAAGTGATTGTTTTTTCAGGACTCTATGCTGGAATCAAGTTTTTCCTTATTGATTTTATCTTCAAACGATGCCCCAGACTAAGAGCTAAGTATGATACTCCTTATATCATCTGGACAAGTCTCCCGACAGATCCTCAGCTCAAAGAAAGGTCTAATGCTACAGTGTCGAGACGGGTAAGGGTAATAAATCTTTTTGTCCCTCTGTTCCCAACATCTGAAAATCAGATCTCTTTCTCCCTTTCCCTTTTCTCCAGTGACTAGAGCACATTAAAAGGGAAGGTTAATTAAATCCTAACAGTCAATGTCAGTTCTACTTCTTTATTATTTTCAAGATCCACAGAATTTTTATATGGATCCTGTTTCTTGTATGAAAGGAATCTGTTATCAAAACGTGTATATAAATATGTATACAAATACTGGAAATCTTATGAAGCTGAACACACAAAAATAATGCCATCCGTTTTCATATCAATTTCTGTAGCATACATTCTGTGTTATTTTATTGTCAAAATTTACTCTTTTGGTATTCCCCTTCTCTATTCTCAGACTTCTTTTTCAGTGGAAATTGAGATGCTTGTTGAGATTGACGAACAGTTAGTTAAAAAAATAACTAAAAAAGGTGTGAGTGTAATATGCAGCTTACTAAGGGGATAAGCATTAACAGAGGTAATAAGGTAGTTTACAGATGTAGGCATTATGTCTTATGGTTATTTGTATTAGGTGACCTTTTAGTGTAGTGATCATAAATGACTTTTCACCATGCTGGTATTGCAACAGTAAATTTTTCTTTTCTTAAAATCTCACAGTTAAAACTCTAAGAGTTGTATTTTGTGCATCCTTGCACGTTGTTTTGGGGCTTGACATGATCACTGAAAAGCAAATTATGCTTTTCCATATCCCTGAATTTGGCAATGGTTATTAGTTAAAAAAATAGCAGTAATAAAACTTAAGTCTAATCCCATTTTGGCATTCACTTAATGTCTCCTATCACAATGGAGATACCCTATCACAATGCCACAATCTCATGGCATTCATGGTGTATCTGAGCACTGTCATAAACTCCCTGACTAAAACTAGCAATAATTTGGCCTGGGTACACAACTTGAGAGCAGGAGGGATAAACATGTGCACCCTCAGTTGTTAACCTGTCATAAAGAAGAAGAAGAAATGCAGGATTCCGGGAGAGATGGAGCAGTCGGTGGCAAAATGATAACTGCATCATCATTTGAGTATTTCAGAAGGAAGTAGAAGAGAAAGACAATCTCTGACTGAATGTGAGTCTTTTGCTCCTATTTTCCAAGGGACAAGAAAGGCGAATGAGCGATTGGACAGAGCCATCCATAGCCTGTATTTCTCTTGCTTGCAGAAGACGGGCTTAAAAGTTTCTGTGCCTCTGGAGCTTACAGGTTATCATTCACATTCTGCGGTGGTGGTGGCAGCTTTCTGCTGGGTCTCGCTAATCTGCCTTAGAGGTGGAAAGGCTCTGAATTGCTGAACTTGAATCCATAAACTTAAAGAGTAATTATGCCTTCTGGCTTTTCTTTATGGCTTAAGTTTTGACACGTAGACCAGGGTTATGGTGCTGCTGTGTCTGACTTGGCGGGCTTGGCTTGCCTGCCTGGAGAGGATGCGCAGGGCTGCATTATCTGCTTCCAAATGTCTTTGAAAACATTGACTTGCTCTCAATAATAAATAACTTCACAGACACTTTCTTACCCCATGGGAGATTTCAGGGAACCTCACAGTATGAAAAGTAGCTTTATGGACAAAAAGGTAAAAACCAAATAGTTTTTTAATTATTTTTTTTTTTTCATAGAAAAGGCAGAGCCCAAAAGCATGTAGTGCAGGCACATGTGCATTTGCTTTGGCTTCTTATCTTTAAACAGCATACAAGACACCGTAAACCTAGACACAATGCAATATTCATTGCCTATACCACCGCTCTGACCCCGTGTCCTTAGAGAACAATCCTGACTCCAGTATCTGATGGGTAAAGGTTGTATGTCAAAAGCTGGTGACAGATCAAGTGAAAAGGAATACCTCGAGGTATTCCCACCTCCAGGTTGGTGGTGACATTTGTGGACATCAGGACTCTTCCAGCATTACAAATCCAGTCGCTCCCAGTTATATTTAAGGCTTATCAGAGTTGGATACAATGCCTTTCTTGCAGTAATCGACCACAGATTGTGTCAAGCCTGGGTGGTTATGGATAAATTAGCTGCTACTTCTAAGGGTAGAGGAAACATTTGGCTGTGTTAGGAAGGACTAGAAGTAAGGGCAGAACTTTCTCACATCTTCAGCCACCAGTTGGGATGTGGTACTGAAGTTTAAACACCTTTTGAAAATCTCTTTATATAATGGATAGGTATGAAGCAGTGTAGCAGAGAGCAGGAATGATCCTCATTCCAGTGCAAAAAGCTGTAGATCTCTTGCCTTAACCTTTTGTATGTTTTGCGCCATGGAGCTTCACCTGGTTATGTGCATATGGAGCCAAATAACTTGTCCAAGAAAGCCATCCAAGACTTAGCATCTGATCTCTACTGTACAAAAACTGTTGGAGAAGCTATTATTTTCCTTGGTTCCAGGGGCTTGATCATTGCGAAGGGCAGTAACTGAAGCAATAGTAGAGTTATCATCAACCATTTGCTTTCCAAGTCAACTTTCTTTATTCTTTTCCCCCAAGGCATCGTTGTATTACAGTTACCCTAAAAGCTGGATGGTAAATACCCTCTGCTGTGCCTGTTTTGTCAGTCTGGTTTCTGGTCAGCGATTGCAGTGCGCATTTTTTCATTTGCTTTGGATGGCTTTTGTTAGCGCTAAATCCTGCACAGTGTCGAGTGCTGCCAACTTACAAGCAAAAAAACGCAGTGGAGGCTGGTTGGCCTCCAACAGCATCGGGCCTTCACAGAAGAAGGGCTTAGTCCTGAGCTTGCATGTTGTCAGTTTGCCAGTTGTTTAACTGCATGTGTAAGAACGGAGCTGTTTACGCTTCGATGACAAAAGCCAGCCTTTGGAAATCGGGTGGTGCCCCACCAGGGTGAAAAAGCCAAATGCAGGCAAGCTTTCCCAAAGAAACTGCCTGCCGTCCTTCCAGAAGCAAGGCTTCTTTGCTAGGGCAGTCTCCAGTGGAACCAGGAGCTCTGTTTAAAAGTAGGTTTTGCTCAAGTACTTTGGTTGTAAGAACTGCGTGCTACCTTACCCGCCCTCCTCCCCCAAAAGGATGCTGACAGCCAGTCCCGTTTTATTTCACGTGTCAACACAGTCAAAATTCAGTGCAACTTCAAAGGAAAGGAAAGATCAATGGCTCTAACGCAAACCTGAATAAACTGAACTGGTGTGCTCTAACCACTGATAACTCTTCTTTTTTTAATTGCATTCGTTGTGTGTAGTCTCTTGGTTTGTGAGCAAGATCTTGCAGCTTCACTCAGTTCATGTTTTATTCTATGTATTATACTGTTAAATAGACTTCACTTTTTTTCTTTTGTCACTGTCACATTTGTGTTGTTTGTTTCTTTTCCTGCTAGCTGTCAGGGCATGAAAAGGTATGGATCGTAGCGTGGAAAACTTCCTTTCAATTTCAGCATATGTGTTACTAATGAGCTGATACAGTTTTGTGTGGCTTTTTCTTTGTTTACTCTTTTTTTCTTTCTAAACTTTTGTGCAATAGTATTTTGTGCTTGGTCTGTCTCTTGAAGACAAGCCAAGTATTGATAATATATTAAATGTTATGAGTCCCACTAGTATAATAATTGGAGTTGTGTGCAGTGATTTAGCTGTATCTAATTAGATATACTGTAGAAAAACGTATTTTAAGATAGGCCCATCTGGCACCATGTGCTTTCCCCCCTGCAAAGGGTGTCCGTTAAAGGGCAGCACTTTGAAAGATGATCTTCAGGTAGCTGATTAGAGTTCTGTGCTATAGCAATAGTATAGAGCAATAGTCCAAAGTTAACTTCATTGAAGTAGTTAATGAAAATTGTTGCATTATAGATTTTTTTTTCCAGAAGAATAGTTAGCCAAGTGGGATTTTTTTTAAGAGTGCAGCTTAAATGTTGCTGCTCAAATTTTGGAATCGTGTTTATATTTTTCTGCAGCTTCAAACAGCAACATCCAGAAGTTACGTGGGCTCAAGCTTGCCAACTGGCATAAGCAAAGATGAAGACACAAGTCGTTTTCATACCACCAAGAGGGGGAATTTCCATGAAGTTTTTAACCTGTCGGAAAATGAGCGTCCTTTGGCAGGTATTATGCAGTCGGAAGGCTACATTGGTAGAGTATTTTCTCAAAAGCCAAGGACAGTTTAAAGTTGAATTCCCTTTCTGTTCAATGTACAGGTATAAGCTTCTGATTAAAAAGACTTGCTTTAAATTAGGATGAATGGAGACAGTCTCTTTCATTCCACGTCCTTGCAGTTCTTTGAAAGAATGCGCAGCCTGGTGTGCCTTTTGTGGTAATGCAAATGGAATAGTCAAGTTAAAGGGAATAATTTTGTGGGTGTTTTTTGTTGCAGGTTTTTTAAAAACTGGTGTTAGATGTTATGATGTCTAAAAACACCTTATTTAGGCTTTTCTTTGTAAACACTTCTAGTTTTAGGTATCTAAAGTTTAATTTCCAGTGTTTTCTGCTGTTTTATAAGGAAGCTGTTGGGGGTGATGCCTGTCTCTTTCTTTTTCTTGAAGTAAAATTTCTTGTTATGACTTTTTCAGTGTGTGAAAATGGCTGGCGCTGTTGCTTGATCAACAGAGATAGGAAGATGCCTACAGACTACATCAGGAATGGAGTTCTCTATGTCACAGAAAAGTGAGTCATTGCACTTCACACAGTTCTTTACAGGGAAATGCAACGGAAATTTAAAAATTTGAATCTAAAAGTTATCCTTTAACAATGTTTTGAAACAAAAATGCCTTTTCATGGTGCTTTAAAACCTCAAGAAAGCACTGTAGGAGAGGGAGAGCTGAATCTGGGGTGTGGTAATGCTTAACAAATGGGATTTTGCTTTGGAAAGGCTTGAATAGAAAGTTGTCAGATATAGCCAGTTGTTAGTAGCTTTGGTTCTTGATGTGGATAACATACTAAATATATACTAAAAAAGAAACCTAAAAGCTAAGTGTGTTTGAGAGTTGTGATCAATGGTTATTTGGCAAATACTCTTAGTTTCTTCTTTTAAAACAAATTGAATGTATTGCTTCTTTGAAACAATGTGCAACAAAAAGGAAACTGGAATTCAAGCCTTTGTTTCAAAACTAGTACTTGATTTTTATTTTTTTTAATCCTTACTTATCCCCCAGCCTCCCAGGGTGGGATAACTATCGTCACTAATGTTTGGGTCTTGCACTGAAATTCCTTTGGAGTGTAATGAATGGAAGTAAAACTCATCTGTATGCAGTGTCACCTAGTGATGGAGAGCACTCTCCAGAGTTTAGAAATCTGAGCTTTTGTCTGCATCACAATAACATGAAACTAACGTAGTGTTTTCCATTAATCTTCTTTTAGGATGGTAAAAGATTTATAAGCCTTTTGAGATTTGGTATTTCAGCTGTTTAAGGATATACATGCTTCCCATGTCTTTAAAATGCTTGTCAGGTTTAACCATTCAGTGCAGTAATATAAATGCAAGATTTTTTGTGTGTGTGCGCATACTGTATTTTCTGGGCTTTCAGACACATTAGCCAGGTGATAGAATTCATGAATGTTTGCTTTAAATTAGAAGTCATGACTGAATTGCGTATTGTGTGCATCTTTTTTTTTTTGAAGCTGATTTTAATCTGTGGGATTTCAAACTTCAGATGTGACAGGAGGGATATTAGGAGCTTTGGTTTAGGATACTTTATAAAAATGAGCATTTTCTTTCCTTGTCTTCAGTTACTTATGCTTTGAAAGCTCCAAATCCGGCTCATCTAAAAGAAATAAAGTTATAAAGCTAACGGATATAACGGATATTCAGAAGGTATGTCTGTTTTGTGTTGCAAATAGGGGAGAAAGCTGGTTTTCTGTTCAGCTGGTCATGTTTCGCTTTTCTGCTTGTGTTATTTTGAAAAGCATACCATTGATAATTTTTATAACTAAAATACAGTTCTTTGATCAAGTATATTTCCCAGAACTGCTTGTTTAGCCATTTGGATTCAGCACAAGCAAACTCACTATGAGCATAAAAACAAAGTAGTTTACTAAACCCTACACTCCTTATTTATTTTAAAAATAGTATTGTTTCTTAACTCCTGTGTTGACTAGGGCTGTGTAGGCTTTGAGAAGATTTATTGTTAGGAAATCTGTAATGCTGACTTCAGTTTGGGTGTTGATATCGGTAGATGCACCATCTTAAAAGTAGATGCTTTAGAGGCGTGAGGGATTTTTGTCAGTAGAGGAAGGTAATTCACTGGAACAGCCAGTTGGGCCGGGTTCTTGCTGTAGGGACAATGCTGTACCCATTGGCTCTGGGGTCAAGGAGCAGCCTCTAGTCTCTTCTTGGTTTTAATAGAGGTCTGTTGGTCGTGGCTGGGAGGATACAGCGGTGACGAGTCGTGTAACCTTAGCAGCACCTTTTGCAATTGTTCAGTACATAAGGTATCTTTGCTCTGTGTTTTTCCTTTTTAGTATAAAGTGCTCTCTGTTCTCCCGGGATCAGGGATGGGTATTGCTGTATCAACACCATCTACACAAAAAGTAAGTAGCTGGCTGTATCTGTATTGCTCTGCTTGACTTCATGCCCTTTTTGTCTTCCTTCTCTGGCCACATAAAGGTGGGGTTTTTTCCACATGCCAGTGGGGTTTGGTTGCTGGATGGGGTTTTTTGTTTTGTTTTAATTCAGTTGTCTATTGTTGAGTATATTTGGCTTCAGGATTTTAAACATTTAGCTTGCTCCAGATGTTTAGCTGCATCTGGACTATTTTACTGTAACACTTCAGAATGATTTGCTTCTTTATTTCACTACCTCCATTGACTGTTCCTCTGCATCCTTGGTCAGGAGTACAGGGGATGCTCTGGAATGAGAAGCTGATGGCTTGAGAGTATCTGTGGGTGAGGAGGCTTTGGGGTGGAAGGGCCTGACACTCAGATGCAGTTTTCCTTTTTCAGTCTGGTGGTGCTAAAGGTTTAAGCTTCTCTAAGCCTCAAATACCCTTTGGGCGACTGAAGCTTTTCTTAACATATGACTAAACCTTATTTTAAACTAATCGCCTATAAATAACTTTTCTCCAAGTCACATGACTCTTGTACCAGGCTTTCTGCCTGTTGTGTAATATTGAGAAGTACTTCTTAATTACAAGGTTGAAAACGCTCATCTACCTAAAAAAAAATATTCTATGACCTGAAGCAGAGGCGCTGAAAAAGATTTTTAGAAATCTTTAATGAAGGCAGAGGTCAATCAGGAAAATGTCATGCACATCATGCACCATGGAGAGGAAAGAGAGGTGAAGTGTTCTCCATTGCTAATACTCTGTGCTGATGCATTTTATGCCACAGTTGTTTTAAGAGGAAGATGGAGAAGTGAAAAAAATCTTAGAAACTCTGCCATATATCCAAGGATTTAGTAGAGAAAAAAATTATGTCTTTATTAATGCACTTCGAATACTGTTCCTATTGATTTGGCCAAAACTACAAGTAGAGAAGGATTTTTCTTTTCCAGACTGACATGTTCTTTTTTTCTGTCATTTAGCCTTTGGTGTTTGGTGCCATGGTACACAGAGATGAAGCTTTTGAGACAATATTCAACCAATATGTGAAAATAACCTCTGCATCATCAAGCAGTGAGAGCTAGTATCTTATCTTAGAAGATCTAAAGGCAACTTTCTTATTTTACAATTTGGTAGTGAAAAAAATGAACATCCTCATCTATTTTGCAATAATTTTTCTTGTCTGGTGGTTTATATTCTATCTGTTACATAAATCAAGTGTATTTTATATATGCCTTCATGTTTGTTTTTAAGGTTTTTGTAAAAAAAAAAAGAAAAAAAATGAAACAAAACAGTGTTCATGTTTGTTTTTAAGGTTTTTGTAAAAAAAAAAAAAAAATGAAACAAAACAGTCAAAGTGCTATCATCACTATTAGCCTTGCACATTAAGCACTTTTAATGTTTATTTACTGACATTAAAAGCTGGGAAGATACTTGGAGAACTGACTAAATAATGAAGTGAAACAGACTGATCCCTTTAATTCTACTGATATCATGAGGGATACATTTGTCCCTTTATCTTAGTTCTTTTTCCCCGAGATGAGAGAACGATGACTGCAGCAGCCTGAAGTCTCTTTCTTCAGCTCAGAGTTTTTAATTAGGTTCTTTATTAAAACTGATAAGCAACACCAAGGAAGTATTATCATTTTAGTATTTCCATATTTATAACTGCATTTAAAATAACTCCTTCTTGCTAATTCTCGCATTGTAGAAGGGTACTTCACCGGTTTGGTTAGGTTCGGTTTTTCCTGCATAGACATTTAAATTGCTTGTACAGTGAATTGGAGGAGAAAGTTTGTAACTATATCTTCCTTTCCTAATTAACCAAAGTAAGAGGAAGGAAGGCAGGCAGATACTTTTTATAAAAGAGGGCACCAAAATGTTCCTAAAATGTTAGGCATCGTATATTTGTATTTCTGTAGATACTTGTCATAGAAGGGCTCAACTACTGTACATGTATGTACAAAGTGTTTGTATGTTAATGCATTAAAGACTTGCAGGCGTTTTGTGTTGGGGGAGGTGGGAATAATTAAACTGGGACATGATTTACTTTTTTTTTTTTAATTGGCTTTTGTCTGGAGTTACCTTGTAATAAAATTAACACTACAATATAGCAGCTGAATGCACTAGTTCCTTTTCAAAGCATAATTTGAGGGGCATTGGTATATTGCTGTCTTTCCCCTTGCAAAATTAAATTTTAGTAACAATTAAACCCAACTGCCAGGTAGAACAGGAAGGCTGTGCTCCTTCTCTAAACTCTCTCAGGCCTTTTTAGCAGCAAAGCACATATTGACCTTTGTCTTTAATATTAGAAAGCTTTTATACTCTATATAATAGCACCCGTCTGAGAGGTTTAGAACTTTATTTGCATTTTCATGAAAGCACAGTAGGAGTTATGCCAAGCCTTCCAATATGTCTTTTCCTTTGCTGGGTCTTTTGAGTTGAGTAGTATGGATGTCTCCAGACATTACATGAATGTCCCCAAAAAATGCAGTGGAGATGCAAATCCTTATGTAAAAGTGGGAGTTAATTTCATGGATTTTTTTTCTCTTTTTTTTTTTTTAATAGAAATGTTCTTTATTTATAAGTAAAGGGGTAAAATGAAGGAGGGAGAGGGGAGACAAACACCAGAAGGTGTTTAACTCTTGGCACAGTTTAATTAAAAACTATCTCTGAACAAAAGCAGTGGTGATGAAGGTGGCAGTCAAACTGTACAAACCTTATTTCAGTCTGGCCAAGAAGAGGTATGAGACGAACTTGATCTGAAGAAATACTGTTGAATACCATGATTTGGTTGGGTATTGTAAAGTGAAACACTGGTGGGGTAAAACTCTACGCCCTGAGTGGAAAGGTGAACAAGAATGGGGGAGAATCCACCATAATGGCTAAAGTGCTATTTTTGAGTTCTCCCTTTAGAGTAGCAGTTGAACATGTCTTCACGTGACCTGCAGAGGGGTGCGTTTCTAACCCCTCCTGAGGCTGCTGTAACTCAGGGCCTGAAAACTTCAAATGTCAGTGAAGCTGGTGGGAAATCCATTTTGCCACCACGTAATACGGATGTAGCTTGACAGTTTACAGTTTCTTCACACATGGAGGTTTTATGTTTGTGTTAAAATCCTTGATCTTAATTTTTTCTCATCAAACTTAATTTAAAATCAGTGAATCTCCTTTTGTAATTGCGGTGTATTATCATTTGGCTTTCCTTTCCAGAAGCTTCCTTGAATAGTTATTGTGGCTAAGAAATAGGCATTAAAATCGCTTAATGTTATATAAATCTTAATCAGATTCATTCATTTTGTCTTAAGAAAAAAAAGAAAATCATTTGGATGTGTTTAAGGTTATCCTTTTTTTTGAAGAAACACAAAACTATATTTTTTACAAAGAGCATGCTCTTTTTCTTATTTTTGTATCATTTTTCAAGTGTAATTTATACCTTCACTCTGATCATGACAGCAGTTTCAGTAGGAAAGCAGTTGACTTGCACTTATTACCTCCTCCCCCTCCCACCCTTCACTGGTTGGCCCTGGTATATAGGGTTGTCCTAGATTCTGGATCCTGGAGGAGCTATAGGTCCTGTGCTGATGGTGCCAGGACCATTAACCGTACCTTCGGAGAGGGAGAAAAGAAATCATTACCCTTCTCCCAGACTGGAATGCCTCATGCGTACAATATGCTCTTAAAATAGTCTTTTTCTGGACAAACAAATTAGAAACTTCTTATGAAATCTAATGTCTTGGCATTTGAAATAAATCCACACTTTTAGGAGTGTGAACGTAAAAATTAGCAATTCTTAAACCTAGTGCAAACTGCAATGCAACATTGTTTCATTCTGATATATAGAAAACAGACTGGTTTCTTTTTTTTAAAAAAAAGAAAATAGAGTTGTAATATAACTGACAAACATCTGTGTACATACTTAGCAAAGTGCACTTTACATTGGGTTGTCCGGGTTGCGGCTCTATTGAGCTGTTCCTGTGGTGTAGGTGACACCAGACACTAGAAGAAAACCCCGGTGTGTTTGCTCCCAGGGTCTCCTGTGCGTGTCCTCCTGCTGCACCTTCAGGGCGAGGGATGGACAGGGAGTCAATATAGACTTGATTTGTGTCATTACACTGAAGTTCACCTTGAATTCCCATCATCTTAGGTAGAGTTGCAGGATCGCCTGTCCTACTTCAGTAACAGGCTGTGGCTCGTACCACTTCATGTAAAGTGCTACTTTCTAATAGCAGAACGTGATGTTCTTGTCATTCTGTCTGTCTGTTTGCTGTTTATACTTGCAATTCTGTTGATGTCTGTGGTTCATTGCTGGATCATTCACATGTAATCAGATTTAACTTCTTTAGAAGTGCGTTGGTTGGTTTGAGTCCCTTTTAAAGAGATTAAAAAAAAAAAAAGGGAGATGAAAACTGACTGCTTTAATTCTTTACCGGTGACCGTTTAAATTCAAAAGGAAAAAATAAAGCTGAAATATGAAATCATGCCTTTCCATGCGCTGTAGCTTTTGTGAGGCAAGATTGAATGAAACAAGCTATTTATTGGTAGCGACATCACACAGGACGCCAGCAGCAAATCCCAACCCTTGTTCCTGCAGACGAAGAGAAAAGAGATTTTACCCAGACGTGAAGAGATGAAAGGATGTACTTTTTTTTGGCTACTTAAACTTGTATTAAAAACACTGGTAGTTTTTATTGAATTCTGTACATTTTGGCAGATGTTTAATTTCTACTAATCATTGAAATATAATGGATGTTAAAATTTTTATGTCTGAAGTTTGAGTCTATATTTTGAAGTTGTAAATAATTCATTATCAGTGTAACTTTTGTTTGACAAAAGACTTATACTGTATGAAGAATTGAAATAATGAAATGATGTGCCCTGTACATTTTTTAAGAAAATCTCGTTTGTTTAAAAAGTCTTGTATAAATTATAATTTTTATTTAAATAAACCTAAAAATGCTTTGTGCTAACACTTTTCACAAACTTTAATAACTTATCTTTCAAAAATGTGCCAGATTTCTTGAAATGGGGTGAGTTAGTGCTTTTTGGACCAGATTCATGCCCCCCCCCGAGTCCACCAGTGTGGGGGGGAGACGGGTGGGTTTTGTTTCTCACTGTTTTTGAAGGAACACGCTTTTATTCTAAATAACCCTGTTAATGTATCTGAGAGCGTATGTATATTTTTGGTCAGATATCTGTCTGTAAGTACATCTTTCTGTCACTTTGTGGTTATTAAGGTTAATTTCAGGGATGAAAGAGCAACCAGGAGGTGCTGTGGCTGCAGGAGTACAAACCCCTGTCTGCAGAGCTCCTCCGTGGAACAAATAGCTGCAGACTGTGCTGGAGGTGGGCATGGGAGGTGAGGAGAAACCCTCTTCCACCCCAGAGGTCTGTAGGAGGTTGTGCCTCAGCAGCAGCATTTCACATCCAGGTATGGCTGTTCTTCCCAGGTCACTTCGGCTCGTCGGTCACACCAAGCGTACCGAATTTCTGGGCTTTTGGCTGTGCCTGTGTGACCCGTAGCCCCGCAGGGGACAGCTGGCAGGGTGGCTCTGTCCCTGCTGGGTGCCAGGGAGGCTCGCCGCACCGCGCCGGCTGGCTCTGCCTACCCGGGCCTTTGTCTGCGGCGAGGAACGTAATACGGGGAGTGAGCTGCCTGGACAGCTGATCCAGGCCTGTCTGTGGGCCCCCACAATACTCCTTTCTGTGTTTTGCTCGGCTGAAATGGTTCAGCCTGGGACGGATCCTCCGGCCGTGAATGTGTGCAGCTCCATTCATTTCCTTGTCTCCTGACGGCCACAGCCCATCTGGTGATGCAAACCGTGCTTCTAAGCTGGTATTTGATGTGTTCTGACAATACTTAACTTCCCTCTTGTACTGCTTTTATGCATTTTCCAATAAATATTTGTACAAGGTGGGTTGCCTCGGCAGCAGTACACACAGAGATCGGATCCAACCCTGCCTGCCTTGAAGCCTGGTGGCAGCAGGCTGTGGAGCCTGGAGGTCTCATTTTGGCCATAGACATATATGCCTTCATGTTTGTTTTTAAGGTTTTTGTAAAAAAAAAAAGAAAAAAAATGAAACAAAACAGTGAAAGTGCTATCATCACTATTAGCCTTGCACATTAAGCACTTTTAATGTTTATTTACTGACATTAAAAGCTGGGAAGATACTTGGAGAACTGACTAAATAATGAAGTGAAACAGACTGATCCCTTTAATTCTACTGATATCATGAGGGATACATTTGTCCCTTTATCTTAGTTCTTTTTCCCCGAGATGAGAGAACGATGACTGCAGCAGCCTGAAGTCTCTTTCTTCAGCTCAGAGTTTTTAATTAGGTTCTTTATTAAAACTGATAAGCAACACCAAGGAAGTATTATCATTTTAGTATTTCCATATTTATAACTGCATTTAAAATAACTCCTTCTTGCTAATTCTCGCATTGTAGAAGGGTACTTCACCGGTTTGGTTAGGTTCGGTTTTTCCTGCATAGACATTTAAATTGCTTGTACAGTGAATTGGAGGAGAAAGTTTGTAACTATATCTTCCTTTCCTAATTAACCAAAGTAAGAGGAAGGAAGGCAGGCAGATACTTTTTATAAAAGAGGGCACCAAAATGTTCCTAAAATGTTAGGCATCGTATATTTGTATTTCTGTAGATACTTGTCATAGAAGGGCTCAACTACTGTACATGTATGTACAAAGTGTTTGTATGTTAATGCATTAAAGACTTGCAGGCGTTTTGTGTTGGGGGAGGTGGGAATAATTAAACTGGGACATGATTTACTTTTTTTTTTTTAATTGGCTTTTGTCTGGAGTTACCTTGTAATAAAATTAACACTACAATATAGCAGCTGAATGCACTAGTTCCTTTTCAAAGCATAATTTGAGGGGCATTGGTATATTGCTGTCTTTCCCCTTGCAAAATTAAATTTTAGTAACAATTAAACCCAACTGCCAGGTAGAACAGGAAGGCTGTGCTCCTTCTCTAAACTCTCTCAGGCCTTTTTAGCAGCAAAGCACATATTGACCTTTGTCTTTAATATTAGAAAGCTTTTATACTCTATATAATAGCACCCGTCTGAGAGGTTTAGAACTTTATTTGCATTTTCATGAAAGCACAGTAGGAGTTATGCCAAGCCTTCCAATATGTCTTTTCCTTTGCTGGGTCTTTTGAGTTGAGTAGTATGGATGTCTCCAGACATTACATGAATGTCCCCAAAAAATGCAGTGGAGATGCAAATCCTTATGTAAAAGTGGGAGTTAATTTCATGGATTTTTTTTCTCTTTTTTTTTTTTAATAGAAATGTTCTTTATTTATAAGTAAAGGGGTAAAATGAAGGAGGGAGAGGGGAGACAAACACCAGAAGGTGTTTAACTCTTGGCACAGTTTAATTAAAAACTATCTCTGAACAAAAGCAGTGGTGATGAAGGTGGCAGTCAAACTGTACAAACCTTATTTCAGTCTGGCCAAGAAGAGGTATGAGACGAACTTGATCTGAAGAAATACTGTTGAATACCATGATTTGGTTGGGTATTGTAAAGTGAAACACTGGTGGGGTAAAACTCTACGCCCTGAGTGGAAAGGTGAACAAGAATGGGGGAGAATCCACCATAATGGCTAAAGTGCTATTTTTGAGTTCTCCCTTTAGAGTAGCAGTTGAACATGTCTTCACGTGACCTGCAGAGGGGTGCGTTTCTAACCCCTCCTGAGGCTGCTGTAACTCAGGGCCTGAAAACTTCAAATGTCAGTGAAGCTGGTGGGAAATCCATTTTGCCACCACGTAATACGGATGTAGCTTGACAGTTTACAGTTTCTTCACACATGGAGGTTTTATGTTTGTGTTAAAATCCTTGATCTTAATTTTTTCTCATCAAACTTAATTTAAAATCAGTGAATCTCCTTTTGTAATTGCGGTGTATTATCATTTGGCTTTCCTTTCCAGAAGCTTCCTTGAATAGTTATTGTGGCTAAGAAATAGGCATTAAAATCGCTTAATGTTATATAAATCTTAATCAGATTCATTCATTTTGTCTTAAGAAAAAAAAGAAAATCATTTGGATGTGTTTAAGGTTATCCTTTTTTTTGAAGAAACACAAAACTATATTTTTTACAAAGAGCATGCTCTTTTTCTTATTTTTGTATCATTTTTCAAGTGTAATTTATACCTTCACTCTGATCATGACAGCAGTTTCAGTAGGAAAGCAGTTGACTTGCACTTATTACCTCCTCCCCCTCCCACCCTTCACTGGTTGGCCCTGGTATATAGGGTTGTCCTAGATTCTGGATCCTGGAGGAGCTATAGGTCCTGTGCTGATGGTGCCAGGACCATTAACCGTACCTTCGGAGAGGGAGAAAAGAAATCATTACCCTTCTCCCAGACTGGAATGCCTCATGCGTACAATATGCTCTTAAAATAGTCTTTTTCTGGACAAACAAATTAGAAACTTCTTATGAAATCTAATGTCTTGGCATTTGAAATAAATCCACACTTTTAGGAGTGTGAACGTAAAAATTAGCAATTCTTAAACCTAGTGCAAACTGCAATGCAACATTGTTTCATTCTGATATATAGAAAACAGACTGGTTTCTTTTTTTTAAAAAAAAGAAAATAGAGTTGTAATATAACTGACAAACATCTGTGTACATACTTAGCAAAGTGCACTTTACATTGGGTTGTCCGGGTTGCGGCTCTATTGAGCTGTTCCTGTGGTGTAGGTGACACCAGACACTAGAAGAAAACCCCGGTGTGTTTGCTCCCAGGGTCTCCTGTGCGTGTCCTCCTGCTGCACCTTCAGGGCGAGGGATGGACAGGGAGTCAATATAGACTTGATTTGTGTCATTACACTGAAGTTCACCTTGAATTCCCATCATCTTAGGTAGAGTTGCAGGATCGCCTGTCCTACTTCAGTAACAGGCTGTGGCTCGTACCACTTCATGTAAAGTGCTACTTTCTAATAGCAGAACGTGATGTTCTTGTCATTCTGTCTGTCTGTTTGCTGTTTATACTTGCAATTCTGTTGATGTCTGTGGTTCATTGCTGGATCATTCACATGTAATCAGATTTAACTTCTTTAGAAGTGCGTTGGTTGGTTTGAGTCCCTTTTAAAGAGATTAAAAAAAAAAAAAGGGAGATGAAAACTGACTGCTTTAATTCTTTACCGGTGACCGTTTAAATTCAAAAGGAAAAAATAAAGCTGAAATATGAAATCATGCCTTTCCATGCGCTGTAGCTTTTGTGAGGCAAGATTGAATGAAACAAGCTATTTATTGGTAGCGACATCACACAGGACGCCAGCAGCAAATCCCAACCCTTGTTCCTGCAGACGAAGAGAAAAGAGATTTTACCCAGACGTGAAGAGATGAAAGGATGTACTTTTTTTTGGCTACTTAAACTTGTATTAAAAACACTGGTAGTTTTTATTGAATTCTGTACATTTTGGCAGATGTTTAATTTCTACTAATCATTGAAATATAATGGATGTTAAAATTTTTATGTCTGAAGTTTGAGTCTATATTTTGAAGTTGTAAATAATTCATTATCAGTGTAACTTTTGTTTGACAAAAGACTTATACTGTATGAAGAATTGAAATAATGAAATGATGTGCCCTGTACATTTTTTAAGAAAATCTCGTTTGTTTAAAAAGTCTTGTATAAATTATAATTTTTATTTAAATAAACCTAAAAATGCTTTGTGCTAACACTTTTCACAAACTTTAATAACTTATCTTTCAAAAATGTGCCAGATTTCTTGAAATGGGGTGAGTTAGTGCTTTTTGGACCAGATTCATGCCCCCCCCCGAGTCCACCAGTGTGGGGGGGAGACGGGTGGGTTTTGTTTCTCACTGTTTTTGAAGGAACACGCTTTTATTCTAAATAACCCTGTTAATGTATCTGAGAGCGTATGTATATTTTTGGTCAGATATCTGTCTGTAAGTACATCTTTCTGTCACTTTGTGGTTATTAAGGTTAATTTCAGGGATGAAAGAGCAACCAGGAGGTGCTGTGGCTGCAGGAGTACAAACCCCTGTCTGCAGAGCTCCTCCGTGGAACAAATAGCTGCAGACTGTGCTGGAGGTGGGCATGGGAGGTGAGGAGAAACCCTCTTCCACCCCAGAGGTCTGTAGGAGGTTGTGCCTCAGCAGCAGCATTTCACATCCAGGTATGGCTGTTCTTCCCAGGTCACTTCGGCTCGTCGGTCACACCAAGCGTACCGAATTTCTGGGCTTTTGGCTGTGCCTGTGTGACCCGTAGCCCCGCAGGGGACAGCTGGCAGGGTGGCTCTGTCCCTGCTGGGTGCCAGGGAGGCTCGCCGCACCGCGCCGGCTGGCTCTGCCTACCCGGGCCTTTGTCTGCGGCGAGGAACGTAATACGGGGAGTGAGCTGCCTGGACAGCTGATCCAGGCCTGTCTGTGGGCCCCCACAATACTCCTTTCTGTGTTTTGCTCGGCTGAAATGGTTCAGCCTGGGACGGATCCTCCGGCCGTGAATGTGTGCAGCTCCATTCATTTCCTTGTCTCCTGACGGCCACAGCCCATCTGGTGATGCAAACCGTGCTTCTAAGCTGGTATTTGATGTGTTCTGACAATACTTAACTTCCCTCTTGTACTGCTTTTATGCATTTTCCAATAAATATTTGTACAAGGTGGGTTGCCTCGGCAGCAGTACACACAGAGATCGGATCCAACCCTGCCTGCCTTGAAGCCTGGTGGCAGCAGGCTGTGGAGCCTGGAGGTCTCATTTTGGCCATAGACAGCATCGCACTTGGGAGGAGGAGGGGACAGCGGTCCTGAGAGGGGCACTTGCTTTCTCAAGCTCACTTTAGCAGCCCATGAAAGTAGTAAACTGAATAGAATGAGCCGTTTACCCTCTCTCTGTGTAACTGTAACGCCTGTGCAAGCGAAGGAGACAGGCTGGCAGTGGTCTGCAGGGGGTCACCAGCACTCGCAGGCTTAACACAGAGGAGCAGATAAAAGTGTGGCCTTGTGCAGTGTCTGCGTTAGTGGTGGAGGACAGTTACAGCATTCAGCCTGCAGAAGCAGAAGGGGTTCTTTGCTGTTGCTTTTAAACAATCTTAAAGTCTGAGTTCCTCTGCTGAATCCCTGGGTTCACTAAAGTCCTCTGTTTAGACAGTTTTAGGATAAGCTATATGTTTTACCCATGAATTATGAGCTCATCCTGGACCTTCAGATATTTTTCCTATATCATGAGTAAAAAAATTACAGTAAAAATGTGAGGGATTCCTTTTCTGTGTTCAAGAAGTCAGGGAATTGCAAAGGGAATGGTCCTTGGCAGCAACAGTGTCCTCTCTGGGCTGTGGATGCTCTAAGAGTTGAGCGGGCTTAATGCAGTGCCCCAGGGAGGTCGTTGTTGTGAGCACGTCGTTGACATTTATCCTGAACTGATGCTGTATTTGGCCAGGTTGGATTTGGTTGGGAGACCAAGAGGGAAGATGAGGGGAAGATAAATACCTGTTTCTGTGCTGAAATAGCTGGCTCTTCTACTTTGTGAGCTTCACAGCCCATTTCAGATGTGAACTAGGGAAAATCCTCTGCTTCCTCTGCTGAAACTCCATCTTTGGCAATTTCCATGGAGAATAGTTGTATGTGGAGAATGAGTTCCTTCAATCTTCACTTCAATCCTTTTCACTATGCTTTTTTATTAAATACCAGATTTCTTTATTCTATAGAATAGACCTTCTTCCTTACCCTTCACCCTCGCCTAATTCTCCATATTTCTTTATGTTTTGGTTTTTTTCTTGCTTCTCCTCGTGTACATATACAAACCTTCCTCCAAAACCACCTGGCCCATTTGGCCTACTGCATTCCCTTTTCTTTGCCCCCTGCTTTTTATTTCATCTCTGGATGATCTCATGCCGATGGATAAAATCCTACTAGCATGTGCATGCCTGGACCAGAAATTTCTCTTCATTCGCACTGCCTGTAGTGATTTGTGGCTGGCTTTTACCTCGCAGTCTAGCTGGAAGTTCAAGCTGAATTACGTCTGAGAGAAGTTGCTCTTTTTTTCATTCCTAAATTGCCCAAATTTCTGGTTTTCTGTCTCTGTGACCGCTCAAGTTTTGAATTGAGAGCTTTTCCTCTCTTTCCTCTTACTGGGGATTTTCTGCTTCAGCGTCGTTCTGGTTGCGTTCCTCTGACAAAAACAACCTCATCCTTTTAGTCCTCATTGTTTAGAAATACTGACTGAACGTGTGCAGATGAACTTGTCACAAGTTCAGTAAAGCTGCCTCCACCTGTTAACATCTTCCATTTTGTGTAAATTGGAGCTAAATTGCTGTCTCTGCTGGCTTGGATTGCTTGGTGGCTTCCATTTTCTCACACTGATGTGTCACGTCTGTGCTACTGATGACCCGCGGAGCTGAAGGGGGAGGATGCTGCTTGGAACCACCAAGCGAGCTCTTCAAAGCAGACAATCTCTTTTGGACAAAGCCAGTTTTCTGACTGGTGCAAGCCTAAGTCAAACAAACCGTGTTTGTAGAGGAATAAATGAAGTAGCTGCTGCTGCGAGATGGTGTTTGGGAAGGACTGAACCGAAGCCAGTGTTTGCTCAGGCGTCTCCATGCTGCTCTTGAGCACAGAGGTGAGGTTCTAACCTCTCACAGCTAAGTCAGTAAGAACTTCTGAAAGTCCTCTCCCTGCTTCTTTAGGTCAGATAATTATTTGGGATGGAGTGCTCCTAGTATGAAGCCTGTAAATCTAATAACTATATTCACTGTTATTTTTGTGTTTTGAAAAATCATCTCCTCTGACCAGCAACGTCATTAGCCACTGACAAATGTTAACCACATTTGTAACACACACAAGAAGGATTAGGAATAAGATTCACATGAGCTGTTTCTAAACCAAATAATCCCTAAAAATATCATGCAAGTCTATACATTTGCAGAGATGCTGTCTGTGAAGCATTTGGGAACAAAAGAAACTCTTTGCAAAAAAGGTTGGAGGTAAATGATCAAATGGACATTTCTTCATGGAGTGTATATATAACAGTAGTATTTACCTTTCTTTATTCTTGGGGGGTAGGGTTTAGTATATTAATGCTGGGCTTTCCTGTATTCAGATGTGATTTTGTCGCAATACCTCATGTTTTGGATGCTTGCAGGAAATGTGTGAATGCTGTTGGTTAGTGGACATGCTCTAGGAGAGTTTCCAGAGCTACACAGGGCACCATCACTGCTCACAGTGCTCACCTGGCAGGGACAATGCCTCAGAAAGCCATCTTCCTGCTCACAGATGGAGCTTCGTGTTGTTTTTCATGGTGTGTTGACCCCTACAACTTCCCAAAACAAGCAGCCCTGACTGCATAGTTCATGGAGTGGTGGTGACTGTGCTCAAATCCTTCTGTAAGACGAGGGGCTCTGGGCACCTTCCAAGAAAAGCAAAGCACAGTGCAGGGGATTTAAGCCCAGGAGTTGGTCTGGGTGATGCAGGATTGAAATGGGGACTGTTGGAAGGGAGGACAGATGGGATGTGGGGGACTGGCAGCTGTGAGTCCAAAACTGGACTTGGGATGGCTGTGGGTGCTGCCTCCACCATCTGTGACTGAGCAGAGTTCAGAAGGGCTTTTGGAAAAGGAGGGGAGATGCTGTCTTCAAAGACATGTAAATATGTTGAGACTCTGCTTTTAAATATAGCAAAAAGTTTATAAAGAATGTGAAGAATGTGGATTTATTGTATTGCCCTAAAAGCCATTTTCAAATATGACCGCCGTGGTCTTCATGCAAGGTCATTGTGTGGTGCATATCACTTGCATCTGGTGGCTTTTGGGGAAAATAAACACACCAAAAAGAAAAAAAATAATACAGGACCTCAGCAAACATCTTATACTTACTGCTCTACTAACCCATGCCTAAAATTTATTTCTCCTATTTGAGTAAGTTTATTGTTTTATATGCTTGACAAGCTGGACTGCTTAGTGAAGTGTTACTGTGTACCGTACAGCTTTCTCCTTACTTGTAGATGGCAGGAGCCCTGCCAGTCTCCAGGTCCAACTGGGTAAACATATTCATGCAAATCCTCTGCTTAAGCCAGCATTTTAAGCTGACAGTGGTTTCACACCAAACTAAGAGCTCCCTGCCTCCTGCCACCTACCTTATGCCAGCGCTAGGGCTCACTGGACCTTCCTAAAAGGGCAGAAGCCCCACAGAGGACCTGAGAGCGTTGAGCAGTGTATGTCTCCCCTTCCAGCACAACAAGCTGTTAGGGGCTGGTTTAGCTGCCCTGGGAGCTGCAGCTGCAGGTGTGTTTTTAGTGTCTGTAACAGAGATGATACATACAATTGCCTCTCCCTTCCCCTATCCAATTTTGCAATGTCCATCAGATTTCAGAGGTGACTTTTGAATATTTATTGGATACACATTGAAGGCTGGTCCTGAGTTTATAATATTAAATAATCATGTCCTTTCCTGTGAGCTCTCACCTGGCGTGTTCTGCTGCCTTCAGCTCACTGATGGAGATGACCCACGTCCTCCTCAAGCCCTGGGCACAGCTGGGTACAACCTGGAGCTGGGTCTGACTACTGGTATTTTAATAATGAAGGAAAGAAACCTGAAGGAAGTGTACTGCTGTAGAGCTGCTCATCGGCAGTTTCTGCACGCCCGGCAGCAGGGAGGTGAAAATAGCATTTGGCTGCAGATCAACATGCAGGTCTTGGGAAAGGTCTCCATACCCGGTGATTACAGTGGCATCAGGATGCAAGTTTTTGACATGCACCCAAGCCCCTTATAAGAAGAAAACTGTGTTTGTGTGTCCCAAGAAGAACAGTGTCACAGTTAATGCAGGTGCTCTCTAATACTGACATGTTTTTGTACCAAGGTGGAGGCTAAAGACTGAAGTAATATAATTTCTCACACCTCCTGCTGCAGGACCCTGGCAGATGGAGGCAGGGTGGGGAGGGATGAAGGGGCCTCAACTCTGGCACGATGTGTGCAGCTTCCTCAGGCTCCAGCAAGGTGAACAGACTGGAAATAGCTCGTCTTTGCCTTTGAGGGTGCAATGTCTGTTGTGTTAGCCCCTCCAGAGCAGAAAATTCTTACCAACTGCCTTTTTATAGGCTCAGAAGGGACTGAGCGCTGCAAACCCCTGCCCTCTAAGGCTGCCAAACGCTGCCTGCAGGCAGGCAGGCATTTTTCCTGTGCCTGCTGGCTATTTTGCCAATTTAGTGCCTAAATAGAACACCTGCTGCCAGGCATTTTGGGAGGAAAGGCTATCTTTCTTTTTGGGAAGCCCAGAGCCTTGCTGTGGTTGGTGGCTGGGGAAGATAATGTAAGCAGGGGGTAGGATCTGGCCAACAAGAGACTGGCCTCTGGCTTCCCCCTGGGTTCTCAGCCCAGCACCCAGAGCCTCCAGCCCTGGCACAGGAGCATCCCAGCACCCCCACCTCAGCTGGCTCAGTTTTCACAAGAGGAGCTTTTATCCAGAGAGTTTGTTGGGTGTATATGCTTCAATACTTTAAAAATAAAATAGAGAGAGGTTTTTAAACAGTTTTGAATCAATTTGCTGCCTCTTGTGACCTATCAAGTCTCCCAGAAACAGGGAAGGGTAGAAAAGAGGCAGTAGTAACAACAGCTATTTCAATGTTGCTATTTTTTGTAGACAGATCTAAACTTTTGAAGCCAGGCAGTAGCACACACTTTTTAAAAAATTTTATATCTCACCTCTAATATAATTAGCTGTGTTTGCCAGTGTCTAAGGAACAACTGAAATAGTGATGTTAGACTATAATGTATACCATGGCAAGTCATTTTAAGGGTCTGTGAGTGTTTATCAATGGAAGGAGGAGGCAGAAGCAGGAAAAGCCATTCTAAACAAAACCCTGAACACAGGTACAGCAAGACACTGTGGTTTTCTTCCAGACCTTGGTTGTTTGCTTTCCCAGGTGCAGCATTGCCTTTTTCCTACTGGAATGCATTATTTACCCCAATGTGTGCTTAGATCCTTCCTAATGTACTCATTCCTACTCGCTTCTCTATTTAGGACCCTTAAACTTTGCATCAATAAATAAGAAGTGTAGGGGGATATAGGCTGGAATGCATTATTTACCCCAATGTGTGCTTAGATCCTTCCTAATGTACTCATTCCTACTCGCTTCTCTATTTAGGACCCTTAAACTTTGCATCAATAAATAAGAAGTGTAGATTTGAGGATATACAGAGGTTTCATGAGAATGTTTGTATTTTCTTCCTATTTCTTTCTTGTCTGTTACCGGTTTCAAGACCAGAAGAAACCCCAGGTTTCACTAAAAAGATGTAAAAAACCCACATTGCCTTTTAAGACAACAAATTCTCTTGATAGTAGTCCTCCTGACTGCTGCTTTGTTGCTATGGTGATTACTAGTCCATTTAAGCCACTTTAAAATGGTAATGATAAGCAAGAAAACCAGATTCATAACAGGGTCATTAGCATAGTTATTTTTGTGTGTTTCATGAGATTAGGAAATGGCCAAAGTCTGGTGAATAGTAGCCTGATTTATTTTCAGTTTTTGTGGACCGCTAATGAGTTAATGGCAATCAGATTTGATGCAGGCTGCTATCAGACACATCGGCTCAGAGCTCTGTGGTGATAAAGCTATGGGACCTTTGTGATCCCCTGTGGTAGAATAAGCCAGCTTGAACTAATTAAAATACCTTCAGGGACGTTTTCCATCACTGGTGCGACATCAAATGTGCTCTCTGAGGAATCTGGTCCCACTGTGGTGGTAACAGGGAAAGGAAACCTCTGGTGTTAATCTGGTTCCTAAACTTTTTGGATACTCAAGTCCTACCAGCCATAAAGCTGAGTGGTGGGGCTCCATCTACCACCACCCTTGGCACTGAAGAACTGCAGAGGTGATGCTGTGCTTGGGAACCAGTAGCTTTGAATTAGGAAGCTAATTGGAGGACCTGAAGCGGAGGCTGAAGGAGACCTCAACTGCAGGGCTTGAAAGGGGGACAGACAGGGAGAAAACCCCAGCACTCACCACAGGACACCTCTCTGCCTGTTAAGACATATGTCTTTGCCAGGGGACTTTAAATGAATGAAAGGCATCACTAATGTTGGTGTGAGGAGTGCTTGGTGAGCCCCACAGAGCCCATGGCTGTGGAGGAGGGCATGGAGGACGACCCACAGGGCAGGGGGCTGGGGCAAAACAAGAGAGGAGCCTTTGAGCAGCACCAGTGGGGGAAGCTGGTGCTGTCCAGACACACCCCCATTTCCCTTAAGCCTTTTAGGGACTGCTTCAGAATATGATGATGTATTTATCCATTTAGTGAATAAAGTAAACAAGTTTCTTACCCGTATGAATCATTGCACAGAGTGGTTTTGGTTGCTGATGCCAGCAGGACTTGTGATGTCCTCCAGCATCTGGAAAGGTGCTCCCACCCAGCTGGCAGGCCTTGTGTGGGGACAGATGCTACTGGATGCCCAGATGCCACACCAGCGAGATGTGGTTGGCGCAGGCAAGCGGCAGCCATCAGCCCTTGGCCAGCAGCACGTGGGACATCAAAACAGGTCTGACCCAGGGATGGGTGCACCCTGCAGTGCCGTGTCCCTGCAAACTGCCTGCATTACAAATTCATTCTTACTAAGCTCCTACATCAAGGATGTGGCTCCAAAGACTCTTATTTAATGGAATATGTATTACATGAAGAGATTTTTGTAACCAAAAATCTTAGAAGTATTACCCAAGTGTGGAGAGGGAGGGGGAAGGGGAAGAGTTAAGGTAACAAAAAGAAAAAAAAAGAGAAATGACAGACTGTGCTGCTGGTGTCACTGATGTTACTTTGGCTTAAGACTTGCATGAGGTTGAGAGAAGTCTGAAGTCCCAGATATGACAGATGGGGCTTATTAAAGTTACTATGAGTATTTTTATGAGGCACCTGAAATCTAAAAACCTTCTCATTGCTTGTTGAGAAAAAAAGTTTGAACTGCAATATAAAAATACCAGCTGCTATTCCAGGCCAAATTCTTTTTATTTCTGCAGTCAGCAAAATGGGTATCTTCGTATTTCCTGGGTCACCCAACAAGTAAGAAAACTCTAATTTCAGAGGCAGGAGGCAGCCATTTACAGCTCTGTGTCAGCCTTTGCATGGCAGGAGGCACAACTGGAAATACTCTTGTCCCAGCACTTGGTTTTACGGTCTGTCTGCCACTGGTTCCAGCTGAAATAGATGGTGCGGAAGAGAAAAAAAAAAAAGCTAGATGTTGATTTTATGTTTTTCCTGGCCTTCCTCCCTTCACCTGTGGGTAAATTTCACATGTTCATGAAGTTGTAGTGCTGGCAGCCTGTTGGCAGCGTGTGATGCGCAGTGGGGTGTCCCGCTCTAGAAAACAGGCTCTGCAAAGCTGGGAGTTGGGCAGCACCTTCCTGAAAACCCCTCTGGTGGCCTCATGGCCCAGTAATGCCCCACTAATGCAAGGCCTTCTCCTGAGTCCATGTTCTGCAGGAGACACGCTCGAAGTGCTTTTAGTAAATCCAAAGTTGAGACTGCCACCCTTTCCTTACCTTCCCTCCGAATATATACATCTGTATAATATACTTTGCTGTATATTAAATGAATGGAGCTTGTCAAAAAGGCTCCTATGGATTTAAAGTTCACTTTCCACAACCCTAAGAGCACCGGTGTCCTTCTCCCCAGTGCTATGGAAAGAGGTTAATGCTTTTGCAAGCATTGCAGACTAGATTGAAGAAGGGAAGCCAAGATACACTAAAAATGCTGGACCCAACAAATCCTTGCAATGTAATAGCAATACCTGCCTGCCCCAGCAGACTGCTGCCCACCCTGACAGGAATCGATATGTTGTCTTCTGCGCTGGCTGCAGGTGCTGGGTCAGCCCACAGACACTGGCGTTTTGGCTCCCCGTTGTTGGTGTCATGGAGATGCAATGCAGAGGAGCTGGAGCTGCTGTTGGAGACCACGATGACCCAAGGACATGGCGGCAGGCTTGTGGGGAGGAGGTATATTTGGAGGAGAAATTTGCTGGTTTTGATTCCCCTTGGAAAAGCAGAAGACACGCAGGATCTTTCACGTGTTTTCCTACATCAAAAAACAGGGATGCAAGAACTTTATTTTAATTCAAAGCCTGTACAACGTGACATTTTCATTTATCTCTTCCATCTATATGTGGCTTCTATTGGAATGGCAACGTAAGAAAAACTATATCAAAATTAAAAAGAAAGCAATAGTATTTTTGGCCTGCAGAAATTCCATCAAATACTTCATCACAGAAGTGACTGAGCAAAGACAGACTCAGCTTGTCATTTTGGATGCAGGCAAAGGGAAAGGTAAATGAAAGACGAAGAATGAAGGTGCTGGGTCACTATCTGTAATAACACATCTAATTCTGTTGTTATTCCATCTCCAGGTTGATCTGGGGAATTTGTTGAACTGTGAATTTCTGTACACATATAAAGTTCATGCTTGAGTGCACAGTGCTGATTGCTCATCAGAGGCCTGTGAGTGAAGGCAGCTACTGCAGAAATTCAGTTCTCCTTCTGTAATGAGCTTGTCTGAGAGAAAGAAGAAAAAGGATTAAAGTCCGTTATAAATTGTGTGTGGTTTATTTTCCATTATAATCTTTCTTTGCAAACATTTTAGGTTTCCCCCCTATGACTTTGGTACAAATGACAATATATATTTTTTTTCTTCATTTAAACATAACACCAGATGATTTCTTTTTGTTACTGACATGGAATAATCAAGAGAACAAATGAAAACCCACTGAATGGTTATTTATTGCCTGTGATGTTTCAATGAGGAAAGCCTTCCTGTTACCAAATTAACCAGCTTCCTCCTCTGTTTATTTGACTAACAGATGAACAATTCAGCAAGACTGGAAGAATTTGTTACTGCATCTTCTCCCTAGTAATGAATTAGTGTGGAATGAAGTTCATTGCAAGCCAGTGAAGGCAGCAGCGACGAGCTGGAGGCTTGCAGGGGGTCTGCAGCCTCAGCACTGCTATTAACATGAAATGTGGCTCTTCCTAGGAGGGAGATTCAGCACAGCAAAAAGGGACTTTTTTTTAAAAAAAGGGCTCATTTAGAAACGATGCAGACAAGTGGGACTGGCTCTTAAGAGTGTGTTTTAGAGCAGTGACGAGGATCAGTGTTTGATAGGAACTGTTCTCCGTTCGTCTGATCTCTTGTTCAAGGCTATTAATTATTTCTTCTTATTGGAATGTGTATCAAGGACAGCTGAATCCTATTCAGCTCTGCAATGGTGGCTTTCTATTTGCTTGTGAGCCAGCCTTTCCAGCAAGCGAGGGTCTTTCTTAGAAGGTTCGCAGTAAACAATCCTTTAAAATAAAATTAAACCCTGCAGTTTTTAGTATAATTTCTTCACAATGCTGCCCCTGTGATCTCTGCTGAGTGTTGCTGCATTTTCCACAAGGTGGCCAGCTGCACCGCTGCACAGCAAGTGCTGGGAAACCAGCTTACAGCCCTTCGCCGTTCGACCAGTGGTGGTAATAAATCTTGTTTCCACCATCTCAAAAAGCACTTCTCTTTCTGTTTTTCATTAGGTCTTAATCGCGGCCTGGTAGTAAAAACACACAGCTCTATAAAATGCGTCTCGTTAAGGTAATATTTTCGATCCTGGGCATCACTTAAGTGCTTGCCCTTGTCTTGTTTATCTCCAAGGGTTCCATCAGTGAAGGTCAGGGTCTCAAAGCCCGGCTGCTCTTCAGAATTGTATTTCTCCTTACGCTGCAAAGTCAAGTAGGTTTTGGTGGGGTTTTTTCTGATTGCTCACATAAGCCATTAAAAAGTCGATGTTTGCCAGTTCTTACCACAGGTATAGTCTGCTTTTAATTAAGCCTCTAAGCTACTGTGGATTGTTTATTTTCTACAGCCAAGTAGAAATTAGGTTTTTCATCCCAGGGGAAAAATGAGTTCTTCAACATTTGTTGTTTTGTCCTGATGCAGGCTGGAATATTCACATGAGCGCACATAAAAATCTGAACAAATTGTTCAAAAAACACCATCTAATTTGGAAACATCGAGAAGTTTTTGCTTCAAGCTGCTATCTATAGCACGTACCTGTCCCTGAAGATGCAGGCTGTAGGGGTGTGAGTTTACATCCTCTTTGCTCCCATTTTCCCCTGTGGCATTAGACTTCAGGCTTTGCTACCTCATAGCCAAAAATCCTGGGGAAGGAATACCAATTAGGTAGCAACATACTTTGCTTCCTCTCATTTGCCTCTGCTGGTCCTTGTCAGCCTCCTGAGCACATATGGAGGGCTGAGGACCTGAGGATCCTCTCTTTGGTGGAACTACATCTCCCATCGTTTACCCACGGTCATGCTAAATCAAACAGTGCTTTTGATAGAAAGCTCCTGATGAGCCTTTATAAACTTATTTGGCAATGGCATCAAATTCCCAACTTGAAAAAGGAGGCTGGTGCAAGCTGCTACATTTGTGATGAGTTTACCCGTGCTATGTTTTCTCAGTTACTTTCAGACCCACATCAAACAGGGCCCAATTAATATTTTTTTAGTTTGGTGGGATTTATGTCTAATCAGGCACCATGAAATGACTAAAGAGATTTCTGAGTGCGCTCATAACAAGGTTTCTTTTCCTTCACTTGTTTTACTGCTCAGCTCTGCCAAGTCTTCAGAGCGTCCACCGCATGTTTACCTGCCAGTGCTCATTTCGGATACAGAAACAAAATTAAAATTGTGGAGAGAAAAAGCACAAACCAAAGAGAATTTAAAATCTGGATAACATGAGGAGAAGCTCCTGAAGAAATTTGGAGTCACGTAGTACAGGGTGGGATGTCGCTGGGATAGCGTCATAGCCTGCAAATACTTCCATGTCAGCAGATGTGTAAGGTCAAGAGTTCTTCAGAGACTGTAGGAGAAGAAACCAAGCATGAGAACAGGTAGGTTAGATATTGTGACAAACCTAATGGTATGAATCACAGACGAGGCCATGGTGAAATTGGGAGCTGAGACACCGACAGTGGAGACACCTGGGAACAGGTTAGATGAGTGACCAGAAAAAACATTCTTCTCCCACCACTTCAAAAGCAAACCTGTTTTCTGTGGTTCACCTGTGATTTCAACATTCAGTGTGTTACATATTCTTTTCAGTATTTTTAAATAGGCTTAAAATCAGTTTTCCATTTGGCGCTGTGGGCAGAGCAGTATCAAAGCTCATTCAGATCTCAGTATTTCCACTCAGGGTCCAGGCTAGAATTAAGAGTATTGTTTAGATGTACATGCGCCCACATGGGTGGAAAAGCTGCTGGTGGACCCAGCCACAGGATCAGACTCTACCCTTTGTTTAAAAAAAAGTGAGGTCAACAAACAACCTGCCTCCTACCCCCACGAATTGCAAACTTCAAGCTATTTCTTTTATGTCTCTGTGATATTTTCTAAGCTGTAGAGACAGGAAATTAAAAAAAATAATAATTGAGTAATAAATTGTTTTGTTTTACTCTGGGGATTAAAAAACTAAAGTTTGCTCCCCAGGTTTCAGGTCTCCTATACAGGTTCTCAGCAAAGTCCCGTCTGAGACTTCTGTGCTTTTGGTTTTTGCTTTAGAACAGGGTGGAATTCTTCAGGACAGATTTTTTTTTGTTAATAAAATGGATCTGAATTTCCCTGCCATCACTGTTTAAGACATTTGAAGGATGTAAAACCATCTGGAACTGGAATAAATTAAAAAACAAAGTGAATCAGATTAAACTTCTTTGACTCATCACTCTGAAGGAAACAAAATTAGAAACAATGACAAAGGGAAAAAGAATTTTTTTAAAAGGTTCAGTTGAAATTCTCTAAGCTGTGGAGATTTATTAAGGCAAAGATTTTTAATTAACATGATTTTAAAAATAAAATATAGCACTGTAGCACAAAATCTAATACTGAAGCATTGCATTCAGCTGTTGCTCGTAGCCTCCTGCTGCTATGGGACAGAAACTGAGGAGAGAGCATTCTGCACAGCGCTGCTGCTCAGGTCTGTACCACGGTGTGGGTATTCCCACCACGCAGGTGGGAGCTGCAGAGGCTTTTTTTCTTCTACTCAAGGAGAAAGGGAAGGCTGGGGAAGGTGTGGGTGTAGGGTGGATTCGTGCTAAGGGGAGATGAAGGCTTTGGTGCTCACGGAGCGCTGTGCCTGGTGGGCCATGTGCTCCTGGAGGTGGGGTGACCTCTGGGGTGCACAAATCCCCTGTATTTCCAGTCTGAGGCCAAACTTAGCTGGGATGTGTGAAGTAGTAGAACTACAAATCCTCAAAGACTTACGTGGGAATTCATGGCTGTACCAGGAAGTGTTTTCTGAGCCAGGTTCTCCTTTCTTTGGGCTCTCAGTCTCCCAGTTCACTTGTGTCTCACCTGGACACACACCAGCTTCTAGTACCCATAAAACCTTTGTTCTGCCCTTTATTAGCCAGCTCCATGGTCTGCAATACAGATACAGATACAGATGTTCAAGGAGGTAAAGCTCATGTGTTTATCTAACATGCGCTCAGCCTAAATCTGAGTACTGATCACAGTAGGATTATTCTGACACTTAAACATCTACTTGAGCATTTTAGTATATTGGAAGTTAAATTATGTGATATTTATGGATGCTATTACAAGGTGCTGTGTCATTAGAGGTTCATTATCTTAATAGGAAGTGAAAAGTGATTAGCTCATGAGCATATTTAAATGTTTTGGCTATGATTTTGACTAGGATTGGTGTACAATATTTTCCTGTATATATACAATATTTTTTTACAGGAAAAAAAAATATCTATATATTGTACCATGCAACTACGAATTGCTGAGGCTGGAAGCACCTCTGGAGACCATCTACTCCATCCCCTGCTCAGAGCTCACAGCAGGTTACTCAGGACCATGTTCAGTCAGCGTTTGAATATCTCCAAAAATAGAGATCCAACACCTTCTCTGGGCAGCCTGTTCCAGTGTTTGGCCTCACACATGCTAAAAGAAGGTGTTTAAGTGCTGTACATGACAAATTCTGGCTTCCTCAAATCACCATACAAAGCAAAATAGACATTAGTTTAAATACACAAATATGCATTTCTCCTTAAGTGAATTATCAACACAATGTATTTCAACACAATGTTGCAGTAAGGAAAATGCTACAAGCTGGTAAATTCCGAAAGTACAAAGAAGATGGCTGGATACTTAAAGCTATTTTGGTATCTCACACCCACCCAAACCGCAGACTACATAACAGAGCTTCAAAAATGCCGTCTGAACGACATGGCCAGGATCAGGGTTGAGTCTGACTCCCCAGGTCACAGCCCCAAACTTCCCATTTTACCTGGTCTATCTTCTGCCTATCTGCTCATGAGATATGAAGTAACAATTTTGGCTTTTCCGAAGCCTCAGATGGTTTATTCCTTGCAGAATAAAGACATTCAGAATTATTAAAATGTAGGAGTACCTTTCTGTTCATTATGAACACCACCCAACATTTCACGAAAATACAAAAAATTTTGATTTTTAAAAATTGAAGTCTTTACTACTTTAACTTTCTTAGCCATTATATAAAGGTATGCAGACCTTATGAAGTGTAATTTCTGTCCAAAAAGAAAAAAAAAAAAAAAGAAATTGTCCTGGTAAAATGGATGGCTTTCAAGTACAGAGCACTATCTTTCAGGGAAGCAGAAGCAGCACACTCTCTGAATACGTGCAGGCTACACAATACAAAAGCAAATCCTGTGTAGGGAATTAAAAAAAAAAAAAAAAAAAAAAAAGAAATTGGCCTGGTAAAATGGATGGCTTTCAAGTACAGAGCACTATCTTTCAGGGAAGCAGAAGCAGCACACTCTCTGAATACGTGCAGGCTACACAATACAAAAGCAAATCCTGTGTAGGGAATTAAAAAAAAAAAAAGAAAAAAACCAAAATATTAATTTCTGAAAATCAAGGCAAAGCATTATTTAAAGTAGCCATCATGAAGCCTCTTCTCTTTGACACCTGCAAACCAGCAGCCCAAATCAGCCCCTTCCAACGCTGGGCAGACAGAGCCCTACCCGCAGGGTGTGGAAATGGGAGTCCCATCACGATGAAACCATCAGCACAGTTGGATACCATGTCCTTTCCAAACACTGCTACAGCGGGGTGACGTGCTGGCTTATTGCTGTGAAATACCTGTAGCACTTCTTCTGCAAATGAGGTCAGAGAATTCGTTAAGAGCCAAATATTCTTGCTTTGGGTTAGGTCTTAATAGCGGACGGTGGAGTCATATCGCACAGAAGCACTGGATGGCAGTAAATGCTCAACAAAACCGAGGCAGACAAAGGCAATTAAATAAAGCAAGGCAGGGAGAAACTGAAAACTTCAACTGCTTCAATGATCAGTTCTTTACAAATGGCTATTATATAATATAATAAGTAACTGTAGTTTTACTTATTCATTAGAGAGTTTTGTGCATGACTACAATCCATCTGCTTTAAATGGCTTGAGAGTGAAATTAGCTGTCTCAGATGTTATGGGAGTTGCTGCATATCAGGAAGGAGTAAAAACCTTTCTGTTTTCAGGAATATTGCAAAGCAGATGAACTAAAGATTTTTTCCTTTGAAAATTTAAATAACTGAATATATTTTCTTATTTGCCGAGGCTTTGCAGATTGATTGCTTTTTTGTATGCACAGGCAAATGAGTGCAGAGCAGTATTTCTGTCGAACTTGATATTGCTTTTTCTTTGAGATGCAGTCTGACTGATAAAAGTAACAGCATTGCCAGCCTCGACACCGTAAGGCATTCATTTGATAACGCAGGACATTCAGTTAAAAAAAAATAACCATTTCTGTACACAGGGCGATACAAACCCCTATCAAAAGGCTCAGAAATCGGCTAATGGATGGATCTGGGAGAGTAATTATATCTGAGAAACCTGTCTCCCAGTGGAGCGCGCTCACCAGGATTTCCAAAGTGCCTGCCCATGGTCCCATTCTCACCAACACCCCCCACAGCCGGGGTGCAAATACCCCAGGGCACCAGGCTGCAAAAAGTAAGGGGGGAGGCTGTAAGGAGCAGCCCTTCAGAGCTGTGTGGTGGCACCGCAGTCTGAGCTTCCTTCAACCACACGCCTTTTGATGTCGGGCTGAATTGCTGGAGATGGAACTGCCTACGCTGGAATATTTTAATGCAGGTACCAGTGGTAGGACTCGGGGCTGTATTTCAGCAAGCAATGGCCAAGAAATGGTTTCACGGTGGATAGCTGACTGCTGATGGGCTCCCAGTCTGGCCAAGTGGCTAAAGTGCTAAAGCAATCCTTGGCTGCATGGGAGGAAAATACTGATGAGAGGCGGGAAGAGAAATTATCACTCTGTGAGGCATTAGCAAGAGCATTACTGGAACAAACTGACCACTTCTTGGATCCCTGGTTTAAAGAGTATGCTGATAAATTGGAAAGGATTCAGAAAAGTACTGCAAGAGCGATTTGAAGTCTCGAAAAGCTTAGAGAATGCCAAGAGCTCAATATAATTTATCCAGAAGGAGCTTAAGTGTCCTGTAAGTCCCTACCCAGGGAAAAGGTTTCTGAAGTTTCTGACTCTCTGTAAGGTAGCAGAGAAAGGCTGGAGCTGGGGTCAGAGCAAGGCTGGAGATCTACACTGGAGGACAACGACTTTTTCAAATTGTTTGTACATTATTCATCAAGACCCGGGGCTTAGCCATGCAGGGACAGCCGTGATGGAAAAAAATGAGCATTCTGTGGATGAGTTAGTTTCTCCTGCGGTACAGAAGTGGGTATCTAGATGAGCAACTTAAGTCAACAGTTGTTTTAGATTTATTCAAGCATAAATAAGAGCAGATTTTTGTCTGCCCTTCACCAGACAAACTGCAATGTTCCTAATTTTTCACAGCAATATTAAAACAGAGAACTCTGTTGCCGTAAAATAAATTGTATAGTGCTCAGAAACAACATACTGCAGACAACAAGGTCCTTAGGATAAACAGATATTTTTGTTGCAACTACAACAGAGTTCTTTTTATATAAAGAAAACCAGAGATATATCAGATAAAAGCCTTGGTACATAGCTAGATAACAGACCATATTCAATAAGTTTTCTAAACATCTTGTTCTGTCTGTCAGATCTAATGATGACTGGTGACTAGACACTTCAGCGAAATGCTGCTTTGCTATTTATTTCTCATTTATTCTCCTGAGAAATCTCAAAACATTTCCAATTTGATTTAAGGAAGTTTCCCTAAGTCAATTGAACATGCTACAGAAAACAGTTCACTTTCATGGTCAATATGCAGTCTATAAAGAACAATAAGGAGAAAGTAATTTCATTTTGATGATTCTAACCTTGTATGTTTATGCTCTGCTTGGATTTTAATCCCCCTGTCACTTGCTCTGAAACTTGTTTTATGTTGAGTCCTTTTGTCACGTTCAAATCTTCACTGAGATAGAACATAAGGATGCTCATATGAAGGACAACTTAGTCAGTGGCCCAGGAGGCATGAAATGAAAGAGCCTGCAGCTGCGGATGGGGAGAGAACACCATGTGATGGGACTTGTGCTTTCGTTCCCATTCCCACAAAGGTGGCTGTCCTATTGAAACATTCCCTTGGCTGCATTTGAAAAACTATCTTTGCCAAAGAGGATGGGATGGTAAATCACTGTCTAGCTTTAGCATCAAAGTCCTTCAAGTCAGTAAGGCTACTTTTACACTGACTGTACTGACCTTCTAGACTACCTTCAAATCCATTCCCACCCATACCCACAAACTGCAAATGTGTAGGTCTGGTCACCAGCATCCAGAATAGATGCCTTCAAACCCCAGTCATTACTACAGCTGGCTGTGGAAAGAATCTTCCATTCAAGAACAGAGAAAAGAATCTGTATTTAGCCTGGTAAAACATGGAGAGGGAATGTGCTCACTGCAAATATATTATCCAGGGAATGCCCCCGAGGGAGATTTGAGCTGAAGGACAGCTTAGGTATAGGATATAAACTGGTCTTGAATAAACATAGGCTGGAAGTTACTAGAAGAATCCCAAACTATTAGACTGATAAGACCCAGGAATAATATCCTAGCTGGGGCAATGTAATTACCTAAATAACTTTAAGGTGGACCTAGATCAGTTTATGAAGGTCATACTACCTGTCTGCTGAGACAGCAAAGACTGAAGTCCACGAGCAGGGAGGCCCCCGCAGTCTAGTGCTTCTTTCTGGCCTGACCCACTTGTCCAAACTGATCTCTGCCCTCCCCAAAATCTTGGGCTGAACAGCAGCCCCAGTGCTTTTCTGTTCTCTCCCTCCCACACACTGTGTTTATTCACAATGACGATAAGAAGTCTTCAGTCTGTGATTTCCAGACATTGTGGGTAGAGTTAAAAATAAATCCCAACAACCAAGCAACAGTTTTACAATGAATTTCAGGCCTGCAGTGCTCCTCTGACGGTTTGCTGCTAGACTAACTTTTTTTGCTTCTAACATTATTAGTGTTATAATTCCATGATTTAACACTGAGAAATTTGTATGTGTGGACAAGCCAGCTCTGTGCTTTAATGATATTTATGTATATGGAATTTTAATGAAGATTGCCTTTGGTGGGCCATTCGTCTAATCAAGAATATGTAGAAAGCTTCATTTTCTGGGTAGTCTGAAGAACAGTGAGATACAAGCATTTTTCCTGGCACAGCGCAATTCATGGTCTGACATCTTCCATCTGTAACTGGACAGGAGAAACGTGGCTCCCTCCTGCAGCCAGAGGAGCCTGGGGAGCAGGAGGCAGTGGCTCGGGAAAGCTGCTGTGATCTGAGGATCAGGAAAGGCTGGTAGAGCTTCAGGGGTGCTGCACTGAGAGGACCAAAGGACACTGAGCCCCAAAGATCTCTGGGCTAGAGTTTCTTTACTCATTGTACAGAGGAATGAAGCACACCAGGGCTTGTTGCTAATTCCCCCTTCTACTCCCTCCACCTCTAGTCCTAAATAAAAGAAAGTAATTTCATAATGACATTCACAAGGTCCTCAGCTCTTTGCAAATAACACAAGGACTCTGTAGCCTTTCCTGGTGCTGGCAGTAGCCTCTTCATGGCTGTGCCGGTGCCTTGGTGGAGCCCTGTGGTCAGGGACACTCTCCTGGGTGGCAGGCAGGGCTGTGGGGCTGGAGGATGCTGGCAGCAGGACGTCCTTTCCCCAGTCATCCCTCTGGGGAAGCAGAGAGCCCATTTTTCCCCTGGGCAGGGAGCAGGGGCTGCTACATTTCTCGTGACAGGTTTAGCAGCCATATTATCTCCCTGCTGATTCAGAAACCCTCAGTGGCTTCTTGCAGGGACTCTTCTGTCTTATTTCTGTAGAGGTGACCATCTTCTCTGCCTCCACACCTCCCTTCCCAAGCATCACACCCACATGCTTTCCTGGCTAATTGCTCTTTGTGTGTTCATGTGGGGGCTGTTGCAAGGCTGACTGCACCTCCGCGCTGATACACCAAGGCTCTTTCCGCAGCTGCACAATGCACATTGGTGTTAATATTTCTGAGGTTGCCCGATCCTAAGAGAGCTTAAAAGACCTTCATCTGAGGAGAGAGCTTCTTCAGCTAGAAGCAGCTGAAACCACCTGCCAAGTCACCTTCCAGTGTCTCTGCACTTTCTCCTGGTTTCAAGTGCAGTTTATGTGTTGAGTTGCAGGTGGGGGGGTGGCATAAAAGAAAAAAATCTTGGTACCAAATACTTATTTGGCTTGAATAATATGTTTTCCTTGAGTTTTCTGGCATTTAATGGAAGGCTGACATAATTTTTTTTTTCCTCAGTTTTGTTAGCTGCTCACGTTAACTTCTTCTGCAAATCCAGAGTCTGATGGCCTCATCCTTCAGGGTGCTGAGCCTCCACTCCTCAGGGGAACTGAGGCTTCCTAGCACCTTGCAGGGGGAGCACGTATGGCCATGCTGCTGTGGAAAAGATCATAGCACAGAAAAGCTGAGGGATCAGGCAGATGGGTATGTTGCTGCCTCTGAATAGTTTTTAAGCTCTGGCAGTCTGTTCCTTTTCGGTGTGCCTATGGGGTTTGGTACTGAAGGAGTTAACAGCGGCAGCCCTCCATGGCTGTGGCAGAGGGCTGGAAAACACACTTTTTAGCATAATAGTGCCTTGCCCCCTGAGCAGCACTTCCAGATCAATCATATTTCTGTTACAAATTCATATCCTTGCCTCAGCAATATGCAATGCCTCCATCTCCATGGAAATCCCGGTGTTTTACAGCGCGCACAGAGCACGAGGACAAAACGCAGAAGATGCATTTTTCCCCTGTAGAGAAGAGGCCCAGATCCTCCTGCAGCTGCCAGGGGCTCCCCGCTGCTGTTTGCTCATTCAGCACCGCAGCTCAGCTTAAAATGTTTTTAAACATCAGTGAGGACCGGGCTCTCCAGCCTTTCACTGTCTTGGAACACTTTTAAGGAGCCTGGCCTTGCAGCAGATTCCAGGTCTGTGTCAAAGGCCTGCAGGCAGGCACAAAGCTTACCACAATATGGCAGCCCCTCTCCCGGCAGTGTTTGTACACCCTGCAACTGTGTGTGGTTGCTAAAGGGACTCATGAAGGAGGGCTCTGAGAGTATCCCTTGCTCCTCACATAGAAAAGAGCAGGGGGGTTACTCTTTTTCCCCCATGTACAGGTCTTTTTTTTGATATATGTGTGCTCTGTATTTATTTAAAAAAAAGCAAACAAACCCGGAGGTCTGTGTTATTAACAGTAATTGTAGAAGTAGCAGTAATTGTAGCAGTAATTGACTGTTTCCTTTTTTATTTTTACTTTTCAAGCCACCCATCTCAAGAAGTTGGTTCAGCGCTGGGAAGATGCTCTTGCCTGGAGAGAGAGCCCATAGGACCTTAGAATAGTTTGGGAAGGGACTTCCCAGGGTCCCATTTGGAAGGGACTTCTAAAGGTCATCTAGTCCACCCTCCCCGCAATAAACAGGGACATCTTCAACTAGATCAGGTTGCTCAGAGCCCCCTCTGACATGAACTTGAATGTTTCCAGGGATGGGGCATCTACCACCTCTGGGAAGTCTGTGCCAGTGTTTCACCACCCTCATTGTAAAAAATTTCTTCTTTCTATCTAGTCTAAATCTACCCTCTTTTAGTTTAAAACCATTGCCCGTTGTCCTATCACAACAGGCCCTGTTAAAAACAGTGTCCCCATCTTTCCTGTAGGCCCCCATTAAGTACAGAAAGGCCCTTTCCCTGCACCACCCAGTGCCGGGTCCTCCAGTAGCATCTCCTACCCAGACAGTGCTCCCACCTCCTTAGTGCTGTTCCACATCCCAGTGGACACCTGGGGAAGGGAGGTGGTGAGAGGAAAGCTGTGCAGCTCAGTCACACCAGGACAAGTGGAGAGGAGGCCAGTGTGAAAGCTGGCAGCTGTGGGAGGGTGGTGGGATGTGCTGACGAGCTTGGCCATCTCCCTTCTCCTTTCAGGAGAACATGGAGAATGACGGTAATGTACCTTTGTGGAAATGCTTTGAAATCTACAGATGAAAAGCCACTACATAAAGGCTAAGTACTATTATTGCTACTTCTATTCACACACTATATGCTTGAAGCACTCTTCTGCTTCTGCTCTCATTTTTAACACAAATAGGAAGAAAAAAACACATCTAAGAGCATAGCCAGCCTACGGTGAGCTATCTTCTATGAAATTATGGTTGTTTGAACGAGGCGATGTTTTCCTGGGACCTGCTGAAGCTCCCGCCGGCAGCAGCCACAGTTTGTTCCCATCTGACGACTCCTCACTTGCACCCCAGGGCAGCAGCTGTGGGGCTGCAGGCGATGATGGGTTCCTGCCCCCTTTTCCACAGATGGAGGCTTTTCCCTTTCATTAAGCCGTTGGTTGGAGAGGAGATTTCTATTAAAGTGTACTTTGTGACGGGTAAGACTAAGACATTAGACCATGTGTAGATGCTAGTTGTATCAGAGTAAAGCTAAATACATAGCTTGGAGCTTAGTGGTGGGGTAGCATGTAACTGAGACACCAAACAGGCAAGAAACTCTCATTGCTGGGTTTTGTTCTGGAGGCTGACACTGCTCAGAGCAACATAGATTTGCATGGTTTGTTATGTAAATTCGAATATTTTTTAGCAAAGACCCTGGACTTGCACGTTTGAGGGCAACCCCAGGGCTGCCGCTTGCTGCTTCTGGAGTAGCATCGTGTGCCACAAACAACACCCGCACAGCATCCTTTCGTCCCCCAAAAGGAAACATTTTTAAACAGCTTCCCTGTGCTGTGCTGCCGTGAGGAATGATGGCCGTTCCCAGAAAAGGCCAGGCCTGCAGAACAAGCAGGGAGAAAAACAGGGCAGAGCTGGGTAATCAGCGGTAACGAGCCAGGAGGATGCTTGCCTTGCATTTACCTTACTGCCCAGCAAATGCTGCAGGGAAAAAGGCTTTAGAGGCTACTAGATGAAGAGAAACCAGGCCTTCTAAAATTGATAGGCAAATACAAGCTAATGCTTAGTCAGAAAAGCTGCTTATATGAGGATGAATATGGTATCATGTATAACAAGGAATTATTGGGTTTATTTTAAGCTGATTTATTTTAAAATAATTTCTGAGCTCCTGAGGAACTACATAAACATTTTTCATAGTATTTTGCAGCAATAGCAAAGGATATGGGTTTTTAATAGAGCTTAAAAGTTGTCTCCAGACCCCACTGGTTTTGTGTATCTGCTGGGAAGTTAACACACTTCAGCTTTTCGTCAATCCCAGCCCAACTGGGAACTGCTAATAACAAAGTTACTCTTCAAATAAATGCCTGTGGAATATTTTAACCATATTCAGTTGGATTCACCTGGACACACTGGTAGCCTTGATTCTCCTCACTAAGAGGGGAGAGAGGCAGGAAGAGGCTCTTCCTACCCTACTCTGGATGTCTGCAATGCCCAGTGGCTGCATCTGAACCAGCTCAACTGGTTCCCCCTGTCACAAGGGACACAGACTGAGTCATCCCAGCTGACAGATGACATCAAGGGTGCTTCATATGTCTGATGTGCCCTGATGCATCTCCCACAGGTGGCACTGCCACAGTCAGGTGAAATGAGGAGATTGTCTCTGTGACCCTGAGAAGAACATCTCCAGGTGATGGAGAACCTTGTGTCTTTGAAACGGCCCACCCTGCTAAGAGGGACAACCCTGCTGGGCAAATTGGGCTCTGCAGTCATGTTGGGAAGAAGGACATGTATTGAGGCTTGTAGGAGGGGGTGAGCTCCAAAAAGCCACCCTGAGATGGCCAAGGATGTGTGTTGGTCTCCCTGGCCATGAAGTAGAAAATGCCACACTGACACAGTGGTGTGAAGCCTGTGGGCTAGCTGCAGATTTTGAAAAGTTTGGGGCAGTCAGTTCCCAAGGAAGGGCTACTCCTGTGACTTCTACAGCTGGCAGTCCCAAGGTTATTACAAATGCAGAAATTAACTCCTTTGTCTTTATAGTCTGTGGAAAACCTGATGGAGTTATTTTTATAAATGAGTTGCATATTTTTATGGGCTTAACCTTTTATCCTGAAACTTCTCATAACTGTTTTATTAATGCTCAAGAGATCTGAAGTACAGATTGCTCAGCTTAAATAGTGTAGGAAATTTAAATTACAGTTAAGACTTGGCAGAAAAATTAACCTGAGCCACGGCTGCAGCTTGGAATGAGTGGCCGGTGGGTTAGGTTCCTGCCACTGACCATCCGCCTGCGCAAACTCGATTTTGTACCTTCAGGTGTAAATGTGGGATGATGCTGCAGAGGGCAAAGAACCTGAACTGCTGTGACCAAGATGTGTTTTGGGTCCCTTTGTCCCATGTGCTGCTTTTCAATGGGTTGTGCCCAGGAGCACACCTGGTCTCCAGGAACCCCAAACTCTTCCTGGGCTTTGCCTTGTGCTACGTCTCTGGGTCCTCAACAAGGGCGCTCTGCAAGTCCCCCTTCCCCTGGAGCTGAGAAGGGCACAGTGTCACAGCTCTGTGCCAGGCTGAATTTTGGCAGAGGCAGAAGCTGGTTTTGCTCTGAATGGGAAACTCTTCCTCCATGGAAAGGTGCATCACCAAGACAGCAAATTAAATCAGAGACATCCCACTCTCACTTGTTTATTAAACTAGAGGTGACCTTTAACTTCCAAGTTTTTCACCTGGTTCTTCAAATGCCATGTTAATTCTATAACTGATATTTGTTTTTAGAAAACCATGAAGGTTCACCTTACTCTCATGCTCAACAAAAAAAAGTTGAGGACTTTGTGAAAAAATTAAAGCCTTGGTCTTCTGAAAAAGGATAGGCTCAAAGGTAAAGCCAGCAATATATTCTTCTGTGTCTTGAGTGAGTGAGAAGAGGTAGAGAGCATCCGTGTGGCTTGGAGGAATGTGACACGTGCAGTGGCAGGGCCCAGGGAGCCATCACACACAAGGCGAGACAGAGGAGAGCAATCAGCACCTCTCCCTCTCTTAGTGGTGGAAAAGTACATGGGGAATGGACTGAACACAGAAGGAAATGTCGAACAGACGCAGCTAAAGAACCCCTATGAAACCAGAAGCACACAGGCAAAGCTTTCAGAAAACTCTAGAAAAAGAAAACAAGAATGTCATGACATGAAAGCAAAAGATGACTTCTCTTTCCTTCTTCATGTGAATATCAAAATTTACTGAGCATCTTTTGAAGCCCACAGGATTCAAATGTCAGCCTGGGAAAATAGTTTGGGTTAATTCTTCTTCAGGCCTGGACCAGACAGCACTCACTAAGGCTTGCATTGGCATTACAGTCAGGTAGAGAAAGGACCGCATAAATTGATTTCTTGATATTATAAAAGTCAGGTGAGAGGCTGGGTTGACATGCAGGCTCGTAGAGTTAAGGCTGGTAGGATTGTCTGGGGGCATCTGGCTCAACCCTGAAGTCACAGCATGGCCAACTTCGAAGTTAACTTCAACTTCAAAGTTAGAACACGTTGCTCAAGGTCACACCCGAGGTACATATCATATACCACGTAGTTCACCCAGCTACATGGTTCAGTGAGGCATGTGAAAACAGGAGTTGAAAAATAAGGGATTCTTTCTGCCATCAGGGTATCTGAGGAGAACTGGTGCCAACAGAGTGGGTGACTTACAGTTTATTGAACTAGAGATGCTGCTACCTAGTTCACAGTTAAGTTTGCGTTAGGATCTGTGAAATCCAGGGCTAGAAAACTAGTACAGTAATGAGTCCTGCAAAAAATGCACCCTTTGCTTGAGTTTGGTGCCACTGGCATCATGAAAATCATAGTGAGTCATGTAACAAATGTGGGATTCCTGCGAGCGAAACGCCTGTGCCATTGCTATGTCCTCCAAGGCTTGTTTGCTGAAATGAGGAGCAGTGTTCACTGGGATGACTGATTTCCTTTAGGGTTGGTTGCATTTCTTTGTTTGTTAAGGGATGAGATAGCTAGATACGGGGTAGGGGTTAGAATTCAGAGGCTGAAAAATATTTTTTTTTTATGATCACTGCACAACACGCTGTGCTACTACCAAGCTTGGAAATAGCTCTGATCGATTGGCCTCATTTCATACCACCCTTCATTCCTGCCTGCAGTCACTGCAGGCTTTCAGTCAAGCTAAGGGAACCACTTCTCCCGTATCCTTAAACGGGGTCTCTCTGGCCCACCACCCTTAGCTCCCACATTAGTCTGACATGTTTAGTTGTTTCCTTCTGCCTACAGAAGAGACTTTTCCTCTGTGGAAAATCTAACACAAAGTTTACCCACTTGGTGTAGTTAAGGCCACAAATAAATAAAACACTGAATTGTCCACTAAAGCCCAAATCCAGCACATGTTGTGGGAAGCAGGAGAGAAAAAATAAATTTGTCAGCTCATGAGGTCCCCACTCCTAGCCTGAACCAAAAGCCTGGCCTTCATCCTAGTCTCCCAACTAGTACTTAATTGTACCACCAACCCATAGCTGCACAACCCTGAATCATAATTCTAGCTTGTCATGTTATACTAAGTGAGATTATTGTCTCCAAAAAAAAAATAATCCAGTATATATTAATTCCAGCACACAGCAGCCTTCCCCTTAGCCCTGATGGCCTCCCCAGAAGCCATCAGGAAGTCTACTTGTCCATCTCCTGGGGCCCTCAGCCCCAGATTTAACTGGAGCATTAGCCCCTGCTCTAAAGCTATGCCTAGAGAAAACCTCAGAAACCTGTGCCCAGGTCACATCAAGGGTTGCAGGGTTGGTAGCAGGCAGCAGCCCAGGCCCCAGGCAGACATCTGACCTTTTTGACCATTGAAGGGACAGACTAGAAGGTAGGCAGAAAACTACCTGATCTGCCTGGCTCAAAGTTCAATAGTTAAAAACCTGATTGGTAGTTAAGTAAAATTGCCATTCCTCTGGATTCATTACCAAGGTGGGTACAGACATGGGTGACACCAGACTTGGAAGTGTGGTTCATGACTTGAGGGCAGAATTGTCATTCAGAGAAGCCTTGAAAAGATGGAAGAGTGGACCAACAAGAAACTCATGACGTTTAGCATGGGCAAGGTCAAAGTCCTGCTCCTGGAACAAAACAACTCCATGAAACCTTGTAGGCAGACAATAGACGGGGCAGAAAAGGACCTGGAGATGCTGGTGGATAACGAATTGTGCCTGAGCAAGTACTGCACCCTTGCAGTTGGGGACACCAGCTGCATCCTGGACTGCACCAGCTCTTCTGAGGCCACTTCTAGATTCTGCATCCATTCTTTGGCCTATCTACTGCAACAGAGATAAAGAGAGTCCTGTGGAAAGCAAATAAAATAGGCAGGAAGTCCAAGCACATGGCACATAAGGAAGAGCTGAGGAGGTTGGTTTCGTTTACCCTTGAGAAGACGAGGCTAAGAGGGATATAATTGCTGACTCTGAGGGTGGGGTGGTTATAGAGGTGGCAAATCCAACTGCCTCTCAAAGATGTAGAATGAAAGGACAGGAAGTGACTCTCACAGACTGCAGCAAGGAAAATGCCAACTTGACCAACAAAGGACAACAATTACACGGAGGGTGGTTATATACTGGAACCGGGTGGTCAAGTCTACTGTGGAGTCTCATCTTGGGCAAGGCCCTGGGCAACCTGCTCTGCTCTGAGCAGGAAGTAGGACCACAGGCCTCTGGTCAGACATCCTTTCTCATCTAAACTGTTCTGCAATTATCTGGTTTTACCTTTTCAGTCCTATAACTTAATTTCCAGCAATAATGTATACAACAGGGGCCTGAGAAATTAATCATTTATTGTTTATCTGCATTGTACTCTGCCAAGTCCTCCATGCTATAATCAAGACTGCTGCCCTAGGGTTGAATGACTTGTTATTTTATCAAGCAAAGTTATTGTTTATGGCATTACATTTAAGACAGAGACAGATTGGGATAAAGAATGTGCTTTCTAATCTTGGGGCCTGCAGGGTCATATTTATCACTGCATCTCTGGCTGTATCTTTAATAGTAAACTAAACAGAGGCAGGGTACATGATTGACCGTGTCATTTAATTGTTAGCACAGTCTCTGACTGGGCATTGGATGGAGTCTGCTGGCTCAGGCAGCACTTACACAGTTTGGGATACCACACTAAAGAGTTGGAGGTGACATCTATAGGTCCTTATGAGTCAGACTGAGGACTGGTTCCTTTGGGATGCACCTTGTCAAAGGTCGTGTGTCTGGTTTAAAGCTGAGGTCATCTCAAAAGCCAGGAATTAAGGGCCTGAGAAGGGCTGTGCATTGGCATGCCTGTGAGGCTCCTGTGGGCTGGCATGGGCCATTGTGTATTCATTTCTGGTGCAAATGGTATTGCTAGGCAGGAAACCAGCACTCCTGTGGGCACAGCCCCTGAAGGCACGAAACATAAATCTAGCTCTCCATTCCCTTCCTTATGCTGGCATATTAATTCTTGCCAACCCCCAAGACCTTTAGGATTAAAGACGTGGTTTGAGTCAGCATCATGGGATGAAACATGGCATACTAACATGAGAGGTGAAATGCGGGCAAATGTCTTCTGATGAGTGATAAACTATGTTTATTTCTGGATCCTGTGAGAGCCATAAAGCTAGGAACGGGGTCAGTGCCAGTATGAAGGAATTCCTGATGTTTAGTCCTGAGGGCACAGAGGTATTGCTGGGCTCGGTTTAAAGCTAGAATTGAGGTTGAGGGCTAGAGGTAGCGCCGTGCAGTCTTGACATGTTATTTACAGGATCCTGCAAGAGCCATAAAATTTGACCGCAGCTTGGTTCTCACACAGATGTGTGGATTATAGTTAGGTGATAACTAATTATTGTTGTGATAAGTTTAGAGTCACTTCTAGGCTTGGGGAGTGTGAGAGCAAGAGTTACACACCTGCTGTTGGGTTCCAAGGAGGAAAATGAGGCCATCATGGATAAGGGTGAATGAATGGTTGTGCCTTTGCCTGGGGTGGGGTGGGTGAGAATTTGAGTTTGGTATAGCAGACCAGAGATGTTAGGGATTTATTGGATTTTGCAATAAAAATGGATTTTGTAAGCTAAACATAAATAAAAGCAAAAATAGATAAATAAGCAAAGCAGGGATAGGATAACATGCTTCAGAATAGAAAGCAGCCAGGAGAGCGAGGCATGGGCTGCAGAGTGCAGGGTGGAGGGGAACCTGTCCTGGTCCTCTCTGTGTCCAGGACTGGCTTCTTCTTTAGGTTTGCCTGCTGTCGGAATATAAAATGCAACTAGGAAGTTGAAGTCCTTTTCTAGCTGAAATTTCCAGTTCCAAAAGAAATGGTCTGCCTTTGAAAAGGGGCCAGATATAAAGGGACTGACCTTTTTTCTCTGAACATTGGGCAGTATATTCGTGTCTTGGGGAAGCGTCCATATACAACCTTGATAAAAGGATGAAATGGGAGCCTTCATATGGCACCCACTGTAATTTTCCTGACCACAGAGGGCAATGTTTAATATTCGTGCTTTGGATGTATTAAAAGATAAAATATGAATCAAATAGCATGACTGGAAGCTGATTTGTTTCAGAAGAAAGTAGAACTTAAAACTTTTATGCATCTGCACATCAAAGTGTTATTACTAGCTAAGGTTTCTTTTTATAATTTAAGCCCATATCTGAATTGAATTTCAATGGACTGGTTGTGCAGTGTACTCCAATCTCCACATCAGTCAAATTTGATGAACACCCCAAAGCTCAGTGGCTGAGAAAGAAAGAAGAAAAAGCATGCCTAGGAACATCAAATGGGAGTGCAGGCCTGATATCTTTTGTCAGTAGAAAGATTGTTTTAATACCCCGTCGGTCACAGTAATAACCTTAAACAAATAGATCACTTGTATTTACTTTGTAATATCAGTGCTTTTACAAGATTGACTACCTAGTGGGATTGTCTGTACAAATTCCACGGTTGTCCCCAGGCAGCTCCGTGAAGAGGACACTTTAACTCCATATGCCACAGAAAGACGCCTTCGGTGACGCTCCATGAATTAATCATATCCCGGGGGGCTGTGGGCGGATAATGGTAGCAAACCCCTGCCGGAGTGACTGGGAGAGCTCCAGCGAGCTGCCGCGGCACCTGGACACTCTGTGCAGCGGGGAGCAGGTACATCAAACAGGCTGCTACCTGCCCGAGCAGATAGCGCTGAACCTCGCCGCGCTGCCGGGGCCGGGGGGAGAGACGCCGGCCGAGACCGTGATTTACATTACAGATGGGCACGGGCTCCCGCCGGCGGGGCCACGGGGGTCAGGAGAGAGAAAAGATGGTAAACATTTATCTAGCGGATTACTATTTTTTTTTTTCCTAATCCCCACCACTGCTCTTGAGTTGCAGAGGCGATGTAAGGATGAGCTGTGCGTACCCTTTTTGCTGATAAAAATGCTAAGCAGTGAGCTGAAGGTTTTGATGAACAAGTGGGCTTTTTCTTTATTGGCTATCTATTGCTTCTTCCCAATTTCTAGGATCCTACCCTCAAACCCATGGCCATGCCCAGCCATTCCCAGAAAACACAGGGTGTGTGCAGCATGGGGTGGTAACTGCTTCTAATGAAAAGGTAAAATTATCACTGAGACCACCTTAAGTTTTCTGGTCTTGTTATTTCCAGTGGGCTGTGTCGGATCTGGTTTAATTTTCTTTCATCTTCTCTGGGCAACAGAAGTTTTCCTTTTATATAAACATAAATAAAACCCTTTCAGAGTAATGATGTTTGCATGGAGGGTGTGTTAACCCACAGGAGTATGAAGTAGGTTTACGTTCAGCAAACAACATGTGCAGCAGGATTATTCCCTCCCCGCTTTCCCCAAACTCCCACCATGTGAGACCTTTTCCTCTTTTGTTTCTATTTGGAAGAGGTGCCAGTTCATTACTCTCAGACGTTTAAAATACATCAAGTGCAAGTAGTGCATCAGGGTTTTTTCCTAAATGTTTTTCAGTTGGTCTGTTTCTACTGTATTTTAAACCTGGTTTTGCCTACACTGAGGACAGCTCTGGTTTTGTATTGCTTACACCTTGTTCTTAATTTAGCAAGATCCTGGTAACAAGGTCTGATTAACCTCTCTGACTGTCCCAAGGGACTCCTAAGAGGCCACTGAAGAAACTCTTGATTTACAGCCATAGGAGAAAGCACGAAATCAGACCACTGCTTAAAGCTTTAAACAAGCCAGGCATGAATCATCTGACCACACAGACATTTGAATGGCCACAGATGTAAGGCAGATCTGTAAAGATCCAAATGCCACTCTGCCCTAAAACTGCCTCTTTCTCTCCGTCGATATAAAGGGAACCTTGATGTGACTAGCTTGGATGCAGCCCTCTACCCTGCAGACATCTCTAGTCTGATGAATGAGTTTCTCATCTTCCCTTTTCTTGGATTGTCACTCTTGCCATTTACCTTCATGCAGGAAATCTCATCTGACTGATAGCTCCAGCCAATGCATTCTGGCTTGAATGGGCAGGGAAGACCTCCTTATTTTCCCATGACAATCTCACTGGGTCAGGGCTTGGCCTGCCAGGGCAGTCAGGAAGGAGCCAGACCTGCTCAGAGATTTAGCACAAGATTTCAGGAACGATTACTGCCAGTGGACCTCATCTCATACTTCTTGTTTTCACACAGGTACTGAGCAGCATGCCCACCTTCCAGGTGCAGCTGGTGGCAGGGTCAGATCCATCCTATTAGTTGCTGAAGGTGTCTGCAGCCGAACTGAAGTTATTCTGTATTTTTCACCTGCTGTGACAGAAGAACCAGGGAAAGCTTTTCTCCAAGTTGCACTGTGGGAACCTGTCTTCTGTGCGATTTCACAGCAGCTTTGATGCCTTAAAGTTTTGGTGGGTCTCACCTTTTACCTCTCAAGCCCTCTGTGAGATTTCTGTCTTCTTTCCTTTTTGCACAGGGAAGCGGTTTTGTACTTCTGTTGAATTGGAGCAGGCTTTGGACTGGGAAGGTACACACAATCCATTTTACTTCTACTGTGAGTAAAAATCTTAAGCTGTTTAGTCAACACATGTCTTCTCCAGAGAAACGCCTCATTGCCTGGCTGTTTCATTTTGAAGCCTTGTAGCCATGAAATCTGTTGGGAGAGCACAAACAGTTGTGATTGCCAGACAGCTCTAGGAAATGGCACAGAGGCACGATCTGTCTTTGAGACAAAAGTGCTGATTGCAGGTGGAGGCTGCAGGCAGATCTTTGAAGCTTCTCTGTAGCCTTCAGGGTCTCAGGAGCACCAAAGGAGGGAATGCCCTGGCAGTCTGCCTCACTGAGCAACAGTGATTTGATACTGCTCTTTTGCCCGACTGAGAGTCATTGGTTTTGTAAGCTAAATAAGATTGGGGGTGTCTGTAAGTGTGACACCATTACTCTTCCTTAATGTAACCACACTATTACACAAGGCTCCTAATAATATTGAGAGCCCTTGGTATTGTACGTGCTCTTTCCAAGAAGCAGTCTAAACACTCTCCAGGGAAAGCACAGAGAGGTGCACACGGGTAATTTTGCACTGTACCAAGCAGAAAGTCTGTCCAAAAGAGTCTGATTTTGGAGTGCTAAACCACAAATTCCTCCTCGTAGCTGTGGCTGGGACAAGCTGCAGTTGTGCCTGGTTGTTTTGTAGCAGAGCTCACTGGGACTACAGGAGGCACTTTCAGATGGTGTTTTAGCAGCGGGAGACGCAGAGAAGTGTTACTTCCCAGAGTCTTCACTGTCTCATCAAGCTCTCCTCAGAGTAAGTTTGGAAGACCATATTTATAAAATCCACTGTTTCCCTCTTCATCTCTCACCCCTTTCTCTTGCTTGTGAGATGTGTTAGTCCATGATATATTACTCCATCTTGCAAGGACTTTCAGAGGCACCCATCCAGGGCAGGCTGGGTTTCTCTGGCACAGACTACTCATCTTCAGATCTGTTGGCTCTCCTTTTCTCCTGCAGCCTGTCCCTTTCCTTCCATTCCCTTGCACTTTCCTACATCCTGGTCTTCCCCTTCCAATTTTTTTTTCCCAAAACATTTTGCCCGTCACAGTCTCCAAGCCATTTGTTACTGGACTACAAAGGGCCTCCCTTTCCATTTTCTATTTTTTCTCTGTCTCAGCTCTTTTCTTCTTATTTCTCCTCACAAATAACTTTCACCATTAGAGCTGATATGAACCATCAGCTACAGACTCCTCCTATACATTTTCGTGTGTGTGCCCCAGCACCCTTCATGCCACTGGCAGGTGGGGGAGACAATCCAATCCTGCAGGAAGCTCCCACATGGCAAACTGGGCATACAAGCAAATCCCAGCGTCTTACTCCTGCCATGTACTGGGGGTGAATCCAGTGGTGGGATAACTTAAGACACCTGGTGGCTATGCTTCTGTTGATCTTGCTTTTGAAGAATGCCATATTCGAGCTGCAGTAAGACCCAGACAGAAAGCCAGGGCCAGAGGCACGTGTCTGTCAGGCAGAGCCTGGTCCGAGTGGTCAGAGATCACGGGCTCTCTGTGCCCTCCTGCCCGCTGCAGGGCTGTGCTGGGCCAGCGTGCTGCTTTTTTACCAATTGCCTATCATCACGGTGAGGCTGTGGAGCTGTGAAAAATCAGGACTGAATAAAGGAAGCCAACTGCTGAAGTGTCCCTACCCCACCGCATGCCACCGGGGAGCCAGCCCTATGCTGTACTTACCCTATGGCTGGTTTGATTTCATTTGTGTCAAAATCTCCTGACAGCACAGCACCAAGCAGCGATACTCAAGCAGGGAGCATTGCTCTCTTTCAGTATCCCAAGTCATTATTAAAAAGGAGGGGGAAAAAAAAATTCATGTGGACTCACTTGGATTGGAGACCGACCCTAGGTAACACTCAGCGTTAAATTCAGCTGTCCTGGAAAATATCCTCATGAGATTTTTGAACAGAAGAGTCAGAGGTATTACAAAACTGATTGTTTGCTTGAGATTTCTACCACTTCTGGGCAAAAATCCCATGAGAATAGTTGTTCTTGTGAGTTTTCATCTGCATCTGAACAAGAAAGGAAATATGTTCTTGAAGTATTAAATTTCTCAGTCACATCCACAGCGGAGTGGTGTCTCTGGAAATTCAATTTTGACACTTCACGAAGACTGTAAAATGAAGTGGGTGGAACTATGTGAGACTTTTGTTGCCCCTTGTCACATCCACAGTATCTCCTACGTGTGGGACAGGCAACACTCAGCACTGCTGCTCGGCACGGGGAGGCACCTCAGCCCAGAGCTGACATGGTGGGACGCAATTATCACACAAGAGGACTAATCCTTTGCAGCCCCATATTCAGCATGACTCTGTAGGGGAGGGCATCGTCTCTGCATGTGCTGCACTGGTCCATGGACAAGCAAGAGACGTGACCAAGCAGCTGGTTACTGGTTGTGGAGATGGCTGAGGTGGCCACAGTCCAATATATTGTGACAAACTAAGGGGAAAAACACGTTATTTTCATCTGGTTTTGTAGAAAGAAGAGGAAGGGAAAGTGCAGTTTTGTAGCTGCTGTGTGTGAAGCATTCAGGTACATTGGGTTTTGAGGATGATGGGCTTTTGGGTACCAACTCCAGTCTCTGGGGCCTGAGAGGGATGCTCTGTGAGGGATGCTCCTGCATGCCCTCACTCCTGGCCACCCTCTCACACCCCCTGAGCAGGCAAGCAGAGCTGAAGGGTGGTAGCAGCAGGTCCCATCCATGAGCCATGGACAGGGCTGGAGCCAGACACATCTACAGGGACCCAGAGATGAGCTGCCATGCGTTTGAGTTGGTACAAGCATCTTCCTGGGAGACATAGCAACTGAAATCAATAGGAGGATGTGCAAGACCTACCCCATGACAACAGGGGATGTAATTATGACAGCAGAAGATCCTGCCTCAGTTTCTCTGATGGTAAGACCATGTAAAGACGGACAGTGTCACATGGAAGATCTTGGGCTGCTGGCAGAGCCCTGACATTACACTGCAACATCCAAGTGGTGTCCTCAGCTCCTGTCTCACCCTCTGCCTCTGGATATGGCCTGGCCAACCCTTTCTGCACATTTTTCCCCCTGGGCAGCCCACTGAAGTCATATCTTTTGCCAAACCCATCGTTAAGCAAGGACTCCTAGGAACATCTTCCTGCCTGTGAAGCTTAAACATATGATTATGGTATAGCATAAGGTGCAGGCAGTTTTGATGTGGCCAGGAATGGGGTCCACCCCTCTAAATACCAGATGGGTGGGGATTTACGCCCAGCCCCACTCTCCAACCAAAGGCCAGGAGCAGCTGCTCTCCTCCAGCCCAGCTCAGTCCTCTCACCAGCAGCACCATGCACAAAGCTGCAGCCACCACCCAGGGTTGTGAGTGCTGGGGACAGAGGGCATTGCCTCCACTTGTGGTGCTGTGCCCCATGGACACATGGACCATGCTTGGAGCTGAGCACCTACAGCTATGGTGACACCATGCTTGCTTGGCTGTGCTGTTCTGACATCTGAATGTACGGTGTTCGCTGGGCGCTTCCCCCCCCAGCAAATTCCAAAATTTCTCACTGGCTTTTCCCAGCAGGGATGGGGGAGGTCGTGCTTCTGGCAGAGCCCCATCCAAGGCAGTTTGGCAGGGTCCGTGGTTGAGAGGGTTGTTTGCAACCAGCTCAGGTAACTGAAATTTCAAACTGCTGATACATTAAGAAACAAACAGGCATAGTTTGCATTTGATTTTCATAAGGAGGCCAGATATGACCTGAGGTATGCAAATACCTTCTGATGCAGAGAAAAAGACTTCAGGACTGTGGAGGTGTAAGAGTTGGCAAATTATGCGGCATTATGGAATAATACTCCATTTTTGTGCAAATTGAGGAACAACAGCTGTTAAGCATGTCAGTATTTGGGGAGGCTAATTTTCAGAGCAGAGGAATAAAAAGCATCACTGTCACATACACAAAGAGGAAAGGAAGCGAATGCAGCAACGAACAGGTGAAAGAGCCTCACGTTGTTATCTATAGGAGGATAAAAGCACTAAATCCTTATTTAATCCTTGCAGAGCTATTTAAAATATTAAAAATAGTGGATCTCAGAGGAGATTTAGGCTGGTTACAGAGGGTGAGTTGAATTACAAAGTGAACATTTGAGGTTTTTGGACTTATTTGCAGGAATAAAGCAAGTACTTCTCTTTCACAATCTTGTCTCTTTTTTTTATTGGCAAAAAACTGCACGCCACATACTCTTCTTACCAATATTAGTGTCCTTTAAATCTAGAGTGTGAATGCCAACCCCCAGCCCCTCTTACTTGACCCCTGGCTCAGCCTATTCTGAGGACTTGCATGTCTTGTAGATTCGCCCTCAGCCTTAATCTTCTGCTTTCCCTGCCTCTTTCCTCCTGAAGTGTAAGCAATGATCTGGTTTTTTACACCTTCATAAAGCTGACACATGTCTCCCCTGCTTCTTGACCCACTTTCTTACATCCCATTCTCTAGGCTCAATGAAGGAGTTGAGTAACTGCACCTCTAACTCTAACTGCACCCTTGTTCCTCCCAGTCCTTCCTTTGCCTTCTGGGACTGGTGTCCCTCAGGTTGCTAATGATCCCTGAGAGACTCTACTTGTCCAGTTCATTTACTCATGTTCATGCTAACAAATCTCAGGCCTATTCCATTACAATCTTACAATAAACTCATGTTGTGGACCTTGGGCAACTGGTTCTAGGTGGCCTGCTTGAGCAGGAGTGCTGGACGCTGAAGCACTTTAACTTCAGTGTGATACTTCAGCAGCTGAAACATTTATAGAATCATAGAATCATTCAGGTTGGAAGACACCCTTGGGATCATCGAGTCCAACCATCTACCCTACTCTACAAAGTCCTCCCCTACACCATATCCCTCAGTAACGCATCTAAATGTCCCTTAAACACATCCAGGGATTATGACTCAACCACCTCCCACCTTATCTTTGACACCAGGATGGAGTGAGTTTTCTTGCCTAAGCTGATGCAAGAGGACAGTGTCTTCTGCAGGCCCTGGAGGACAGATGCCCTGGAGCATCTGACTCCAACATGCTAAGCTTAGGGAGCTCTCTGAGACACCTATCCACAGCTAGGGGTTAAAGAGTCCCATCCCTGGGACAGGCAGTGGAAGGTGGGGTTTATGTGCCTATATTAAGAGACGGCAATTTGAGATGCTCTGCATTTATCTGACTTTACCAGGCTGGCAGACACAACACAGGGTGACTGTGCCCTTCTGGCGCGGCCACTGTTTTTGAGGAAGCAGATTCTTGAGCATCTCAAATATCACTAGAAGCCTCTGTTTAGGCAACTGAATGCAGTCAGTTGAGCCCTGAGAGCAAATTGTCCTCCCAGCTATTGAAGGTGACCAAACATAGCTGCTTGCATTATTCTAGATGTCCCAAGTTACTTGAGGCACTTGCTTAGACCGGCAGATATGTCAGTAAGCCTGTGAGACCACTGCTGGGATGCCAGCGAGGTGCCTATGGCATCTCAAATAGTGCTTGATGTCTGTGTTTGAGCAACTGAATCACTCTGGAGGTGACTTTGCTAGAGTGAGCTGAATCACTCTGCCTGCTCCACTGACTCTATTGACTACGCTCCCCTTGAGTGTAATACGAGCTTAAACGTGCGGCTTAAATGGTGGCACCTTGATTTAGTCTGGAGCTGAATCCTGTCCCTGGAGCTGACAGCCTAAACGTAGCGCTGTGGTTTTCAGTAGAGCATTTAGCACAATTCAGGAGTTAAAAGTCTTAATAATGATGGCAGTGCAATAATATGAGTGTAATAACGTAATTATTCTTATTCTAATTTGCAAATAATGAAGTCTTATTGGTTCTTCTATTTCTATGACTCTGTAGTAAACAAAAGATGAGGTTCATTTGCCCTCCAGAGCTTATCTGTAATTACATTATATGTATTTAAATGACATTTACATTATATATATATATATAAAAAATTACATATTGCCCACATTAAGAAATAAAAAATACCCACCAGCAGAGGTAAGAACTAGAAGATGCTGGCTACAGCCCCCCTGGAGCAGCAAAAGTTCAGGGTCTTATTTGGAACAAGATCAATTTGTTTTCTCTCTTCCACGTGACACCTTTGGACACACAGAGGAATCCTGTCTAATGCTGCATTACCCAGCCTTGGCCTCCTCAGCCTCCGGGCTCTCAGCTGCGTGGAGCTTTGCTGTTTGCTTTGCTTTTGCTAAGCCATGGCCAACAGCATTCCTGGGCTGAGATTTACTCTCAGAGCTGCCTCTGAAAGCTGAGGAGGGTGGGGAGCTGGGCTCTGTCTGTCCCCATGGTTAGTCCTACAAGAGTTGCTCCTGTAGGAGGACCAACTGAAATATTGCTTCTCCAATTTAGTCTCTGCCAGCTCTTATTTTTCATGTTCTATCTGTGCTATAACTTAGTTGATGCAGCAGGTGCTTTTTAAATAAAGGGAGAGAGATATTGCTTCCCTGTTTATTTCGTGTTTGATAACTTCTAGGTGGATAGATTCTGCCTATGCCACCCTTAATAGAAACTGGATTTGAGAGATCTGTTGTAATATCAGAGGACCAGGTGTTAAAGAAGGGCTAGTCCTGCAGGCATCCTTAACCCTTGGCTCGTCAGGCAGGACTTTGCATACGTGGTGACTCAAAGGGTCCGGCTTGAAACCCAAGCAAGTGATCAAATGGCAAGAAATCAGTTCTTCCTTCAAAATGAAGGCATGAGGTGGGGGAGGGTAGGTTGATTTATTTTTTTAAAGGAACAGTGACACCACCCAAAAAATGCCAATAAATTGCATCTGGCTGAGTTACAGCCAGTGCAGTTAACTGTTCATCTTCCTCACTGTTGTATTTGTGGTTGTGGGTTGGCAAGTGGGTTATTTTTACAAGGCTACGTAATGGTGGAATTTGTTGCTGCACAGTAAACCCTTGTGACCTGGGACATGAGAGTAGAAAGAGTAAAGTCACGTTTGCCTGTTTCAAAGAGCAAAAATTTAGCACAAATACAGAGCAACTTCCAGCAGCGGTTAGTGGTTTGGAGCTATATGTGCCCAAGTAGCTCTGAGTGTGTTCATCGGGTTTGGCCAGAGACCTCAAGCGATCAATATTCCCCTATAGCTGTCCTAGGAGAGAGTTTGAGCTTCTTGGCAAATTTTTATTTTTAGTGAGGTTTGTTTTAAAGGTCCTGCTGCAGCATCCTGCAGCATCTGCAGCAGCAGAGCTGATGGAGGCAGAAGGGCAGTGCATCAGGCTCTGGCTCAAATTTAGAAAGGTGGCCTTGAGCATGTGATGGGTGGCTGAAGGTTTCCAGATATGTTGGAAATGCGTGACTGGATTTTACTCTCCTCTACCGTAGTGGGAGACATCTCCTGCTCTGCTGTTAGCAGCTGGAGGGATGGAGGGGGAGCTGCTTGGGTGGAGAAAGGGCTGCAGGGGGTGAGAAGGTGGCACTGGGGTGGTGGAGACCAGTCAGGACTCAGACAGGGACCAGCTGCCAGGGAGGAGGATGTGAAGACGTACAGAGCTGGGAAAGGGCAGAAGCATTTCAGGTGACGGGGGTAGAGAGAACAGTTAAACTGATTGCAGAAAGGGCAGTTGCATTGGCAGGACTGGATGGGGCAGAGCTGATTCTGAAGGATGGCAGGTATGGACAGCAGTGAACAAATGGACCAGATGGAGAAGGAGCAACAGAGGAAAGACAACAGGGGATGAGGATACAAAAGTAGGGAAGGCTGAAGCAGCATGTGTGAAGCAGGGAACAATCTGGATATGGGAGGAAGGAAAGCAAGGAATTGATAGGGAAAGATGGAAAGAAGACAGATGAAACTGTAGCTACATTTCACACGGTTTCTCAGTTCCTCAGGGGCTCCAGGAGGATTATGGTGTGTCTCATCCTACACCCAGCACTGGCTGCTCTTCCAAGCTAGCAGGCACAGTGGGGACAAATGGCATCCTGCCAGCAGGATGCATCTCTGCTCCGTCCAACATCTTCCAGGGTGCTTGTCCAGGCACCAGTAATTCGATCACCAACATCCTACACTGCGGTCTCATCAGTCTCCCTGTCAGGTTTATGCTTACGCAGTGTACAACACCCCCCAAAACACCAACATCTCCATTTCAAGCACGCAGTGGCAGAAACATGGATCTAGCCAAGAGACAAGAGGAGTGTTTGATTTACTAAAAAGGCCTAACAACTCCTAGTGTTTCAGAGAGAGGTAGAGAGATGGCTGTCTGGGTTATTTTATTTCACCCGTTAGCTTTCTCCAACATTGATATGCTGCAAATTGTTTTCCTTCTTTCCCTCATAGACTGGGGAGTAGGGAGGTGTTGTTTCCTTTTCCTCAAAGCCACATTTTCATATTGTGCTTCAAGGGCTTTATTTTAAACTAAAGAGGAACACCAGTACAGTTTTCATTAATAAAATATCAGTGTGCATGGTATATAGGTTGCTACTGGCAAGGAGAGAAATGACTAAGCAGGAGATACGCTTTTATTTTTTTATATACTTATTCTAAAATTGGCCTGACAGTTTCTAGTTATTCCTTGGTGATAGATTTCAAACTATTCAAATGGATAATTTTCAGCTCTTGTATTTCTCTTTGGAACTTTATGCAAAAATTCTTCCACAATATTTAGCATGTCAAAGGCTGTCTAACAGCTCCAAGCCTTGCTTGTAAAACATGCACACACAAAAATGTAACAAGATTGTGTTTTGGCAATAAGCTTAAATCTCAAAGAAATATTCTAGTACCTTGATTAATTAAAGACAACCCAAGTGTTACCTTCAGCCTGCACTGGTACATTGTTAAGCAGCCTAATTAATATTAGGACATACTGAAACAAGAGCGGTATTTCAGATTTTCAGTTACTAAGGGAACCCTAAGTGTTGTCTGTTAAATGCTTTGGCCTCCTTTTCTGGTAGAAAATGTGCTTTGTAACTTCCCCATATGCTCCTGCTGCTCTCTTCCTGATGGATGTTGCTATGGAAGCAAACTGGGGAAAAAAACCAGACAGCTAATAATGTTTCTGCAAATGATTGCACAGGTGGAGCTGAAAAGTACAGATGACACAAGTTAGTTAAGCAGGGGATTTGAGCCACAGCAACAATTTGAGGCCAAGCATCTAAAGACTCATACTTCCCTTTCTTTCCTCTTTGCATCTATTTAGTGAAATTCCAGATCTCTGCAGGCTGTTGAGGTTTATTTTGCCCTTTATTGAGTAAATTTATTCAGAAAGTTTCAGAGATGCCCTAAACCACTGGATAAAAAAGATGGAGGCTTTGAAGAAGGAAGGGAGCAGGGCTGGGCACACTGCTCATATGGGTGAGATAGTCTTGCAGAACACAGGTCCCTTGAGGCTACAGGATAATGAACTTCTGTCTTTCACTCAAATTAAAAGTGGTCCTCCAGTTCTGTTTCACATTTGAATATTGTTATAGCAACAGAGGAGGATGCACATACTGGAGGTTGGAGGCACAAACATGTAATGTGACTTTCTTATATTCTTTCACAGGAGTACAAGCTGTATGATACAAAGCACACCCAAGAAGTGTGTGCAGGTGAGAAAATGCACCATCACGCCGAACTAGAGCATCTAGTTAAGTATTGAAAGTGAGGATACAGAGAGCCAAGGAGAGAGAGTGATACAGCTTGCACCTGGCATGCCTGCAGGCTCCTGGCCAAGGCCAGGCTGGCGGTGTGTCTCCAGGGCACAGAATAGGTAGCTACTCTATTTATTGCTTGCTTGCTTTCCAATCATGTTGGCTGCTGCTCTCCCTGATTCTGTGACACTGAACTTTTCTTTAGTTTTTGAATCTTAGGTAAACTCATACATACTGATTCTTTTCAAGCTGGTTGATATTGCTGAGCCCTGTGTTCAAGTTTTCATCCTGCTCTGATAACAGCTGACAGCCCGTGGCTTCTTCTCCAGACCCCTTCAGACACGTTTTAAAGTGCAACTGGACCACCTGAATGGTCTGGGATGGATTAGATGGTTGCAGACCTCACCTGGTCTGGAACCTGCTTCGGTAGGACCAGGGACCGCACCAGGTCTTCTGAGCCTATTCTGCAACATGAGGAAGGGCAGCAAGTTCACTGTCAAGGCACATTTAACCAGAAGCCATTACTCCCTTTTTACCACCTTTTAAAGTTTTTTTTGGATTCTGTTGCACACCAAGATGTGGGGTGTATTAGTGACAATAGCATGGTCATGTTTCTGCTAGTCACTGGAGTCCTGCCTCCTGGAAGGGGTCCGAGCTGAGCACGCTGCTCTGCACATCTGCAGCTTTTCACTGCAGATGCTGCCAAGCAGAGGCTTGAACCTGGGTGTCTCACGCACCAAATCAGAGCCCCACACCTATCTAACTTTAAGAAATGCCTCCTTCCTGCCCAGTCTCCTTGTGAAACTTTTAAGGAAAATGACACATGATGCCAAAAAGTTATGGTGGAAGCTTTTTATCCACTTGTAATCAGGAGATGGATTTCAAGCCAGGGAAAGATCAACTCATCCGCTCAGTCCCCAGCTACTTGCAGACAAAAAGCGTCTGTCTGACTCCTTCACACCCGTGTGTGCTACCACATGGCACAAGGACGAAGCAAAAAATGCAGGGATGCATTAAAGCTGCCAGTAAGTACCTAGAAGGTACTGGAATATAAACATAGGTGAAGGTGCACAAGTGTGGTTGGTACCCCAATCACATGTGTCTTGGCACAAAATTTGGCCAGCCGTTTGGGGAGTGGGTCATGGATCCCCTAAGCCAGACAGCCCTACTTGTGTTACCGGGCCAGCAAGTAACAAGGTTATGGGGAGAATGTGGATCCAAACTGAGAAGTTCATGCAGCTGGCATCCCATTGCCATGCTCGTGCGCACTGAAGGAGCACACCCAGATCCACGTGCAAGTTTTTCTGTTGGTGTGTCTCTCTTGCATATGTTGTGTGTGTACACAGACACAAATACATAGCTATCTACTTCTAACATTGGTTTAAAAACAAGCTTCCCAGGTCCTGAGGGGTTACAAACCAGGCTGTCCCTGATACGTGGCAGCCCTGACGTGACTGCAGAAGAGACCTGATCTAGGCTAGTCCATCCACTTACACTGGTCTTTGGGGAGAAGAATCACTTACCTTTCTTTTTCTCCAAAAGGAAAAACTTTCCAACAGCTTCCTTTGATTATTTTATCTTTTTCTGCTACGCGTGTGTTCTTGAGAGGAGGGACAGTGCATTGCATGTAGCCACAGCCACTTGGTATTCAGGGGAAGTTCAGAGTTAGTGAGGCGCCTCTAGAGCAGCTGCAAAGGGCCTAATATAAATATGAAGAGCTGCCGAGATTCATGATTGCACCTGGCTGTCCTGCTGCTTTACAGCCACTGCAAATTAATTCTTTCTGCATGCGAGCAACTAAGTCAAGTCACTTAAACTGGTGGCCTCGTGCTGTCCTCTTAGGAAAAGAAATAGATGATCTGCACTGTAGAGACCTAGCCCCATGCCAGGGGAGTCACCAGCTACTCTGCTGTGACCTTCCGTGGGTGTTTGAGCAAGGCAGGGAATAAATTTCAGTTTAAAGTTCAGCTCCTGTATAACCAGCCCTTAATAAGGTTCAGTTATTGTCCTCTGGGGTGGCATTCCCTGGACAGGCAAAGGGAGAGTGTGGATCTGGTCCCCTGCCCTGGTAGAGCTCCAGGCACAGGAGAACAGAGGAAACAACTCTATATTTTTCCATTGGCTTCACTGGAGCACACTGGCTGCAGCTGGAATGGCAGGGGGGAAAGGGCATAGCCTGTTTGGGGGGGAACATTGTTCAAAATAGCAAAAGCTGTTAAGAAGCTGCTGCTGAATGTCTGGTGACACAATCATGTCCTTGAGGACCCACTGCAGTAGGTGCTGTGCAAGCTCTTACTCCCACAAGGAGCTCTCAGCCCCACAGCCAGGCTGCCATCACGCAATGCTCTGCCTCCCGTGCCGAGTCACATTAATGGAGAGATCACCCTCTCTTGCTTTCTGGAGCATCTGATTTACAGACACGTACACCCAAAGCGCTGCAGAGGCCCTGGGCAGCATGACAGTGTTTGTGGCGTAGTATATCTCGTTCCTGTAATGTATGCAAAGATCTCAAAATGCTAACTTTTTATTTCAGTCTGGGAAAGAGAAATATATTCTCTCCGGACTGAAGACACCGTTAGCAGAGCTAATGCTGTCAGGGAGGAATGTCTCCGGTGTGTTTCTGTCCCGTGCTGTACTCCTGGGTACTCCTGCTGTGGGAGGATGATGCTCCAGCCTCTCTGAAGCCCACACGGGCCCTATTGCTTGTGTGAGCATCACTAAAAAATTAACACCTCTGCAAAGCATTCCAAGTGCGATGTCTCCTAGGTCAGTTTGCAGCAGCTCATTATATCTTGCTGCTCCTTCAAACGCATCTTTATAGAACATCAGTGGCAGGCAACCAAGGGGAGCTAGGAAAGTGAAATTCAGGGTTAGACGGCTCCGCTGAGGTTTGGGGTGCAAAGTCAGGACTCAAGTACTGACCTGACATGATCTGTGAACTGAATCCCACACCTAGAAATAGGGGCAGAGCCCATGTTGACACCTGAGATATTACCCAGTCCTTCTCCCTTGCCAAGGCAGAACCAGGTCCACTTGAGATATTCCTGGCTTTTAAGACTTTTTAATGTGTCATTAAACGACTCTCTAATATCCCTGGATGATCTAAGTCCCCATAATAGGTGTTTGTTATTTAGGACATATTACTGAACAACTATTCCATCCTTGTCAATATGATAGAGCCAAGAAGCCAGAACCTCCCAATTGCCAGCCAACAAGGCTCATACACCAAATAGGACCATCACCTGTGCTTCGTGTCTTTTTGAGAAGAGGACTGGAGGGGTGAGTGGAAGTCCCTCAGACCTCACATTGGTTTCCTACATTCTTGGTGGAAAGGGTAGTGTCAGGTGACCTGTGTCTCCCTCTGGAGTCACTTTGTTCCCTACAGAAGCCAAGGGAAGAGACAGAAGTGTCTAAATCAAACAGTCTGTGTCTTACATGGCCTTAAACGGCCCGTGACCTCGCCCACCCAGTGCTGAGGTCTAACTGCTCAGGGTGGCAGTGCCTTCACTGGCTTCTGGTATCCAGCAGAGTGGATCTCACCTGAAAGAACTGGAAGTGGCATTGAATATTAGCAGAAAATTTGACTATATATTCATCTGAGCATCACAAACCTGGTCAAGCACACAATGCTACATATAAACGCACGCACTCGTTTCTTTTTAATGCCTGTGGCAATCGTCTTCCTGCTTGACACGTTTCCTTTATTTGGAAAAGAAAAATGCTATTATTGCTGGCCATAAAATTATTCAGATCTTTTATACATAGCTGTAGCAGTTGAAGTGCTCCACTGATTTTCAAAGCCGCAATCAAGGATTTGTGTGCAAACAGTGCATAAACATGTACTTTTGTTACTCAGATGTAGTTTGTTTGTCAAATCTGTGGCTACCATGAATTTTCTGTTTTTGCAGAAGTGGCCTCAGCAAAAGATTTCACAAGACTCCTCGGCAGCAACAAATTCCACATTCTGTAGTCCGTCTGAATAAGCAATTTCTTCATCATCTCTTAATCTTCTTGAGTGGAATTGTATAAAAAACAGGCATTAGTGAATTTTGTTGCAAAATAAAGAAATCTCAAAATCTTTAAAGAAATCCCCCATAACCTACAAAGAGGAATCATCCTTGTTTTTCAACTAATTCATCAAACTAAAACTAGACTCTGCCATCTGCCTGACACAAGGTTCTATGTGTTGATTTAATAAACATGTTATGGTGCAAAGCTGAAGAGAGTTCGAATAAATACTAGGATCTGTATACATTGATGCTAGTAGCAATATATTGAGAGAACACCTCAACTCCACACGTTTACAGTCTTCTCCAATTTTCCTGGCACCAGTTTACCTGTGGGGAAAAATTTAAACTGGACCTCATGCTTCTGGCAAGGATGGAGCATTCTATATAGCACTGTACATGGAATAGCATGAAAATGTATCCTGTTAAGGGTCTGCACTTGTATTCCCACTTCCATTAGTGTCATCATGACAATAAAGTGCTCAGGAACTGGACCTTGCTGGAATTTTTTGATTATGACATTTCATTCAAGACAAGTCTTTTTTCTCTTCAGTGTTATTTATTAATAGGAAGATTCCTAATATTAACATGATGCTGCTATTTCTACATCATGGAGACAAGCAGCTGGAATTTTTTGCTTACTTCTGGCTAGGGTGAGAATGCTATTGCTCCATCTAAATTTTATGTTCAATTTATATGACTGTAGAGGAATAAAAAAAAATCCTGTGAAAAAATGATAAATGGTCAAGTCACAGAGATGAAATACAAACTTGTAAAACTAATTAATTCATTATCCTAGCTCCCCAAACAACGGTATTAATTGCAGCCTAATTCCTAATGACTGGGACAAAGAGGTGATGTATCCTTGGAAGAACTGAGTGACAAAACTTTTTGTATTCAGCTGGCTGTCCCTGAATATTCTTGCTCTGAAAGCAGAGCTCAGCAATAAAAAAAAACAAACCCAGCATAGTGCTTTTGAGCAGCAGCAATAAGGTTTTTTCTTGAGTTAGCTGATGACCTTACCTGTTCGCTCCAGCGCCTCTCAGCCTTCCAAGCACTAAAATGAGTTCAACACACATGGTATTTGTATAATACCTGTCACTGAATAAATGTGCTTTCAAGCATGTTGTTCAGGCTCCCATGTCTCTTTACAAAGCCATTCCCTGCCTGTGAAGAGCAGGCTGCCTTCACCCAGGTGCGTAAATCCTGCCTGGCAAACGTCACTGCTTTCTGCCAGGGCCGCTTGTTCAACGCTGCAAACACCATGGCACCAGGAGCTGCGATGTGCTGGGTGACCTCCAGCTCCCCAGACCATCCCTCCCTCTCCACCCCGGTTCAGAGGAACATGCTTCAGGACCTTGGGCTTATTTGATACCCCTGAAGAGTGAGGAAGAACACTCTGACGTTTTGCTGGAAGAAACCCAGCACGCAAAGGCTCCAATCACCGTAACTTGGAAATTGCAGCTAAACAGGCAGAAGTAGGTCAGGCCTGGTGCTATTTATGGGCTGCTCTTCCAGGGAGGGCGGCGAAGGCTAATCAGTGCCAGGGTTAAGGTTAACGTAGATGGCTACGGTGGGTGCCAGCACGCCTGTTCCCAAGAAGAGGTTTGTATTTGACCTTTCCTGGCAATGCCTGCATGCTCTGAGAGCTTATTCTAACATAAAGTGTTACCGAGCCATTCTTTCCCTGGGTATTTATTTCATGCAGGTAGCTGTTGCAAAGCCTTAGTCCTGGCATTACTCCTTTCTGCCCCTCTACATCCAGGGGAGCCTCACACAGTCTGTATCTCTCTATTAGGAAACTGAAGTCGTGTTTTATACTCTACATGGGTGAATATTCAGCAGCCATGAAAAAGTCATGTTTGAGCTCAAGTCTGATTTGATTTAAGACTCAATTTATCTTCATAAAAGAAAGTTTACGGTCGTGCTTTTGTATCTGGCATATAATCAAAAGAGAGTTGTTTAAACATTTCAGGAAGAGCCATGTCCAAAGACACCCACCTTAGAAAATGGGGAACCTTAAAAGATAGTGTAGGTATTTACCCCCAGCACACTTAAGTGTCCAACCTTTGAAGCTCATCTGCGTAGTCATCATCGGAGTGAATAATATGTGTAGTAACAAAGAACCCTATTCCAGCTGCCTTCCTGAGGAGCTCAGTGTGAGGACTGCAGTATATTTTAATTCAACAGACTGGTGATGACATGCTCGGCAGGGAAGCGGTGGGACCCGTCCCAGCAGGCACCCTGCCTGGCAGTCCCAGGGCAAAAACTATTTTCTGAGTGTATTTTCCAGGACAGCAGTGACAATGCATCATTGTTGTGCATGAAGGTGTGCTATGGATATAGCAGTAGCTTCCTGAGACACAGCTTGCCCTTAACCAGAGCTCACTCCTGTTTTCACCAGGATGCTCCTGTTGCCCTCAGAAGACAGGCTTTTCATGAGCCTGGGCTACACTTTGGGCTGAATGTATTCAAAATGGGTGAAATGCAAATACATAGGTCTTGATTCAGGTGTTACAAGGAGCTGGGGTTTTGCAAAGTGGTAGACACAAAATAAGAAAGCCATAACTCCCAAGCACATTTGGCAGACAGGACATTATTCTTCACAAATTGCTGCAGTTCCAGTGTTGGTACCAACTTTGTGCTCTGCTTTGATTCGCTACGTCTTTCTCAGATGTCACTACGGTGTGTGGTTAAATAAGATCCCCATTCCAGAAAGTTCATTTATATGGTATTTATATGGCATTTATATGGCGGAGACATCTGTCTCTTTCATTCGTGAGCCTGTGTTCTGGGTTTGATTTAGTGTATCAGGTCCCTTTAGTGCCAAGAAAACACTCTGCTCCTCTCTGGCTGATAAATTCTGATGATTGCTCTCGTTCTGTTTTCTTATGTGAGGAGACATTTTAATACTGCCTTCTCATCCATCAAACCTCTTCTTCATCTCAGGGACTCAGGCAACTATATGTTTCGGAGGTGATTTCTTGTAAGTGTCGTTTTCTAAAGGTGAACTCCTCCTGGACACCGCTTTTAATCATATTTTAATGGCAAAGGGCTGGCAGAGACATTATGTAATCAAAAAGATGGCTTTGCACATCCTCCCGAGGGTTTTGCCACAGTTGGACCCAGCCTGCATTCCCCCTCCCTTGCCTCACAGTCACGGAGAGGCAGGGAAGTGTGCTCTTCACTTCAAGTTGCGTGTTTTTCAAGCTCAGAGTTGGCTGCTTACCCAAAATGTAAAGCAGGAAACAATTCCTGGAATCTGACTCTCATCTCAAGAAGAGGCGTGTATTTACATTCATAACCACCAAAAAGATTTAATTTCTTACAATGAGTCTGCAGTTCACAGTAAATAGCTCTCTGTCCCCATGTCTGGGGAACAATAAGATTGCAATTACGTTCTGCTGGCAGGTATCAAAGATCTTGCTTTTGTCAGTAGGTCTTTGATATGCAGAAGCAGCCATGCAGATGGTGAAAGCAGCCTTGTACCACTTCTCTGCACCTGGGCCACCTCCTAGGTGAGCAATTAGCAGGCTCTGCTTCAATAGCCTCTGGAGACTGGTGACACCAAATATTGCTGAAGAATTATGAGGCTGGGGACAACTAGAATTGTGCTTCAGCGCAGTTTGTGTCCCGGAAGCATCTGTTTTTCTTTTGTCAGGCTGCATTTCAGGCACCTTTTTTGAACCATGGTTTTTCAAGACAGCAGAGTGTCTGGCCCAGGAGCCAGAGCTGGCACTGGCTATTGGCCAGGAAATACAGAGAATACAGTTGGTGGATAATCAGCATTGAAAAACAGCATTGAAAGAAAACTACCCTTATTTCCGAATCTCACTGCTTTGTGCATTGGCTGGGGCTGGAGGAAGGGCACCTGGCACCTGGGAGGCATTTTGCTCTGGTAGGAGATGTCACTGGGTGCAGAGGTGCAGCCATAAGTTGCTCCTCCCGCACCACCTCACAAGCTGCTGGTGAGGATTAGTGTGACAGATGCACTTGAAATATTTTGCTGCTGCAGCCTTTGCTTTCTTTTTGCTGCTCCTTTCCAGCCTAAACTGAAAATGAGGTTCTAAATTTAATTAAAAAAAAATATCTTTCTTTTCCTGTAGGGATAGAGCTAGAGAAGGTTAGGGGTAGGGCTAGAGAAGTGTATGGTTAGGGGTGATGTAGAGGGAGGGTTAGAAAAAGGCTAGGTTTTCTGGTTAGGGCTGATAGAAAGGGAAAGCTCTTGCTTTGCCCAGGGTGCTACAGCTTTTGGAATGGTTCCTAGTGGCTTCCTAGCTCCTGAGATCCCCCAGGGAAACCCCTTTCTAGTCCATTGCAAGGAGATGATAATTTTGTAACAAAATGAGGTGGTGCATTCCCGTAAAAAATAACTTGCTTCCTGGTTTTGTTCCAAGCACAGATGAAGCAGAGACAGATTTATCACGTGTCCTTGTAAGACTTCATCTGAACGTTGGTCACTTCATCTTAAACCATTTTTCTTTCTGCCGTTTTCTTTTCCTGGCCCCGGGCGTGGAGAGTGGCACAGGGCAGCCGGACACAGAGCTTGTTCGCAGCAGCGCAAGGTCAGAGGAACATCTCTCTGCCCTGAGACTCTGCAGGGCCGGTTTGTCTGTTGTTTTGCTAGAGCAAAATAAGGCTGGTGTGATTATGCTGGGCTGAATGCTCACAAGAATGATACTCCAAACACAGCAGTGACTGAGATGCTTATGTTGTAGCATCCCTGGGGATGTAAGTCTTTGGGGAGTAAAGGTTTCTCTTATGTATAAAACCCTTCTCTGAGTGTGGTGGTTGAGTAAACAACACACGGAAACGTGGAGAGTGTGTTAACACGATCACAACAGGCTGCTTCTCTTCCCCCACAGATGCTGGAGAAAGGAAATCTGAGTGAAGAGGGATGGATTTTGTTAAATCGTCACCAAGTGGTCTCATGTACTTTCCATTCATTTATCTTTGGGAGTCTGTTTTCTCCCTTCTGCACTGAAGAACAAGTGTGTAGCCCTGAATTCAGCGTGGTGACACACCATAGATGGTTCTGGAAAGGCAGCTGTTGCCATGTAATATCTGCTTTTTCCTTCTTCTCGGGGGCCAGCAGACTTGCTCTAGATTTTGCAAACAGGCTCCCTTGTTTTGTATTTTGTTGTTTTCATAATACCCCATATGAGCTCTTTGGTAAATTGCCACCGTGATTTTTCCACTTACCTCATACTTTTTTAATACTTCAGTTCTGAAGTACCATAAAACCTAGATTAATAGCATAATGGGAATTTGGAGAGCTGTGACATACAAGCAGTAGGTGTCCATGAAGCACAATTATAATACTGAGCTAATCAGCACTGCATTCAGTTGACTAAATTCTCACCTTTCAAATGACAGTAAAAAAAAACTCCACACAAGAAAAATTAAGAGTGATGCAAATGCAGGGAAAAGTCAAGGCGAGTTCATCTATTTCAGTGGGCGATGTGTCAGTGCTGTCCTGTTGATTAAAGCAAGTAATATTATTGTACACCATGCTTCCCAGCTCCTGCCAGTTTAAAGGCACAGGTAGGTAACAGACGGCTCCTACCAGAGGAGTTTAGGATGGGATGGATGGAGATGGTGGGCAGGAGCTGGCAGGGATGCTGCAGTCTGGCAACCCCAGCCCTCTGCATCTCCTCAAGCAAAGCCACTTCATTTGAGACCTGCTTTGTCAGACCCACGTCCCCATGCAGGGTACGGTTGATGGGCATCTTGCATTTTTACAGATCTTCTCTGAAGTTTTTTGATTTTCTGTCATGGGCTCCCTTAATCTTTTGTGTTACCTTTCACGTCAATACGTATTCAACAAATCTGAAGGTAGAACTGCACATCCGATGAGTCCTGGCTGATCTCAAAGTGTAAATTATATTTAAAAGGAAAATGCTGGCCTCCTTGATCTGTTTCTTACAGGTTTTCTCCCTTATAATTTTAAATTTTGTGTCAAGATAGAGTAACTCCCAGGAAGTGCCCCTCTCATCCTTTCACTCTTCCAAACTTGGGCCATAGTCAGAGCACAATGGTGTGGAGTGGCCCTATTGAAGTTTTATCTCTTGTTAAAGAGGAACTTTAACCATGTTGAGCAGCAGTTTTAGCCTGCTGCGGGTGGCCAACCTGGGCGAGTTGGGTGCTTTTTTGGCTATTGTACTGATTCTACACTGGTGACCAGCCCCTGTCCCAGCTCTGCCACTCTCAACCTTTTGGGACATTATCAGTGGGTCACCACTCAACGTGCAGACAGCCATTTATACATTTGTTTCTAACTTTCCCTCTCCGGGCACAATGAGACCTGTGAAATGCAAATATCCTGTGTGAGTTTTGATCACAGGTGCTCTCTGCCCATGAGTGAGGTGACATGGACAAATCAGTCCCCAGGAATGTGTCCAGACCCTCCACTTCAGCAGTTTCTGAACTCCAGTAACATAGGGCTCTGTTGTAAAAATCAACTAAGAAAGGCTGAATTATCCTTCACTGAGTGGAGCACATCAAGAGAAAATAAAAAATGAGGCCCTGATTTCATCCACAGAAGCTGTCATGATTTATTTGCTGTCATTTAAATCTCCATTAAAAGGCTTGCTGTGACTTCACCAATTTCTTTCCATTCTGATTGTCTCGTCCTCTGCTGATATTTGAGGCCTGGCTTGTTATATCTGAATTTGAAAGATATGTAGCCACCCAGAGCCTGGCAGCGTGCTAGCATTAGCTCCCTCTGCCCGACTGGCTTTCGCTGGTCCTTTACGGAAGATGAAAACTGATGAATCAACTTCAGAGGCTTTCTGGATTGCACAAAACCCATCCTTCTTGCTACCCAAGTAAAGCAACAAGCCCGGCTAATGAACCCATCGGAGGAGGGCTGCGTCTGCCGCTCTGCGGTGACCGCATCCTGAGAGGCTGTGAACTTTTTGAGCAGCCATTTCTAATTTGGGAAGTCTCAGATTTATGTAGCTATTTTCTTGTTTTAAAAGAAGAAGTCAATACGTATTCACAGTTTGACCCCCATTAAGAGCCAAAGTGACGCCACGTTTCTCCAGGAGAATGTTAATGCTGTCAATTTTTCAGCTTTCCTACTTTATTTTCAGCGTGTCATGTCCCTTCATATTTAGCATGTGCTGAGGGACCACTGGAATTCAATTACTGCCTGTCACTGCTGTTTATATTGATTTATAGATCATCCATTTTGACAAGTTCATCGCCAAGCTTTAATATGACTTAATAGCTTTATTGTTTATTAATATTAATGCAGGGGTCCAATCTCTGGCCTGCATTAAATGCCAGCCCTTTCCTTCGGTGGGGAGCCGTGGGCTGTGGAGCACCAGCGGGTGGGTGGCCACGACCGGGCGCCCGGCAGCGCCCGCCTCCCCCTGCCCAAACGCCAGCGGCACCAATTCCTTTGATTAATGACATCCACGGATTTCCCTCAGTGCCTCCAAGAGGGAATTAAGAAGAGATTGGTCTAACAGACGCTCATCAGGAGGACTAACGTGCCTCGTGGGTGTCAGGGTGCCTGCGGGCACCAGGGAGCCCCGCACCACCCCATACCCTAATAAGGATGAAGCTTAGCCCTGCTGCTGGTTAGCATATCTGAGCAGAGTAATATAACCAAGACTATTACAGAGAATATAGAGGTGAAAAGTGTATGTGCGTCACGGGGCTTTTTTTATGGCAAGCTATGTAGAGTTTTATAATGAGGGCAGAGTTCGCTGGCAATTATTGCCTAGGAAAGTTTCCGCGGATGGTTATTTTTCTTTCCTTTCTTGCCAGCCGGCTATTTGAAATATCATTTTACCATAGGAAAAATCCTCCTCAAAAGCAGGAGTCCCCAGGCACCGTGGGTCAGGACTATTTCAATGGGACAGTGCTGTAAGAAAAAGAAATATGTCCTGGACAGCAACGCGTATTTTTTAGGCATAAGCTTTTCCTGCCGGGGGGATAAATGATGAACAGCAGCGCATTTCTGAGTATTGTCTGCCTAAATATATACAGGCCTAATTTTTCAAATGAAGCTTCAGCTGTTCTTTTGTGTGCGGGTCTGTGTGCTTTCCCCCCTCGCAGCCTTGAGCACGGGGGGTTGGTGTTTCAGGGCTGTTTGCAGTCCCAGGATGGCTGCAGGAGAACGCTGCCTCGGCACGGAGGTGCGGAGCTGAGCTGTTTACCCAGGCTGGGGAAACACGAGGTACAAATTCTTTCCCTCCAGAAACACAGCTCTCAGTAGTTCAGGCTCCGTTGTGCGGTGCTGCTGTCTCCTGTGAGCTGCTGACAACGGCAGCCAAGGGCTCCTCGCTTTCAAGACCCTTCCAGAAAGGTTCCTCCTTCCTGATACCTGAGCACCTTCCCAGGAATAAAATTATGTGCTTATTTCTGCCTCGGTCTGCTGCATTTCCCCAGGAGCATTAGTTCATATATTCCTCTTGCCTTGACTAAAATGATGAGAAATGGATAGCACTTATACTTTGTCTTTCTCTCACACACACACAAACACACACGGAGACATATTTAAAGAGACAGCTTCAAACTGAAGTTATAGTGCAGGAAAAACAACTAAAGGCGGTGGGGTATTTCCTCCCTCAAATTCGGTTTTCGAAGTGAATTCAGCGGGAGTTGCCACTTTGGCTGATGAGATGTGACCTGTTTTAATCACTGCTGTCCACTGTCAGGTGTGTCAGGCAATTTCGCTTCAGGTGCATAATGGCAAATTATTATAGAGACAGAATGATTTTAAGTTTCTAGACAGTGGGAGCATTCCCAGAATCCATTACTGCCTGATTAAATTACCCAGATTTCTGTGTGTGAAGGTTTTGTACAGCAGCATGTAATCCACGAGAGTAACTAATCATATCATATTGATTTAGATGCTGCTAGAATGGGAAATCTAATTGTAATACTGTGAAAGCTTCTTGGGGAATCTGTACTAATGATTGCATTTGTAATCCCATTTGCAGGTGAAAGTTCTGAAGCACAGCCGTGAGATGAATAGCAATGATGCCAGTTTGGACACAGCCCTGCAAAATCAGGTTGCAAAAGATGAGACGGGCAGAGGTTGTCCTGATAACTTAGCAGCAAGTCTCCATCCTTCTGTTTTTCTCCATTGATGTTTTCTGTAACTCATATGAAGACGAAATGTGTGCGAAAGTTGCAGATAAATGTGAGGGAGGTGGCAGGATTCAGCCCCCCTGTCCTGCTAAATCATCCTGACATCCTCCAGTTCATCCCAGGAGCCAGCACTGCCCACTGAGCTCTGCCATGGTTTTGCTGGGACACCACCTCTTTGCTCTCTCTCCTCTCTTTATCTGAGGACAAACACATTTGAAAAGCATTCAGGGAAATGAAATGCTCACTTGTTTATCGTTCTAATTCTTTATTGTTGTTTTATTCTTCTTTGAAAACAAATTTCTACAGTGCTGCTTTTGTGTTTGGTTATTGCCAGCAACTTGATCTGCCTTGACCTTTCATGTCTGTGCTCTGACAATGTCACTCCCTTTTTTTTTTCCTTTCTGGAATATGTGGGCTATTAACATGTGAATTATATGAACTGCTTTTTATCTTTCCTCTTTGTGGTACTATGGCAGAGCTGTATAAATATGAACACAAAATGTGATGAATTGTTTAGCTCACTTACTGTCATGGGAGTTTTTGTAGCTGGTTGTTTCTTGTTTTTTTTTTTTTTTTTTACTTTTCTGACTTGTTTATAAAGAAATACGAACAATCCTACCCGGCTAACCCTTGCATCTCCTGCTTGTGAGCTGGTGAGATGGACAAGAAGACACAACTGCTTGGGAGAAGAGCTGCACATCAGGGCAGGCTTTAGCAAGGGCTTGAAACTCTCGTGTAGGTCAGATGCAGCAAACTTTCCATTTGGGAGACAGGTCCCTGCAGGACACTGAAAGGACAGGTCCTCCACTGAAAGGACATTTGGGAGACAGGTCCTTGCAGAAATCCTTTCCAACACACATTTTCCTTCTCCGGTTTCCAGTGGCATCTGATTTTTGAGGACCAAACAGCCACGCCCCTTACAGGTGTGGTCTCACTTTGACTCTGTTAGTGCCTGCTTTTGGAGGATCACAGAGGAGATACCCTCATCCTTCTCTCAGGAACTGATTCTGACCAAGGCCAGGCTGGCTTTCACAGCCCTGTGCCCTCTCCTGCTTGCCCCAGAGACCACATGGGGGAGCTGCCAAGGACTATATGTGCTGCCAGAGGTTGCCCATCACCTGGCCAAACACCCCAGTGGAATGAAGGGCAGCGCCTGGGATGGGGATTATCCCAGGGACCCAGCACAAAGGAAGACTAACGGCAAGAGATTGAAATAAGTATTATCTAAAGAGTTCAAAGGGCTTACTAATAGGGTTTATTTTGTTTGTTTTTCCTTTTTTTTTTTTTTTTTTTTTACTTTTCTGACTTGTTTATAAAGAAATACGAACAATCCTACCCGGCTAACCCTTGCATCTCCTGCTTGTGAGCTGGTGAGATGGACAAGAAGACACAACTGCTTGGGAGAAGAGCTGCACATCAGGGCAGGCTTTAGCAAGGGCTTGAAACTCTCGTGTAGGTCAGATGCAGCAAACTTTCCATTTGGGAGACAGGTCCCTGCAGAAATCCTTTCCAACACACATTTTCCTTCTCCGGTTTCCAGTGGCATCTGATTTTTGAGGACCAAACAGCCACGCCCCTTACAGGTGTGGTCTCACTTTGACTCTGTTAGTGCCTGCTTTTGGAGGATCACAGAGGAGATACCCTCATCCTTCTCTCAGGAACTGATTCTGACCAAGGCCAGGCTGGCTTTCACAGCCCTGTGCCCTCTCCTGCTTGCCCCAGAGACCACATGGGGGAGCTGCCAAGGACTATATGTGCTGCCAGAGGTTGCCCATCACCTGGCCAAACACCCCAGTGGAATGAAGAGCAGCGCCTGGGATGGGGATTATCCCAGGGACCCAGCACAAAGGAAGACTAACAGCAAGAGATGTAACCCACAAATTTCATATGTGTCCTTCCAGCAGGCGCTCTGCAAACTCACCAAGTCCTGCTGTGGATCAGAGCTTGTGTGAAGGAGGGTGGTGGCCCAGCTGGCCCTCCTGAGGGGGGAACATCACCGCTGCAGCAGTTCTTGCTCTTTTAATGTGCACTTGGGTGAGTGGGTACAAAACAGGACAAACCAGGGCCCTGGGCAGACGTTACCTGGCTTTAAACAGGTTTTAAACTTTTTTACAGTGAAACATTCATTATTTTTGTTGCAGTGTATTTTTTTGCACAGTTCAGGTATAGTTTCATCCCAGTCACAACAGAGATAGTCTGAGTAATATAAAAGATGTAAGAAAAAACCCCTATATAGTTCCTAGTCATAAGCAGACACTGCCTTTTTATTGAGGAGATCAACAAAACTCGAAGTTAGTTTACCACAACCTGGATAATCTTTAGGATATTCAGTGATGTATAGGAAAGCATTTTGCAAGAACATTTAATGGATAACTCCTGTCCTGCCTAATAGGTGTCACTAAAACCAATAGGTGTTTAATCAATGTAGAGAACTCTCAAAGTTTTAGATAGCATTTGAATTCGGGATAAACTACAGTTTGTTTCCTTGGCCACTAAGAAAAGGTCTAGATGCCCTGGCAAGTCACGTTGTGGTTCATTGATTCTGGGTAGTATGGATTCCTGACAGCTGTGGATGGTGTTTCTGAAGAGGGTCTGTGACCAGAGTCAGTTCCTGAGCAGACGTGATCCCTTCCAGGCAGGTATGGGACGAGACGGAAGGGAGGAAGCAAACAGGCAAACAAGCCTGGTTCATGTGCTGTTATCCTGTACTCAAGGACCACCGTAAATGTGTCATTAAAACACATTACACTAAAAATATACACAGATTTTCTGCATCACTGAGTTCTTCCTGTGGAACCATCCAGCACTGCCCCAGATATCTGCTGCTGTTCGACAATGGGCAATAATAAGAAGAGCATTTAATGAGATAATTTAAGTTAAATCACATTTAATACTAGATCATCAGATCCTGCCTTGCTGTGAAATTACAGCCTTGTTTCCACCATTATATGAGATATACTTTCCGAAAGTCTCAGATTTCCCTGACAGAGATTTCCTTGAGGTCTGAAAAATGCAGAGCAGATATAGAAATGCTTTAATGAATGCACTCTCCTCTATTCTATTGTATTACTTTCTCTTCTTTTTCTGGGCTGAGAAAAATCAGTAGTGAGACTGGGAGTCTCAAAGTGATGCTGCCATCCATCTCACCATTTCAATTTCTCTGGAGATTGCTCCGTGTCTATCAATGTCTAACTGGGTTGAGGTTTTTAGCTCGAATGCTCCCACCAGCTCCGCTGCCTCCTTGTCAGCTGGCAGAGCTGTGATCTGAGCTATCCTCTTTCTGATTTGATTTTCACATTTCCCAGTCTTTGGTCTGGGACGCTCTCTCGGTAGGTGTCTGAGGGCTGCTTTCCAGCGTACGACGGAGCTGAACGGTGCTCCGTAGGGAGGTAACACGGCAGTGCTTGGGTCAGGAGGATGAGCCACACCACGCATTGCCAAGCTACCCTGGGTTGGACTTTCCTTGCAGCTGTAGCAATTCCTAGCCTACAAATAGGGCTTTTTTGATTGACCATGCTGGAGTGATTGAAAATAACTGGGATTAAGGGCAAACCGAGTATTTATATATACATTTAAATTGATAGAAAATGCAGTAAGCATAAGATTGAAGGAAGCATTGAATAAAGGGCCCCAGCAGGCAGGCCGTTTCTTTTGCCCATGAGACCAGAAGGCATGGTCCACCCATGTTGACATTTTCAAAGCTGTGGCTCACTCTTTCTCTCACTGCCCAGCCTGTGCCAGTGGCAAGTTCAAACTGCTGCTGCCTCCCACAAATGCTCAGAGACTTTGGCAATGGCCAAAAATCCTAAATCAGAAGTTTTTGGGAGGGACCTGTGTGCAGCTGGAGTGATGGCATCCTCCAGGGCAGGTGGAACTGCTCACCCAAAGGGCGGTGTGGGATGTGCAGAAAAAGCATCCAGCAGGGTCTGGCTTCACATCCTAAGCTGAAGGCCACCAGGGGGTCTGGCTTTGAACCCTAAGCTAAAAGGCACTGTTCACACTGGGATGGAGGTTGCCCAGCTGAGAGGAGTGACACCTCTCCCCTTACCAGCCCTCTGCTCCGTGGAGTTTTCATCCCGGCTAAGACTGACCCAAATCCATGTCCCTGAAGTCAGTTTTGCTTGAGGTATGAGATTTCTTGAAACAGCAGTCAGGAAAAGATCCATTGAAAATGCCAAATCAAAAGGAGATGAAATCCTATAAACAAGAACTGCTGAGTTTTACGGAGTTCTCCTTTATCACGCAGAAGCCATAAGGGCCAATCCTGCTGCAATGGGGCAACCCACACAGGGTGCTGCACGGCATCCCTGGCTGTGTGACTGCTAAGCAAAGACAACCACATCGACCATTTTCACTGGATTTCCTGCTGTGATATGTCTCAGAGGAACTGGATTACTCCCTTTTCATGCTCAGTTTGCATGTTTGTTTCTTCAGAAAGGGGAGGTGGGTTTTTTGTGTTCTGTGCTTCCCTGTAATTAATCTGTAACAGAGATATATGCTTTCTTGTGCTACATTTCTGTTTCCCAGTATATTCAGGTTTTATATCTCAGTCAACATATTACCTCCCCCTGCAAAAGAATTATTTCTATAATCAGATTAGTGCTGAATTTATACTGAGTCTGAAGTACAGCTTTACTCACTTGATTATTCAGTTTGCTATAAATGTTGGGAATAAATTCCAAGAGAGTTAATCAAGCAATTCCTTTTTTACTACCCTTATGCATATTTCTACTTATTTGCCGTGTACCTTTACCACATCAGCTCTGGTTGTTTGGAGTAGACCAAAATGATGCTTAGGAAGACTGTAGGGTCTTTCTGAATGCTGAGATAAGAGCATTAAACAATTTTCCAGGAAGAAAGCTCTTTAAGTTTCTGTGAACTTTCTTCTGAGGTAAGAGCTGGGAGGGTTTGGGCTTTTATTGCACCCGGATTGCTCATCTGTCCTGAAGAGAAGTTCTGGCGATGAGCAACTTACCTACTACTGCATTAGTGGCAACACAGGCGACACGGCTACTGTGTGAATGGCAACACAGGTGTGTTCACCCACCTCACCCATTAAACCAACAGGAAACACAACTTTTTTGGTATCAATTTCTATTGCTCGGGTCATCCAGATTAGATGGATGGTGTCTCTGCATTCTGCAAACAGCACTCGCTGTGAGTGATACTGTTCATTTTAAAGGCAGGTGTTTTAGGACATTTCTAGGGCAAATATGCTGGATATGAAATATGGATATGAGTGCGGCAGGAGTAGAAGTTGAGAAGATGCACAAACAACAGAATTCTTACAAACCCTAAGAGTCTCCTTTATTTCAAAAACATTAAGAGAACTGTTATTTTGAGTGTTATTGAAAGAGTTAATAAAGGTAAAGCCTGAGGTTGCCAAGTTATTAATTTTCCATTCGGGAATGGGTTGCTCTGAATTCAATTACCTGCTGCAGAAGTGCTTCCCGAAATTTGATGGCATCTTCTTAAAAGTGTAAACGATGGTGTGCACATGACTATGCGCTAATCAGAAAGGAAAGGCTTTGCATGCTACGTCAAGGTTGGCTGACGCAGAGCGTGCCAAGGTCAGATGCCCTGTCCCCGCAGGACACCGTGTCCCTGAGCAGCAGGGACCAGGGACCAGGGACCAGCGCAGGAGCCCAGCATCAAGGTCAATCAATAGCACAACCCAGAGCACAGCCATTCCCAGAAACCTGCCGTCCTACCGGCAGCTGAACACAAGCCAAAATAACCTTCTTGCTCACTGCACCTGAATCAGCACTAGAAGGACAGGGGCGATAGCTGGCTGTGAAGAGCAGTGGCTGATTTTGTGGCAAACAAGCTTAGGAATCTGTTGAGGAGTACGCTGGCTATGAATACTGGGAGAAGGCTATGGGATTGCACTGATAATAAGCTACTTGACTTCTTTTATGTATGCTTTATCAGTATATGGCTTTAGATGGAAGTATATGAGAACAATAACTTCGGGATCAGTTTTTTTCTTAGAGTGTACAATTTTTAAGGATCTGGCAAACTCACTTTCAAATAAACTTCCATCAAAAGCAATAGTCAGGCTTTCTATATGCTGCCTTTTATTTGTGATTCACCAGACTTTGAGCTAGTTAATCAATATTTTTGAGTTACTAGGAAAAATGCACCTCATACTGTATTTCCTCCAGCCTTCTACTAGCCACACAGACATCACACTGGAATTTAAATAACCCCCTCTCAAACTGAGAAGTGTCCTGTGAATACTGGAGATCCTATGGAGAATACAATCTCCTTGGGAAATAACCAGTGGGCAGTTTGTTGTCTGAAAAAGGCATCCATGGTGACTTGGTATCTCAGCCCACGTGGTGACGCACCGAAGAGCAGTGGTTATCTTTGAATGCCAACTTCTTTCCCACTGTAGTCGGTCTCTCCCCAGGGCCATGGCTGGGCACAGGACAGGTGTATAGGGTGCCGTTAGCCATCCCTGCCACCGTTCCAGGGCACAGGGCAAATGTCCCCAAGAGGCTTAGATATCATTCCCCAGCTGTAGGGAAATATTGTATAAAAATTACTTTTCCAGCATTTCTCACTGGCTGGTTTAGTTTTCAGTGTCTCAAGGGATGAAGCTGCTAGTGCTCACATCGGAAGAGTCCCTCTGGGACATGAACAATCAAATCAGGTCCCTGTGGCAGGAACTTGCCTTCAGTCCCAGCTTTCCTACCCATAATGTTGTTCTCATTAATTTCATTCCCAATAATATCTCTGTGTATAAATAATTCTACTCTCTCCTCTGTTTTCACAACCATCAGGGATTTACAGAGACTGAAAGAAGTAAGCTATGCACTGAGAATATTGTAAAATGGATAAACATGCACTGCTAGAAATACCACATTAACCTGGCATAACCCAGGGTCCCCTGCTCAGCCAGGTGGGACAAATCTCGGTGCCCTTGCAGAGCCAGAAAGACCGTAGCAGCATGGATGGCAACACATCCTTTTATGCTATGCTCTGGTGTGTTTCTTAGGGTGTATGGGGAAGGGTGCTTTAGTCTTCTGTTAAGAGAGATGTTGATTTTAAACACCAGAGCAATCTAAGGCCATGCTGCACCCCTTTTTGGGGTTTAGAGGATTGCATATGCCTTCAGCTGTTCAAGGGAACAACAAGGAACAATCCAAATCTCCTGACCAGCTTAGGGTACTCCCAGTTGGCCACCCTTGGCTAGTAAATATTCATGGGTGTCAGCATCGGTAGGGAGCAAAATTGCTCTGTAAGGTAACATATGGAAAGCAAATATTCTTGGTCTTACTTTCCTGATGTCTGTTTTATAAGGTCTTTACTGTGAAATTGAAGTCTAGTAAAAATAACATCTTTCTTTCCCCTCCCACCTGAATATCTCAAAGCTGTTACACTCACATAGACATTTAGCATTGTATGTCAAAAATACTGTCACCTCTATTTCAGAAAAGGTAAAACCAGGGCCCAGGGGAACTGCTGAAAGTCTGCCCTGGGTCACAGATTGAATAGATACAAAATGTAGGAGTGAGAACTGAGTTTTTCTTAACTCAAGAACAACCTTCCTCTTCAGAGGAGAGGGTGTGTTAAACTCCTCGTGTTTAGTGGCATTGCTGGCAAAATTCTCCACAGCAGCTGAGAAGCCCAGAGAGTAGTGATTGGGAACTGGGAAACCTCTTCCTTTCCATGATGTGGTGATAGCAGCCATGATGGAGAGTGCTTGGTGGTGACTTGTATCTATATTGCTTCGCACTGGCAACCAAGGGGTTTGCAGCCATCAGCAGCTCCTGCCAACCACTGCCTTTCATGGCCCCACAGCCCCAACGGCACCAGGGAGGGAGAAGGTGGCTGGTCACCACACAGGTGGTGGCACCTGGGTCACATTTGTCCTGCAGACAGATGCTCCTGGTGTCTGTGCTTATTTCAGGGGGTTATTTCTGTTTTTCTCCCGGTAGAAGAGGAGAAGGTTGACAGCCGTGACACACGGTCTCTTCCTCAGGCTACTCCGCCGGAGCTGCTTTTCTCAGCTGCAATGCCAAGTCATTTTAAATAACTCCCTGGCAGCTCTAGCACACAGTAATGTGATTAGGGCACTAACTTCTCTGACCGTATTGCTTCATATCGCATTTCAGACGGTAAATGCGTTCCTCCCCTTGGAGCCACCTCTCCCAGTTGCCCCAGGTGTCCAAGAGTTTTACAGCAGCACACGAATTCATCACTGTGCCCCTGTGGCAACAACTGCACTCGTGCTCACCCTCTCACCTACCACCAACAACAGGGGTCCTGGAAGATTTGTACAAAAGCAACTCCCCTGGCATCCCACATCCCTACTCTGAAAGTGTGGTGACATTTTGGGGCGTTGTGGAGGTGGCACAGTGGTGGTGGCGGGGACAGGCCGCCCCGCTGGCCGCAGCAGACAGCTGGCGATGGGACAAGGACGGAGCAGAGAGCACAACAATTAAGCAACACGTTCTGTTTCCCGCTACAGACAATATTTTCCCAGACAGTAAAATTGCCTTTCTTAGCAGTGGCTGTCCTCTTTCTTGATTTAGTACCTATGGTGCTGACAGTTTAAAGTCATATTTATTTTACAGGTGGCTTTAAACAAATCTGTGGGAGAGGGGCTGGAACCTCTTACTCTTTGACTAGTTCTCTTTCTGCAGAGCATTAGCCCTTAAACTGGTGCCTATGGAGGAGTGAAAATTTTGCTCTGGATTAGTGGAGGAAAACCCTGTCTCCCCCTGGAGAACCCAAGTTTCCTTGGGGAGATCTCTTTTTTCACTATGCAGAATCAAGTAATCATGGGAAACTCTTCTAAGAAACTATATGTCAGGGAAATCAGATTCCTGAAGATAGTTGTAGTTCAACCACGTCTTTACTTGAAGCTATTTGACCCTATGTCACTGACTTAATTTTCCTTAAGGAAAACCAGTAGGCAGTCACTGAAGGAACCAGCTGGTGAGGGCCTGGGTTTCCATGCTGCTTGCTGAGGCCTGGGCTCCTGTGATCAGAAAAGCCCTTCCATTTAGAAACACGCGGTGAGCTAGAGTATGCTCTAAAACATGCAGCTCTCTACATGTTAATGTAATGGGTCTCACCTTGATGCAGCTGGTTAATTTTTCCAGTGGTTTCCTCCATTGACAATTATGAGCACTATAATGTAAAAACAAGCTCAGGATCTGGGCTTTATATGTGCTGCAATATGACATATTGAGCATCAGCTGAGTCTTCCCAAGATTGTAGGATGCTGTAACCAGCTGAATAATACTTCAGCTCCGCAGGACAACCTGTGTAGTTTATCAGTCTGAGAAAAGGTTTACCATTGTCTTCATTTATAACTCTCGTGACAATGTGTCATGTGTGGATTTTATGGGGAGAAGCTGTCTTCTGAGATTCACTGCTATATATCATTTTCACACAGGTTTATGTTTAGTGGCACTTACTAGTGACTAAGATAGAGTGGTACTCTTTACCATGAGATGAAGTTGTGTGCAAGCTTGGCAGTAGAAACACTGCATTCTCTGTTGGGCTGGTGTCATCCCATGAAGAACATACACTACTTAGATGCTACAAGCCTGTGTTGTCATTTGATTAAATAATTATTTATAATGGAAAGGGGAAGCCAGTTCATAAGAATCATATACTTATAGAATGACTTAGGTTGGAAGGGACCTCTGGATGTCTCAGAGGGGGGCAAGTGTCAAAGGAGACCAGGTTGATGAGGGTCTTCCTTGGCTGAGCTTTGAACATCTCCACAAATGGGGACTTCAAACGAGTTTGGGCATCCTCCTCTGGTGTGTAATCATTCTTACTGTAAATTTTCATTTCTTTGTGTCAATCTTGCATCTTCCATGCCACAAGCAGTGCAAATTGACCATGTATCACTGGGAAGAGCCTGGATTTGTCTCCTCTGCGGTACTGGAAGCCAATACTTTCACTTCAGGCAGGAGAGGACAGCAGTGCAGTCCCCCTTGTCCAGCTATTCTAGTGGCTACACTAACCCTGCCTCCTTTCGCATATCACATGCTCCAGACCTTTAACCATCTCAGTGGCCTTGTGCTGGATTTCCTCCAGTTTATCTGTACTTATACTCTTCCAGGTTGTTGAGTCTGCTCTGAATGTCCTCTCTGTCCTCCTACATACCCTCCTGTCTCCTAATTCAGTGCCACTTTGCTGAGAGTGCATCCCCTCCCATCGGTCAGGTCACTGACAAAGGCATCACAGAGTACCAGATCCGGTACTGCTCCCCAAGGAGCACCACCTGTAACTGGCTCCTGGGTGGACTTTGAAATGTTGGCCAGCATCCTTCAAGCTCAACAGTTGAGCAAGTTTTTACCTCTCTTCTTGTCCATGGACTAGCATAATTACCTGCCTATAAAGTTAGCTATTTATGGGACAGAGTCTTGAAAGCTCTGCTGAAGTCAAGGTAAACAAAACCCTCTGTCCTCCCGTACCACAGAGCTAGACATTGCAGCACAGGGGCAGTCAGGCTGGTCAGCAAACCTTTTCCCTTCTTGCTTTGTCTTTTAGCACAGGGAGAATCTCTACAGGATGTCATACACATCTCCAGAGAGCACGGGAGAGACAGTGTTCCCTTCTCCCATGGGAAGGATATGCAGAGACACAAATGTCCACTGCTTTCCTTCAAAGACTTTCAGCATGTGAAGACTTTTCACCACAGTGAAGAATTTGAAACCGAATTGAGTCCGGTGCCTAACTCCTCCGAGAGAGAGGTGATGACTGAGCTCTAGTGCTTGGCTGTAATGCTCAGTCTTTGCCAGCCCAGATTTTGAGATTTCTGAGAAAAGATGTATCTGACTCAAACAAGATCTTGCTTTGGCTTCTCAGAGTCAGCCCAAGCAGAAGAAGTACTCTTCACTGAAGGAAGCGGTGTCAACTGCCAAACCCTTATGTCTCTGTGTATCAGGGACAGGAAATATCCCTATTACTCCTGTCAGCATTCTTTACCTATTTACATGGTCATTGCACTCATAGACCAGGGTCTCCAACCCAGGACATTGCAGAAAGACTAAGATAAAAGGACGGCCCCTTCCCTACAACACTCACATCCTAAACCATTATTTTGTTTCTGCCAAGTGAGTGCCAGGTGCAGCTCTGTGTATATGTGAGAAGCTTAAGCATTTTTAAATTTTTTTTCAATTTTTTTTTTTTTTTTTTTTTTTTCAGAACTTAAAAGATTTGCTGCAGTAAAGAGCTTTATTGTATGGCTAACAAGTCAGAGGGAGAACAGGCTCAGCATGATTAATTGTGGAGTACCACAGCCCCAGTGTGTTGACTCACCTCAGTAACCTGAGGGAGGGGGTCACAACATCTCTTACCTCCCCACACTAATCAGGACCTCCTTTCTTTAAGCAATGGGTAGATCACCAGGTCCGAACCTTCCAGCTCTGTTCTGCTTAAATGTCTGGGCAGGATTTAACATTCGCACACCTTATTCATATTCTCCTCCTTTCTCTTATCTCGGAGGATAAGTGCTTTTGCCAGGACTGTTCATCAGACTTTACTAAGGCACTTATTGAATTGGGGTGCTGTAAGCTGTGGAGGTGGTGCAGAAACACTCACCCATTTTATTTATATGATTACCTGTTAGTGTAAGGACAGTAGCCAGCCAGTGTAAAGTATAAGCTCAACCCTTATCTCAGGGGGAAATAAGCAGCTATAAAGACAAGGTTAAATCTGGGGAAAGCAATGGCAGCCAGTCTTGAGAAACAGAGAGTACAGACTTCTCAGAAAGATGCTGTTATTGTATATTGATCACTGTTACCAGTAAGTGTAAAGACCAGAGAATACTACATTGATGGATAACATTGGGGTAGATAGATCAGAGTAAGCCAGCAAGGATAAAACAGAGTTTTGTTAGGATCAGGTAAGCTAGGCTGGTAGGAAACATAATATTCTCATTCTCTCTTCCAGTTCTCTGTCTCTCTACGATTATCCCCTGCAAAATATCCTCTCTGCTGCCTCTAAAAATAGAAACTGAGTCGATGGAAACTGGATATCAGGGTGGAGGTATTAACAAAAATGCATTTGGCCAAACTGGTGCAGAGGAGAGACATAGCTTGAAGAAGATCCTTTCTTTAAAGGACTGCTGAGTTCAACAGAAGGGAATGCCACAAAACTAGAGGAGTGGCCCTTATTTCCTGAGGGTCCTTCTTGCTCAGATTTACCATTCAAAGGTTGTGGCTCACATGTGACAGACGAATTTCTGCTCTTCCATTATGTTCCAAAGCTTCCACTTCCTTTAAGAAACATCTTGCTTCCCCTAGTCTCCTGAAATCCCAACACGATCCGTGCTGTTCAGCTTTTTCCTGCAGACCACCCTGGTGGGGATGTGCCTTTGACAGCTTGCTGTCAGAGGGATTTCCCTGCAGGCAAATTCTCTTTTTAAAATTCCTGACAGAAATGTCTTTTGAAGGGTTTCATTTTGTAAGCGTCTTTCATTTGCTCCCATACTGAAAGCTCCTGGAGACTGGATTACCTTCCCCTGGATGTCTCCGGTGGGTGTTCTTGTACCCCAAAAAAAGGATGCAGGTTTTCTGGTCTGATTAAAGGGGTAATTTAAATTCAGCAGACATCCGGTAAACACGTCTGAAGATGTACAGTACGTGACATCTTGAAATAGCTGGAGTAGACTCTACAGTGTTAATTAGGAATTACGTACATGTCCAAAAAATATGTAAATAAAGTACAACAAGCTAAGAACGCTAAAGATCACAAAGACTGAAGGTACTCAGCAACGCCTAATTAAAGAGACTGCCAGTGTAACTAATTAATGAATCTTCTTTTTCAAGATGATCCTTCTCATCAACAAAGCTCTAAAATGTGACTTTTTCATATTCGTTGGAGATCAGGCACCTAAAAACCCTCTCCAGTTAGAGAACGAAACAAATGACACTTGCACTATGACTACTGACCTGCATGGTTGGCACGAACTGGGCTCAAGGGTCCAGGCAGCCTGCTCCCCAGGCAGCTGCAGACCACCTTCACGGATTTTGGGTTAAAATGGTATGTACAGCTGCTGCCTAAAAGCTGACACAACCGGGGTAAGTTCTGCCCTAAGCAGAAGCTTTCAAGAAGCTTAAACCTTTTTCCTTTCTATTACCCTGTGGGTTTTTTGATTTAAACAAATGAGTCTAAGATAGACAGCATGGGGAAGGAGAGGATGTGTTTGTAAAGCATAGTCAGAGATGCAGCCAAGTGCAGCAGGGGAACCTTTACGTTGAAGTCACCACAGTGCCTCTGAACTGATGTTTTGTTTCCCAAATAAATCACAGCTACTGAAGGAGGAGGCAGCTGAGAGGGTGGCTGTACAGGCCCTCTGTTAAGAAGCAGAAACCAATGGCTATTATTAAAGGAACTTGAATAACTTTGAAGGCAACTGCCCCACAAGCGGGACCATGAGGCTACTCATCAGCTCATCAACCATGACAAATATTTAGGGAATGTCTCCAAATTGAGTTGATTTTCTTAGGATTTTAAAAAATGGGGTTCATTCTTCTTGGGGTTTGAAAACTGATGGACACTGCTGCCCATCCATGGTCCTGGCAGATGAACACACACACTCACATACACTTTGTAAATATACAGTGACCTGGGTGACACACACCACTCCTTTGATATATTGAGAGAAAAGACGCAGAGCCCTCTCCCTTGCTCCCAGACTGGCCATTGTTTTGCATCCATTGCTGTGGAGGTAGGACTGAGAGGAGAAGTGTTACCAGCACACAGGGATATAACGCATTCAGCCAAAGTTAATAGCTCTTTATTGCTAGGGCTGTTGTTACTGGAAGCTATTTGGAGACTGGTTTAGAGGGAAATTTCAGTTTTTTCCTTTTTTTTTTTTTTGTAATCTTTTTTTTGTCGGGGAAGGGGAGAAATGATGTCCTACATTATTTGTTTATTTTATTCAAACGCTAAGATTTGCATTCAGAGTTCGTGTGCGAGCAGCTTGCCAAGGAAAATTGTGAAACGCCGGTGTCTGTAGCTTTGCCAGTAAGTGGTGCTCGCCGCACGCTTTTGTAGCCCTTCCATGCAAATTAACGGCAAGGCTGCAGCCAGCCCCATTTTAAAAGGCTGTGTTCTTCGATGAAAATATGCAAATAGAAAGCGTTTCAACAACACAACTTGCAAAATCATCCTCTGATGGTTTTAGGGCTGGGAGAGGCACATTTGGTGGAGTGGTGCCCAGTTCCTTAGCCTCTTTTACCCTTCCTGGCCACGGTGTGCGGGTGAGCTCTGCACATGAAGGGGGTTGCGTTTCTACCAGCATTTATCTGTCTTGTGCACATGCTGCATTTGCTGAGCAAGCACAGATTAATTTTATATATACTTATGCACACGTATACCCTGATGCTGAATGTGTGCCTGGGCTGAACGCTGCAGTGCTGGGACCTGCTGCAGTTTTGGATTCACGGGTGGATGCTCCGTTACTATGGGGATTGGCTCCACAGAGTCCTGTGAGAGAAAAACCCGGGCTTGCACCTAGTGATCCTCCCAGGGTTAAAAAGCAGAGAACCCTTTTGAAGGGGAAAAGCATATTTACCGCTCAAAAACATGCTAAATGGGCATATATTCACCTGCACGCTTGAGTGGCTCCAAAATAGGGAAAATATTAATCCCATCATCTGAGTAGCACTTATCAGCACAGGACTCGCTTAAGAAGATTTTCTGTCTTGGCCTTTTCATGGAGGGTTGAGGCTGCACCAGCAGCTGGCGGGCAGCTCAGGGAAGTCTGCCCACCAAGAGGAATAAAAATGGGGGCTCAGCTAAGGATGAGACATCAGCAAATGTGCCTGGAGGCGAGGGGCTGCCCAACCATGGCTTGTGGCAGTGGTGGGGCTCGAGGCCAGGGATGGCTTTTACTGATCCTGCCGGACCCCCCTCTGCGGACCCTCAGACACCAAGAGCCAGGGTCTCCAAGCACCTCTAGAGCAAATTTCTCTTGAGCAAATCTTGGGTCTGATTTCTCCTGGAATATGTGAGAAAAGGGACTGATGGGCATGGATGGGTTTACAGAGTGGGTGCCCTGCACGGTCTGACTCAGGGTAATTACCCATTTCTTTCAGCAAGAAAGGTAGAAGCTTCTGTATCTGTTTGTTATACATCAGAGCCGTGGGGCTCCTCGGGAGGGAAGGGCTATAGCTTTTCTTCCTGACAGTGCCAGAGCAGAGAAGCCCTAACAACATCAAAAGCAGTCTGAGTTTTGTACCAGCAAATTTTGCACCTGGGTTTTTTACCTCCTTTGTTCTCAATCTACATTTCAGTGCCCTCCACAGTCCAGCCTGTCCCTCCAGAGTCAGCCCCAAAAAGGGACAGCTTGAGTGAGACCCTGGTCTGTGAAAAGCCACCACCTGAGTGTGGTGCTTTGCTGCGGGTTGGAGACTGCCATGAAGCAGTCTCAGCACTGACGAGTTCAGCTGCAAATTGGATGGTGAAGGGTTAAGGGGCTTCAGCCTTCTCCCTAAAAGCTGAGAGCATTTCCAGGGGATGGTGGCTGCTGAAAGGACTTAGGGCAGGTTCTACCCAAGGTTGGGCAGGGTGGCTTCTGAACAGTGGTCAGTCCTGGTGGGTGAGCTTCGGGATAGTGCTTTTCTGTCCCATGCTGCCCAGTTTTAAGTCCCCTAAATTTTTATTTCCCCTGCAGGGGAGTAAAAAAGGAGTCATTCTCTACAGAGCAGTCCCCAGGGGTTGTCTGTACAATGCTGATTTCTGGAAAGGTGAGGGAGGAGTCCTCACAGCAGGAGGGAATTTTTAATTAGAGCTACTCTTGCCCACAGAGAGGAGCTTGCGGAGAGCAGGTGGAAGAGGCTTTTAAACACTGCAATTGAACTGCCTTAATCAGAACATCTGGTAAATCTCTTGAGGAGGGGTTGGCGCTTTTGAAGGCAAAGGAAGGAATTCTCTTTTCTTGACTGCTACAGGCAGCTGCTGCTTTTCGAAGTCCCTGCTGCTGAACGGTGGCCAGCATCCTCACCGCCCGACGGGCTGGTCCCACGTCTGCTCCCCCACCAGGGAAGGAGGACAGCTTTAACTTGCCCAAGGAAAAGAAAGACTGACTCTGAGGAAATTCAGTGAAACAAATTTAAGGGCTTTGGCTCTGGAAATTGTATCTGTTCTCGTGCCTGCAATAGAAATTGCTTTCTCAGAGTTGCAAAGCCTCTTTGGTGGGAGCAGCTCCTCTGCCACAGTGCTTCAGCCACGCCAGAGCAAGGCAAATGTGGAGTTCCTCCTGAAGAAATGCACCTTTGGCATTTCAAAGCCAGTGTGCATTCCCAGCATAATGTGGATTTGCAAAGGTGACTGAAAAATGGGCTGCGCAAAGTCATTAGCAACATCGATTCTCATTATTGCAGCATATGCCATTGCAAAAACATCCAGCGTTTGTAAGATAGATGGGTCACACCAGCTGGGCTGTGAGTGCCTAATTAGTTAAAATACACAGCATCATAAATGCCAGCATTGACAGTTGAGGCCTCACAATGTCAGTGTGGCGAGCAGCGTTAATTTGTGCTGACATCAGACCGTTTCCTCAGTGCGGATGCCAAATCCTGGCTTTGTACTGCAGGTGGGATGGGCACACTTTTGCCTCCCAGCGCGGGGCAGTGTGTGTTTTGTGTAAAAGCTGTCACAAGTTACAGCAGCCGTTGCTTCGAGAGGCAACAGTGGCAGCAGCAGGGGCAGTAAAAGGCAAATGCAGGCTCTGCGGGAGGCCGGCTAAGTGCTGCGGCATCCTTTTGTCTCAGCTTCCATCACCCAGAGAGCTGCAGCAGTGTGCAAGCAGGGACTCCCCATCGCTCAGCGCGCAGCTTTCCCGGGGAGGGGAAAGTCGGCTCTGCCTTATTGTTTCAATTAAAAATCAGAGTAGGGATTCACTGAGTGAGCATCCGTCTCAGCAAACCCAACTGCCTCACTAAATTGAACTCCTCTGCTATCAGGCAGCCTGGCTTTAATCCCAGCAGCAGCAGCAGCAGCTTGGGCACCTGTACGGGGGCAGTGCCAGAGAGAGCTCGGTGCTGTGGCTGAGAGGGTCCCCTGCAGCTGGTGTGGCGGTCCTCTGCCCCCATCCAGCTGGTGTGGCGGTCCTCTGCCCCCATCCAGCTGGTGCAGGGGTCCTCTGCCCCCATCCCACCACTGCAGGGGTTGCCTGCTCCCATCCCTCCAGTGTGGGGGTCCTCTGCCCCCATCCCACCAGGGTGGGGGTCCTCTGCTCTCATCCCTTCAGTGTGGGGGTCCTCTACCCCCATCCAGCTGGTCTGAGGTTCCTCTGCCCCTATCCCACCACTGCAGGGGTTGCCTGCTCCCATCCCTCCAGTGTGGGGGTCCTCTGCCCCCATCCCACCAGGGTGGGGGTCCTCTGCTCTCATCCCTTCAGTGTGGGGGTCCTCTACCCCCATCCAGCTGGTCTGAGGTTCCTCTGCCCCTATCCCACCACTGCAGGGGCCCTCTGCTCCCATCCCACCAGTGTGGGGGTCCTCTGCCCCTATTCAGCTGGTGCGGGGGTTCTCTGCACCCACCCCACCACTGCTTGGGTCCTCTGCTCCCATCCCTCCAGTGTGGCGGTCCTCTGCCCCCATCCCGCTAGTGTGGCGGTCCTCTGCCCCCATCCAGCTCGTGCGGGGGTTCTCTGCCCCCATCCCGCTAGTGTGGCGGTCCTCTGCCCCCATCCAGCTCGTGCGGGGGTTCTCTGCCCCCATCCCGCTAGTGTGGCGGTCCTCTGCCCCCATCCAGCTCGTGCGGGGGTTCTCTGCCCCCATCCCGCTAGTGTGGCGGTCCTCTGCCCCCATCCAGCTCGTGCGGGGGTTCTCTGCCCCCACCCCCCCACTGCTTGGGTCCTCTGCTCCCATCCCTCCAGTGTGGTGGTCCTCTGCCCCCATCCAGCTGTTGTGGGGGTTCTCTGCCCCCATCCCACCACTGCTTGGGTCCTCTGCTCCCATCCCACCAGTGTGGGGGTCCTCTGCACCCATCCAGCTCGTGCGGGGGTTCTCTGCACCCATCTCACCACTGCAGGGGTCCTCTGCCCCCATCCCACCACTGCTTGGGTCCTCTGCTCCCATCCCACCACTGTGGGGGTCCTCTGCCCCCATCCCACCGCTGCAGGGGTCCTCTGCTCCCATCCAGCTGGTGTGGGGGTCCTCTGCCCCCATCCCACCACTGCAGGGGTCCTCTGCTCCCATCCCATCACTGCAGCGGTCTTCTGTCCCCTTACTGCTGGCACAAGGGTTCTCTGTGCCCATCTCACCCAGGAAACGTTGCAGCCTCCGCCAAACTTCCCTGACTCCTCTCCCTGCTTCCCCAGCATGGTTAATGTAACCTTTGCCAGGGAAAGCATCCCGTGAATCAGAGGGCACCGTGCCAGCTGATCTGTGAACAATTTAACCGATTTTTCATTAACCAGCAGCTTATGGAGAAGTTGCTAAATTTTATGGGCCATTAGCAGCTTCTGACGCTGCAAATGACTATGAAATTCAGGGTCTTGCAGTTTTGAATCTTGTAGGCTTGATAAATAGCCCTTGTTGGGAGCGTAGCCTTTTGAAGAAACGGGCTCAGTCAGTATCGCCCGATTTGAACAAGCTGTTGGTGACATGGGGAACTGGGGGGACGTGGGGATGGTAGTGACCACAGCAACCTATAAACCCATCTGCGCCTCCTCAAAAGCAGGGATTTTTCTTTTGGAAAGGTGATTTTGAGAAATGTTATCCTGGGAAGCCGGTCCACGAAGGCGTTGCGGAGTGGGAGTGAGGCAGTGGAACAAGTGCTAATGCAGCCATTAAAATATGTGTTAATCGAGTGCAGGGGAGGGCCAAGAATGCTGGGTGCTGTTTATGCATGTGTAGCCAGACACTCGCAAAAATGTCATTTATCCTCATTTTATGGCTGGGAAAACTCCACTGCAGAATGGCCATATAAAGATTCCCCACGCTGGCCACAATCTGAGCAGCCTTGGGCACAGGTTTGTCCTGGCCCGTCCATGGGGTTGTGCTCCTTCGTTAGCGCAGGTACCGCAGCAAAACGCTGCCTGCCCCTCTGCCTGCCTGCACTGGGGCTGACCCTGACTGCCATCATTTCCCAGCTCCTGAAAGCCTTCCAACAATTTGCAACAGAAATAAAAAGACACAGCTTCTACCTGGCTGAAATTATCTTGTGTGGGAGAAGATTAAAACATGAAATTTAAACCTAGGGTAAACGGTGACATTTTGGAGTTAGTTAGGGTGTTCAGGTTTTGCTTTTTTTTTTTTTGACTAATGTTCATCTTCTAATTAAAACAAGGCTGCTGTTGACAAGAAGAGCCCAGTGCACCCCTGGGCACCACACAGAGAGATGCTCAGCTGAGGACCAGGCTCAAAATCTCTGCAGTCCCCAGCAGGCAGAGCTCTCCCTGGGGATGGGGGCAGGAGGCAAAGCCCTGCCTGTCACTGACCTGCCAGAAAGGTGCAGTCCCTGCCCCCCACACAGACAAACAAGTGAAGGCAGAGCCTGGCACCACACTGGGCTGGGCTGCAGCCCTGTGAGAAGGTGGCCCCAGAAATGGGCTAAATAGCAGGTGTTTTGGCCAACAAGCATTGTTAGCCTTTGACTGACAACCTGTGCATCCCAGAGCCAGCCAATATGGCCACCTGGACTCAAGAGCCTTTCCAGTGGTGCTTATTTTGCTTTTTGATGAAGGGAGATGGGTACAAGCAGAAATGTGGAGGATAAAGCTAGGGTTGCAGGCAGAGCAAATGCTCGCCTGGCATTTCTAACCCCTTTGCAAAGGAAGGTGGACTTGAGGGGGCCAGCAGAGCCCTGGGTGTGCTGGGGAAGCACCTCCCAGGAGGGCTGCCCGAGCTCAGAGCAGCGCTGGTGGCAACACTTGCTGAAACAACTCGGCCAGTAATGGGGAGATGCAGTGATTTGAAGAGACAGACGTTGGTACCTCTCCGCAGGGAGGAGGGGGAAAAGATACCATTTACATGCACTCTGGAGGAGGGTGTGGAAACCCAGGGCTGACCCTGCTAATGAAGGAGGAACCTGAAGTTCCCCGTGTGTTTTAAATTTCCTAAGTGCATCCCAGCAATCTCCAGCTGGCTGCCCACTGCTAGGGTGAAAGCAGGTGTGCTGCTTGTGCCTGGACTTGGGATGTTTCCACTCCTCAATATTGCACAGAGGTTCCCATTGGCAGCCCGAGTTTATCTGTTAGAGCATTGCAGAAAGATGAAAAAATAGGGCAGCTTGTGCTCCTCACTGAGATACCAGCATCCCTACACCTGCCCCGCCAGCTGGGGCAACAGAGCCATGCTGGATGGCCACCACAGCTTCAAACCATAGGTGCTACCAAAGTTAATACAAAATGGAAAAAAAAGAAGAGCTGTAAATATAGACATCTGGCTGCTAGGACTGAATGATGGACCATTGTTTATAGACAAGTCGGATGTCCAGAAGTGGTAGTAAGAATTGAGCTGGACTGACATTTAGAAATTAAAAATTTTGAAAATAAGGAAAGGAGTCCCTGGTAATAGACGATGGAGACTTCATTCGCAAGTGAAGATTATCATCCATCCCACATAGGTGCCTCATACCCAAAAAGAGAAAAATGCGTTAATGCATGTGTCATCCATAAACCCCCTCAAAATATAAAGATCTGGAGTAGCAAGCCCAGTTAAGAGTTTGTTAAATGATCGAATGATGAATGCATTCCAGTAGGGTGTGCAGGCTGGGGCAGGCGTGATCTGCTGAGAACATGCAGTTAGAGCTCCTTTCAGTCCCCAGCTCTGCTGATCCAGGGATCTTCCCAGAAGAGTGAATGTAACCCCAGTATTATTCGGGGGAAAGTATGTATTTAATGAAAAAAGACTAGGGAAAAATCAGATTTGACAATCTGAAGGTATGTACTAATATATATTAGATCTTCTCAAGGCACAAGGGTGCGCTCAGATAGCACGTAATGTGTATGTTGGTGATTCAGAAGGAGATCAGTCAAGGTAATATTACAGACATTTATCTGTGCTGCTTTGATCAGGTTTTCTTTTGATGTTTCCTGAGTGAAAAAAATATTCATGCAAAGGATTTCTCTCTGCATTGATACTTGTGCTTCTAAACAGAGTCATTAAACGAGCAGGCTCATGAAGGATGAGAAACGAACCACAGCATCTGTGCATACTTGAGTACGAACCATCCAGCATTTGATACCCCCATTCTTTCCTGCTTCTTCTCTAGTGTGGGTTTAAGGAGTAAAAAGACTTGTTCATCTCCTCAAAGTTTTAAATACTTCATTATTTTCTGTGTGGGTCAGCCACTAACCATCTCTGTCAGGTGCAAATGCGTTTTGATGGCCTGGCATAAAACACGGCTACAGCAGTTTGGAATTGTGCATGAGCCTAGAGAACAGCACTGCTAACTTTTAAAATAAATCTTTTTTAGATGGCAATGGAGGACCTTTTGAGAGAAGTACATGCCCGGAGAGTCAACAGAGCCTGACATCAGCATGTACATGGCTCTGTATTTCTGACATCGTCAGATGTGTGTGTCTCTCATCAGAGTTACCAGAAGACTCCCTGGTGCAGCTGTAGAGTTAAGCAGAAGCTTAAGTGCTGGCACCACTAGTGGGCACAGATCTGCAGTCAGCATCAAAATGCTCACAGTGGACGTAAGAAACATTTGGCTGACACCTCGGTTGTGGTGGGTCCTGTTCTCCACTTTGCCCCATAGCTGTTTCTCATCTACCAAGGCTTGTTTGATATCCATTACTTGGCAAGTGTCATGGCGTTATGGCATAGTTGGTGCTATCTCACAAATATTATTGGTGCTGTTGAGCTGTACAGAGTTATACCTATATAGCAGTGTGCTCGTTTTAGGGTTTACTTATTATCATGCCATATTTAAACAAGCCAGATCCAGCCTGGCCCCTGGCAACATGACATACTGCTGTATCACCAGAGGAGTATGATTTATAAAACAGTCATCTCCCGAGGACAGCCTCAGAAGAAAGTGTGCTGTATTTCTTTCATATTCTTAAAAAAATCCTGCAGAACGGATTTTTTTATAACTTTAATATCCAATATTCAGCCCTGCTTGGACTCTATTATATTTTCTTTCATTGTAAGTTTATCTCATTTGAATTTATTATAAAAGAGTGTTAGGTGAGTTAATTCTTCATAAGGAAATGGTATAGTTTTGAGTTAACAGGTGTTTATAGGCTGAGAAGGCACTTAAATTATGCGCAAAGAGTCCCACAGTAACAAATTACTTCATAAAGCTGGAAAGCAAACAATTGTAGCAGCACACCTTACAGTTTCTTGGGACTCCCTGTGCTAACTTGCTTTTATCATTTACCTTTGACCAACCAAAGGTCCTGATGGATAATCGAAGTGTAAAAGGACTGTACTTCAGGACAAGTGATGACACAGCAGAAGAGCAAAATGGATTATTTGCATCAGACTTTACCATGGAAGGGGAATCATCTCACATTGAAATGCTAATTGAGGTGATTTTAGACTAAACTGACAGATTTAGTGGTAGTGAATCACCAGGGTCACAAAGTGCTTGTCCAAGAGTTGTGCAATAATTGTCACAAATTGTCCATTGTACCAGAGAACAAAAAGGTGGCAAATATGTTCAGGGCTCTGAGTCTTTGAAACAGTCAAGTCTGATTTCTTTACTGGAAAAAGGCTTTATGAAAAAGATCAAATGAGGCATGGTAAGGTCTGAGCTTCTCAAATTCATTCCAATAAACACTGACAAAAGACACATGTATTTTTTCCTTCACATTCATTGCACACTTTATATGAACTATTCAATACTAATATGAATCTAGTGCAGTTGCTGTATATTAGAACATTGCATAAATGACATGAGTAGGAATGTCTTATCTAATATTCCTATTACACTAATTCCTGAAGCATTTAGTGCTGCTTTGAAGGAAACCAGGGGGAAATGAGACCCCCAAACCATTGACACTAACGGAGCAGGATGAGACCCGTAATTCCTACTGACCTGCTGAATGCAGGAGCACCTCATAGAGGTCCGGTGCTATTCCACAGAGCTGGGACTCAAGGCAAATCTCATCCTTTTTCCTGATGAGAATAACTTAAATTTTATCAGGAAATGTCAGGCTTGACCTCTGCTTCTATCTCCCAGACTCTGGATTTTCCTAGCTCTCTATTGCTCTCTATGTTTTAGATCCCCTTTCTAGATATTTGTCTCATCACTCCATTCCCTCGTGGAGCTTCTCCCTGTGTCTGAGTGTTCTTGGCTTTGGCCAAGCTTCTCATCTACGCAGGAGCTATCAAGCCACAATCAATTAAATAGACTCATTTGTCTGCTTCAATTCTGGTGAATAACACAGTGGTTTCCAAAGGCAAGGTAGAGCACTTTGGGGCTAAAGTAAAAGCAAAAGAGCTGAAATAGTGCCAGAGATGCGTGTGACAGATAAGATTAACACCATTTAGTTTTTGTTTACTTTCATCTTTAGCAGTTTTTTTTCAAATTGTCTTTTCTGTGAAGTCTTAAAAGTCTTTAAACCCTGACAGAATAGAACCCCTATGGAGTAATTATTATCACTTCTCAAGATATCTTGTAATTCACTGTTATCTCTTCCCTGGAGTATGATTTAATTACTGCTATATCGTATGCATTGTATTTTGTCTAATGTGACTGCTGCTGATGAGCAGGCATTGCTGAAAGCTGATAATAAGTTAGGCATCTGAAATCTCACCTAAACAGAGGTTAGAAATTGGTGCTCCTGGTGATGATTAACTGATGTTTATTTCACAACTATAAATAAAGCTCTACTGCCTACTTGTCATTCTGCAGAACGTGTTTTCACTATGTCTTTCAGATTTAGAATAATCAGCAATTCTGTGGTTTTGGTTTTTTAGTACAAGAAAACAATTTGCAAAAGTTGTTGGACAGGAAACAGTGTGTGTTACCGTAGTAAGCAATTTAAGCATAGAGGTTTTTGGAAGATAATTTGACTCCCAGACATCTCAAATGCACTTTTCAGACTATAAGAACCAAGGTTTGAATATTTTCGGTGGGCAACTAATATGAACTGCATTTACAGAAAGAATATTTACTGCATGCCACAAGGATTAATACCAAAGACATCAAAATAACTCAGAGGCCCCTGCTGCCACTTGAACTTTAGGAAATGAAAGACTAGAGTAAGTGCTCCGGGCATGAGTGACCTGATGTCTTAATCCAGCTGCCATTTGTTATTAGAAACCAAAAATATTCCCTTGTCATGACTATCCCTCTCTGTTTCTGAGATGGTTTTATTTATAAGACCACAGAACCATAATAACGTTTAGGTTGGAAAAAACCCTCAGATATCATCTAGTCCAACCATTAAGCTAGCACTGCCAAATCCACCACTAAACCATGTCCCTAAGTGCCACATCTACGCATCTTTTAAATACTTCCAGGGTTGATGAGTCAACCTCTTCCCTGGGCAGCCTGTTCCAATGCTTGACAGCCCTTTAGTTGAAGAATTTTTTCATAATATCCAGTCTGAACCTCCCTTGATGCAACTTGAGGCTGTTTCTTCTTGTCCTATTGCCTGTTACCTGGGAGAAGAGACCAACACCCACCCAACAACCTTCTTTCATGTCGCTGTAGAGAATGATATGGTCCCCCCTCAGCCTCCTTTTCTCCAGACTAAACAATCCCAGTTCCCTCAGCTGCTCCTCATAAGACTTGTGCTCTAGACCCTTCACCAGTTTCATTGCCCTTCTCTGGACACACTCCAGAATCTCAATGCCCAAAACTGAACACAGTCCTCAAGGTGGGGCCTCACCAGTGCTGAGTACAGAGGGACAATCACTTCCCGAGTCCTGCTGGCCATGGTGTTCCTGATACAGGCCTGGATGTTGTTGGCCTTCTTGGCCACATCACCTGGGCACACTGATAGCTCTTATTCAGCTGGTTGTCAACTAACACCCCCAGGTCCTTTTCTGATGGGCAGCTCTCCAGCCACTCTTCCCCAAGCCTGTAGCAGTGCATGGGATTTTTGTGACCTATGTGCAGGACCCAGCACTTGGCCTTTTTGAACATCATATCAATGGCCTCGGCCCATCAATACAGCTTATCCAGATCCCTCTGTAAAGCCATCCTACCCTCAGGCAGGTCAACACTCCCACCAAATTGGTGTCATCTCCAGACTCACCGAGGGAGCACTCAATCCTCTTGTCCGACCATTGATAAAGATATTAAAGAGAACCGGCCGCAATACTGAGCCCTGGGTAACACCACTTGTGACTGGCCACCAACTGGATTTAACTTCATTCACCACCACTCTTTGAGCCCAGCCATCCAGCCAGTTTTTTACCCAGTGGAGAGTATGCCTGTCCAGCCATGAGCAGGCGGTTTCTCCAGGAGAATGCTGTGGAAAATGGTGTTAAAACTTTACTAAAGTCTAGGCAGACAACATCCCCAGCCCTTCCCTCGTCCACTAAGCGGGTCACTTTGTCATAGAAGGAGATCATATTAGTAAAGCAGGACCTGCCTTTCATGAGCCCTTGCTGGCTAGAGGACAACCTGGTTGTCCTCTATGTGCCACTTGATGGTACTCTAGATGATCTGTTCCATAAACTTCCCTGACACCAAGGTCAGACTGATAGGCTTATAGTTTCACAGACCCTCCTTCCAGCCCTTCTTGTGGATGGGAATCACATTTGCTGTCTACCAGTCAACTGGGACCTCCCTGGTTTGCTAGGACTACTGATAAATGGTGGACAGTGGCTCAGTGAGCACTTCAGCCAGCTCCCTCAGTACCCTTGGGTGGATCCCATCTGGCCCCATAGACTTACTGTATTTAGAATTCCTCTTCCACCAGTGTCAAAGATGCTTGTATTCCTGGATCTCATGAAGTCAAAACATTTTTACTTTCTCTTATTCTAGAGAAAAAAACCCACAAACATACAGAAATCCCACAAGTGCAGAAATTATTGCTTCTGGTGGCTGCAAACAAATACTTTATATATATATATATATGAGATCCACTACTTGGAAAAAGCTTCCATCTCTATTAAATCTGAAGTGAATGTTTAGAACCTCTCCTTCATTGTCTCCCAAAGGAGATGATACCTCTGCTAGAGGATATATCCCAACATGCTTTGCAGAGGCAGGTAAACAGAAAGTCATCATGCATTCCAGTTTTCCTTTTGACGTTGCCAGCAACTTCTCCTGGGGTCATTTTAAATTCATTAGTCATAAAATTATAATTGTGCTGGTTTTTCCCAAGAGGTTTTGTTAGAATGGGTAGATTTTGCTCAGTGCTTACTGCAAGTGCATGGGCGAAATGAACACTTGCTCAGGAAATGAGCAGGCTTTGATGAGAAGGGAAATGGTGAAGGAGCATAAGCAGTATCCAAGCTGTGCTTCTGTCTGACATTAAACAACACATGTTCAACGTTTCATGACAAACTGATACACAGCAGAAAGTTATTGAACAAAATCCTCCTGTCTGAGAAACCTGCCAGGGTCACTGTTGTGCCAGAAGTTGCGTGGTAGAAATTTTAAGAAGCCGTATCACAATACTGTGTCATTGGCAGGTGCTTCAAGAAGTAAGGAAAAGTGATGACTTGCAGTGTGTTTTGTCATCCTAAAAATTGCTTCTCTTGCAGTGTTCTGGTCAGTATTGATACCCAGTCACCTTAAGCCTCATTCTTGCTTATGGAGCAGAGAAGAGGAATGGTTTCTCCTTGCCAGGAACATCCACAGCCAAACCAGCACAGGCATGCCATTCACCCTGGTACCCTGCCCACCAGACCAAAAGAAACTTACTTCCTCTGCGTGCCTTGGATTTGCATCACTAGGGCATTGGGACCAGAATTAGTGCCTTGTATTTGTTTGACCAGGAGCTCCCACAGGGATGTGCCTTCAGCTAGTTGGAAGTGATGGCCGTTACTGTCTCGTGGCTCTGTAGATACTTGTGTCCCCAGATGATTAAACTGTTTCAGTGCTCTCTTCTCACAGTTTGACAGACATTTGAGTGCTTCTGTCAAATAAGTTTAGATACCTATTAACTGCCAGGGAGTTTTGAGATCTGTTTTCTCCCTGTTTGCTGTAGCACTGCCAGTCTGTCCCCACATTTCTGCTAAAAGCAAGGTAAGATCTCAGGTGCCAAAATGACCTGGCATGAGTCACTGGCACACCACATTGCTCCAGGTGGGATGCTTGGCACCTTTCCCAAGAGAAAAGTTCACACTCAGTAACCAGTTTTCACTTCTGGTGACATTGTTATACCCATGTCCCCAGGGCTGATGCTGGCAGCTCCAGCTGCTCTGCGCCCGCTGTGTGGGACAGGCACCCCTCAACACATGAATAGAAAGGCAAACGTGAAGAAATTATGGGGCAAGGTGAGTATAAAGAAAGCAGACAAGAAAATTACATTAGAAAGTGACAAGATGTTTGGAGGGTGGAGGTTTGGTTCCTTTCTCTCCCAAATTAAAGAATTATAAGAATCAGGCAGCGAGATATTGACACCTCCCTCATCCAGTTGTGCCTGAAACTGTATTACAAAAAGACCCTTTGGACAACTTCCCTAGCCCAAGTTTTACACCCACTTATGAAACTTGCTATTAATTTAATTTCTGACAGCAGGAAAAAACAGTACATAAAAACAGTGGAGTAAAAAGCAATACGGAAAATAGCCTGGTGTTCACAACATCTCTTTGTGCCTGCAACTTCTGCCTTAATAAAACAACAAAACTCAGATTCCTCCTTCTTGATGCTCACATCTGAGGTCAGGATGAAGTTCAGCTGAGCTCCTGATGGTTTCCACCAGACCTGCACTGCCAGCAGAGTTTGGCAGCCACAGGTTCCTGGTTTCCTTTGAGAAAGGAGCTTGTTGAGGCCATGGCAGATTCTGTCTGAGACTGAGTCTCCCAGTGCCAAGCGACTGTCAGTGCAAGGAAGCTTGCAGTGTAAGTCTCGGGAAGGTAGGTCTGCCCATGTACCTCTTTTCTGTCTCCTTTGCCATCAATGCCAAAGGACCTGGTCTAAAAATAGTGTGAGAAATGCTGTCATTCATGCTAGCACGTAGGGTTGTTGCTTTCGGGGAAACAGGACCATCTCTGAAAGGTGCATCATTGGGAGATTTCTGGGAGGCATGTCAAAGAGGTGGGGTCTACCCACACTGACCTTGTTCACCTTCAGCCTCATTGTTGGTACTAGGGCTCCTGGTCCCTGTGAAAAAGAAGAACAGAAAAATATTTTTATTTCAGTGAAAAAATGAGTTGCAGAGATTTCACATGAGATGTACCGGAGTTCTTCCTGGGGCAGAACAAATGGGGATTCATTCAGGCACAGGCTTGAACATCACCATTCTTCCCTATTACCTTCCCAGTTGCAGCTCTCCAAATAAACCTCAAATGATTTGAGAGTGTCACATTGGTTATTGGTTTTAACTAAACATTCATCCTAAATACATAAAAATATGTAGCTTCATTTGCATTTGCTTGCCCTAAACCCATCTAACAAACTGACACAGATCAAGAAACTGTATTTTCCTTCTTGTTAATAGCCAGAAGAATTGTATCACATTTTAAATTGCATTTCAGCAAAACAATAACCAAGTGAAGCCAGCAAGGCAGTGGTTGTCTCTGTGGCTTTGTCTGTACAAAGTCTGGCACAACAGGGCTCTGCTTTCTGCCAGCCCCTGAGTACTTCTGGAATAAACAGGATAATAGGTGACTGCAACCTTTGCTTAGAAATATTTGTGAATAGCTCTGTAAGTGTCAGAAAGCCGCTCAGAAAGCCTGCTGCTGCTGTGGATGTAGACAGAGCTCTGAGGAATTTTGACATTCAGATTTGCAGCAGACTTTTGGCATCCTCTCTCATTTAGAAATGAATAAACCGCCTTCACCCATTTGAATTAAACTGTTGTTTCATTACCTGCTGCCTCTGTCTCCTTTTCATGTTATGTTCCCTTCAGGTGTGAAAAGTGATTACACAAAAGAAAGGCAGGCCAGGGAAATCTTAAATGCTATCATTGCCCAGGCACCCGCTTTCTCTCTCTGAGTAAACTCTAGAGCAGAGCGTATTCTTCAGAAGGGACGAGAAAGAAAATGGTGATGATCTTGAAATGCCTGTAAAATGTCTATGGAACATATTTGTTAATAATTCCAGTGGAGAACAGCTGGAAGCACACAAGCAGGTGTTTGTACTCCAGCACCGATGTGGTCCAGCTGCCTAATTACTACTTGTAATTAGAACAGCTAAAATATTATTGTTATCCATAAAACCAAACAAGCCAGGTCTTTCAGTGTGTAAATCATTTTCAATCATTTTTGCTCTCTCAGTGGGTGACAGGGAGGGCTGAGGCTTTCAGGACCTCGTCTTCCTTCCACATGTCAGACCTGAAAGACCTAGGCAAGTCACATAACATTTCTGTGGCTCTGCCCTCGTTAGACATAGATGCTTATTTCTGAAAACACATTTAACTTGGCTTATGCTGAACTTTGCCTGCAGCCCCCTCATGCATCGCAGGGGCTCAGCACAACCACTGACCACAGCCAGAGAGTCTCCAAGTGGAGATGTCTGAGTTGCCACTGCAGCATTTTCATCAGACCAAGCTGTAACACACCAATTTTATTACTGTCTCTCATGTGCATTGTGCCTGTCTATGAAGGGAAAAAATAAGCGACTGATTTTGTGCTCCAAGCATGCCCATTGGCAGGTCTCACCTGGCCTCTGGACATCTCCTGTCCCTGGGTGCTCCTCCAGCCTCTGAACACACCAGAGCCCTCCAGGACCCTCCAGAGCTGATTGTTCCTGCAAAAAGACTGGTTTTAGTTTACAGTTTTCTCTGGTCTACCCTGATTATCATGTCTATCACCACGGCATCTGAATGCCTTCCAGAAAGACAGAGCACGATAAAGTCGATGTCCATCTTCCATGGGTTTCACTGTCTCTCCCCCTCTCTTTCATCTATACCATTTCACTTTATATTTCCAGCAAGATCACTCCTTTCCTGGAGGCTGTGCTATAGTTTTCTAAAAGCTTTCCCCCCTCACAGATCCTAGGCAACCTCTCTTTCCCCGGTCCCCATCATCTGTACTGCCTTCTATGAAAAGCTGATAAAAATATGCAAGTCAAAATCCAGCAGAAATCTCCTCGAGTAGTTTTGGAGTGAGAAGAACCATCTACACAGTACCCACAGCTGAGTGAGAGTAGAAATTAGCCATCCCGTCATTTAAAAGTTTGAAGGGCAAAACTTCAAGTCAGAAACTTGAAACTGTGAAACGACGAGTGTTTCACAAAAGCGGCTGTTACCAACGGAGAGGTGAGATGAGGGAGGGAGGGAGGGAGGAAGGAGCGAGGGAGAGCGTGTGGGCTGGGAGCTGAGCAGAGCACAGGCACTTCTGCCAAAGAGCTGCCTGAGTGATGTGTTTGCAGTCTCATAATTAACACCTAGCAGGTTTTAAGCTGATAGTAGGCGCTTGTATTGATTAGGACATTTTGCTAATTCTGTGTCTGTGTCAGCTATCTCTCTCAGGAAAAATAGGATAAAACATTTACCAAAAGTGTAAAATGAATGTTCCTGAATGCTCTGAAACTTTGCAGCCACCACTATGTCTGGAGCAGTGTTGAGAGCAATAGCTACAGCCATCACACGCTGTTTGCGGTGACTTGGGGTGTCCTCCCTAGATCATCCGGCTGCCTCCACAGAGGAGCACGAATCTGTAAGGGAAAGGGGATCTTGTGTAGTCTCCGTGGGGCCCATATGAATTTTCTGCAGACCTTTGGGCTTTTTCTGTGGCACTGAATACCTATGTTTGAGCCACTGGATCAAGCCACTAAATTTTATTTGACCCATGACATCCTTGATGGTAAGGAAGGGGTTTTCTTTACATCCTGTCCAACAGCACTTGCAGGACAGAGAGACATTGACATGAAGTTCTCAGGCACCCCAGACAGCTCACCAGTGCCCTAACCTTATTCATCTCCCAACGCTTGACTTGTCTTCCCTCACACTCGTGACTTTGCATCTCTCCATCAATAAGACACCAGTGTTTGGAATACAGTTACAAGCAAAATAGGCCAAGGAAACCAATCCTTAAAAGCTAAAAGCAATTAATTATGGGTTAAAACAAGGATATAAAATTAACTTTTCCATGGAGAAATTGCATTCTGAATTTATGGGCAAGACATTGATGTCAGTGAGACTAAGACACATTCATAACTTGCTAAATTACACATCTTAGTTCACATATTTTCATTAACCAAATGACATTCTGCACGTTTTATTTCACTTGAAGTGGGATTCATTTTTTAAATACTAAAGGAGGTGTAAACTTTCCCCCTTCCCTTCCCTTCCCTTCCCTTCCCTTCCCTTCCCTCTCTTTTCTGCCAATGGAGAGCAGGCCTGCCTGAAAATCAGGTGCTCAGGCTGAACATTCAAAATGGGTTTTCAAAATCTTGAATTACTTTGTAAAAGTTAATACCTATTAGTGTATCTCCGGTGGAACCCTTTAAGAACCAGAGGCCTGATTAAAGAGGGAGTGAGGTTAGTAATGCTTCTGTAGCATGTCAGGAGCAGGTATCATGGTCAGGCCCAATAATATGGCCTTCTGCATTAGAAATGCAGTTATAGCTAATGATGAATTTGAGAAATTGTAATAATTATCTAGCTCAATTTATCTGTTCTAACCTCAGTCAGCGACCAAAGTAGTAATTGCTGTTGTTCCTAGTCGAATGATGGAGGTTGCTCTGCTCTAATTCCAACCAGCATCATAATAACCAAGAGATAATAATGACAGAGAATTATAGACTTTGATCAAATGTTGTCAGACTGGGCTGAGGCATCACACAATTGCACTATATACATAACACATGTTGGAAATGAAGAAAAAAAAAAAAGAAGCAGACATTCTAAACAAAATCAATTATTAATTGGCTGCCTGCATTTGCCCTTAATGTGTGAACCAATTTGAGGCAATTCTGCTTAAGTAACACTGTGGTAGCTTTAATTTAGATGTCATAGCAAAATGTGTACTATGAATGTTTGTCTAACCCTGTCCAGCATATTTCAGTTACATAGAAAGGAATTAAGTTGCCATTTTTCATTCCTTTGTTATTTACTTTGGTAATAATACTTTTTAAATTTTAAAATGACACCAGTGACGTGGGTAAAACTTCTAGGTCCCTTTGCAATTACAACTATGAAGGCCAAGAAATGTATAATGTTTCCTTATAGAGCAGGATTTTTAGCAGAGCATTTATAGCATAATAAAGGTTTCATTTTTTCTTTTTTGGCTGTGTAATTGACTTAGCTCCTTATGGTCTTTGGCAAACATGACATTAATTAAATTTACAGATCATACTAAATTGTAAGGTGTTGCAAAACCCAGGATAGATGGCAAAATAATAAAAAGGGGCCTGCAGAATTTAGAGATATAAGTAGGCAATAAAATGAGATTCAGTCTGAAAAAAAAGTAGGCAGAGAACAATGAAAGCAAAATACAGAAACTGTACAGCAATAAGCTACATGGAAAGCAGCAGTGAAATTAAAGACTGTAAAAAACCCAGGGTGTTGGTTATGAGTTTATAAACTGCAGTTGTCACCTGGCTGTAAATGCCAGCTCCATAAGTAGGTAGTTTGAGAGGAGAACCATATCCATCCTGTGATGTACTGGTACAAATCTAAACTGAGCACCAATACATTGATAATGGGCAGTTGTAATTCAACCAAAGATCCATTCCATTAGTTGTATTAGTCTTTATTGCCACATATATTGCTGCAGTGCCTTAAATATGCTGAATATAAACACTCCTCTTTTTGAAGTAGCTGGCTACATAAAATAGGTACAAGAAATGATAATTGGGAACCAGGAAGGTCACCACAAATGAAGACCACATAAAAAAAATGAGAAGAAATACACAACAGTACAAGACTAGTAGAAAGTTTCATATAAGTGGTATGTGCTGCTGTAAATGAGAATGTATGCAAAGACAAAGGTGCCAGTCTCATAGCCCAGCATGAGAAAACGTAGCAGGTAAACATCTCCAATGACAGTAGGAAGAGTGAACATGAATTCCCCAAGGGGAATACTTGACCAATTTGATAGCCTTCTGTGACACAATGGCAGTTAGATGAGGGGAGAGCAGTGAATATTGTCTACCTGGGCTTCAGTGAACTCCAAGTTGAACATGAGCCAGCAATATGCCCTCACTACTAAGAAGGCTAAAGGTATCCCAGGCTGCATTTGGCAAAGTATCACCAGAAGGTTGAGGGAGGTGATCCTTCTGCGTTATTCAACACTGGTAAGGCCCCAGCTGGAGTCATGTGTCCAGTTCTGGGCTCCCTGGTACATACAGGAGAGAGTTCAATGAAAGGCATGAAGATGATGAAGGGACTGGCGCATCTCTCCTATGTAGAAAGGCTGAGAGAGCTGGGACTGTTCAGCCTGGAGAAGAGAAGGCTCAGGGGGATCTTACCAACATATATAAACACCTGAAGAGAGGGTGCAAAGAGCATGGCGCTAGGCTCTTCTCAGTGGTGCCCAGTGACAGCACCAGAAGCAATGGGCACAAACTCAAACACAGGTTCCCTCTGAACATCAGAAAACACTTTTTCGCTGTGAGGCTGACTGAGCACTGGAACAGGCTGCCCAGCGAGGTTGTGAGTCTCCATCCTTGGAGATACTTGAAAGCTGTTTGGCCATGGGCCTGGGCAACCAATTCTAAGTGGCCCTGCTTGAGTAGGGCCTTGGACCAGATGATCTTAAGAAGTCACTTCCAACCTCAGCCATTCTGTGGTTCTGTGACAGGAGGATGAGAGGATGTGCCCAGCACAGTACTTAATCTGTGACAGGTAATATTTGGTGGTCATACATAAACTGCTGTTGATATAACTTCAATATTCGGTCACAGGAGATGACCCCTTTTTCAGCTGATTTTAAGATATTTCAGTTAAAACTTCCATTAAAAAAGATTAGTTTGTATGTGTGTTTTGAATTTAAAATTTTAAATCACAAAAATCAGCCAGAACAACATGATTTTTCTTATCCAAGATATGATAAACACAAATCAGTGAAAAGGAAGTCCTACATTATTTGAAGCAACCACCCAAGCAATTTTTAAGGATTATTCAAGCAATCTCAGATACATTCTCAATACATATAGAAAAGCAGGATCCATTCAGAATAATATATTTTGCTGCTGTAACATTTTTTTTCATATACAGATAAGTATCACACCCATAAATGCCTGAAAATAGTTTTCTTTAAACCTGTGCATATCCAGTTTCACCAAGCAGTTCAGTCCTCTGCTAAACTTTATCCAAGCTGCATTCCATATCTATTAAAGGAAGATTGCAATATATCCATCTTTGGGGGAAAAAAAATAGTTTTTATTTTCTACACTGCGCTGTAAATTGTCGTCAGTAAATTTATTCTGCTGATTGCAACTGCGGTACTGCTGCGTTTTTCATTCTGTATCCAAAGGACTTCGTGCCTCCAGCCTGGATTTGCTGTATCTGGGGAGATGGTCGGTGGCCAGCCAGAGAACCTACTTCCACAGATGTTGTCTGCCTTCTCAGCCTCAGTAGATTCTGCAGTTCGTGCTGCCGTTTTCCAGCAGTGGGCTTTGCTCTGGAGATCCTTGTTGGCTTTACCTGCTCTTGGCCCAGCTCTGCCTCCTTCCTCCAAACCCATCCGGTGCCGGTGCCGGTGCTGAGCGCTGCTGGACACCAGCGGGCTGGTGTACCCGGTGCCAAGAGCCTCCCTGAGCTGCTCCCCAACTTCTGCTTTACATGCTGAGCAGCCCTCAGGGAGCACCAAAGCCTCAGCAATGTCATCGTTTCTTAAATAGCAGCCATTTATTTCTCACTTTTCTTGCTGCCTGATATTTTAAAAAGCAGGAATGAGGAGAGCTATAGAGTTTTATAGTGTTAACTAAATTGAAAGACAGATTGATTTACCTTTTCTACAATACAATGTTTTAGTCTTTTCAGATCAGAATAAATTTCCCTCTTATAAACTCTTTTAGGATGTCAAGCTTGAGTAGCGTAGGTTCGCCTTCTTCAAAAAATTTAGTTATTGAAATGATCATCTCTTTGCACTGTCTGGCATATATCATTAAATTGTTTATGAATAGTAGAAACGTATAAATAGACCTAATACCCAAAAGTCTTTGGATTCCCTCACAAAATATAACTGCAGAATATACCAGAAAATAAAGGAAGTTTTACAGCAAAATGTGTGTACAGCGGGAAAACACTTCAGTAAAATCTCAGGCACCCTCAGAACAGAAATCTCTAAACACACAAAATCACGCCTGGATTTACACTTATTTAGGAAAAAGATATTCACTGAGTTTCCATTTAATTTAGAGTGGAGATGTAATTTTTATTTGATGGAAAAGGAAAAAAAAACCAACAAAAACTACAAAGAAAGTCAACTTCTTAAAAAATTCTCATCCCTGTTACAGTAGTGGGACCTGTGCAGCATTGAGTGGCTCGGTGCTGTGCCAAGAAGAGGTAACCAGGACCCTGGTGCGAGGCAAGGTCCCACCAGTAGACGCTTCTGAGTGCTGTCACAACTTGGGCAACCAGAAGAGCTGGTGCTGGGCTGGGTGGATGCCAGGATATGTTACACCTCCCCACACCTGTGTGCCCATCAGCCCCTTTTCCAAGTTTAACAGACCTGATAGGGAGTTTTTGTTTATTTGGAGAGATTTCTAAGATAGTCTCATGGAAAGCAGTATTTGCAAGCTACCTGAGAAGAGAAGGGCAGAGCAGTGCCGGGGGTGTTCAAGGCAGCGCTTCTCCCGCTGGAACCAGGCGAAAGGCCTTTAATTGGGGTGAAATATATTCCAAACTCAGGTCTCACCAAAGGACATGCATCTTCTCACGGCAGCACCATCGCTCAGATGTACGTATCAAACCTGACTGCCGAAAGCCCTCCTTGGAGATTTGTCTGACTTAAGCCTCCCAGTGAACCTGCTGGGTTTTGTTCGTTCCCGGTTTCTATAAATGAAAGCACTGCTCTTGCAATCGAAGACGTGCGGGTGTCAGACAGTGTGTCTCATCTCTGCGGGGGGAACAGCCATACAAGAACAATCCTTAAGCATTTGTGGAAATTATGTACATACATCATCCTTGAGCCAGTGGGAGAAAACACCTCAGCTTCCTCCTTCATGCAATCACTCATACTAATGCTTCCCGAGGCTGATGTTCGCTGTAATTATTATTAAGGCATCACCAGCATAAGAACAATTGAAAAGTGGACACGACCCTTCAAATGAAGACAGGTTTGAGATACTGCAGCACATTATGCAACCAATTTTCACAGAATTAAGAAGAAAACCAAAAGTTTAGGATTTTTTTTTTGCTACGAGATTGAACAGTACCACAACGTAAATCTTTGTTTTTCATGAGTAGCCTGGAGCAAAATAACAGATTGGACAAAGTGTGGATCTTCCCTGTGTTTTGGTACATCACTGAGTTTTAATCGCTTCACCCAGGTTGTTAAAGCCAGCTCTCAGAATAAATATTAGATCACCATTATTAGCAGATAACTTTATTTTTCAGAATTAGATTCTACATGGGTGAACGGAGAACAGCAGGAGGAGAAGGCAGTCATTTTTACAGATGTCATTTTTGGAATATACCTGCTGACACTTCAATAGAGGTTTGAGGCAGTGCAGGCTTAATTTAAAGAAACAGCAAGTTAAACTCCCCTTTGAGGCTGGAAGTGGATTTGTTCATTTCATTAAGCAGCAGAGCCTGTTTGACAAGTAAGTGAAGTCTGTCTGCAGTATCAACTAATCAGGATTATCACGTTCCTGGGGAGAAGATCCAGGCTGAGCTGAAAGCTATTTTCCTGGTGTTTGCGTCTGCGTCCACTTAAAGACATATGTTAGGTAATAGGCTGGACCTGTGAGACAACCCCATGGATGACAATAATGAGAAGTACTTCACTGCTTTGCCACGTCAGACCCAGCGTAGGAATTACAGTTTTCTAAATCTCAGTAGTTACCCCGCAGGGCAAAGTATAACCGGAGTCACACTACGCTGCTGTTAAACACACCGGTGGCACACGGCAGGTCAGGGTTTAACAGGGACAAAAGGCATGAGGACAATAGCTCTGCAGCGGGGACAGATGCTGCCCTTGAAGCAGTCTCCAAGGGTAATGGATTAGCCACCGTCAGCCACCTTGCACCCTGCCTGTGCTCCTGTGATTCTCTGTAAGAGAGTCAGAGGGCAGCCTGCCAAGCAAGGAAGATTCTGCTTCTCATGTCATGCTTTCTTGGAGAGGATGGCCAAACCCACAGTGGCTTCTTCGGCCATCCTCTGGCCGCTAGTGGCTAAGTCATGACCTTAAAGCCAGCATGGGCTCGAGGACGTGGAGGAGGATGGTTGGCAAAGCCTTGTGAAGCCTTTTCCTGTGCTGCACGGCACCACCAGCCATGCTGGGTGCCAGAGACACGGACTGCTCCATGCTTTGGGTAGTCCGTGTGTATTTAAGTCTAGCTCTCGCTGCTGTGGGGGACATCACCACCTCTTCTGCAGGGTTTGACAGTGCTTCTAACCCACAGCAGCTGCCTTTCTGCAGCACAGAGAAGTTACTTTCTGAAGACACTAAGCTACCAGTAAAGCACAGCCTGGACTATCCAGGCTTTATTCCAGCCCCCATGACTTCGAGGGGGCTCTTGGCTCCAGCACTTTGCTCTTCCAGCTCAGAGCAGCCCTGCTCATTAGCAGTGACAACATTATCTGTCAAGCATTTTTGCATCTATCTCTCAGAGCAACTGCGATTCCAAAAGGAACTACTGTTTAAATTTGTGTTAGCTTCATGTTAGCTGCTGGGAGGTGAAAGCCTACGGGCAATCTGGTTCTACCCCATCTTTCTTGATCACTTCCGCAAACTCAGTGAAAGAGTAAATTTCCATTAAAATGTATGGTATTGCACCACCCACTGATGCTGATTTCTCCCAGCAACTTGGCCTGCTGTGTAGGTTTGAAATATATGGTGTGTTTGATGAGGGCTGGGTCTTGTTCCTTGCCAGCAGCTCCAGACTCCCATGGACTGCCACAGGAAGCTCACCAGCCCCGGGGTCATTGGCGCTGCGCGCACCGGCGGGGAGCTGCACACCCGCCAAACAGCAATGACATCGGCCCTTCTCTGCACATGTGTCAATGACTGCCGCCAGCACGGCCCCCTGACAGAACCTGGGAAACAGACCTTTATTGCGAAAACTGGCACGAATTGAGACCCCTTGTTCTCTAGCGTGTTCGTTCCTTGGACTCATGGCAGTACTAAACACTGGGACTCAACCACAGAGTATCTTTGAGGGCTGTTAGGAATCCGGTAGCCAGATTTATTCCAAAAAATATGCTGAGATAAAAAGAAAACAGAGTTAGGAATCTTTTTTTTGGTGTCTTTATCTGCAAAAGGTGCATACGAAAGCCACCTCTCAGAAGTGGAGGAAGAGCAGTCAAGTATTCAAATTAAAATGCACAGCCACGCAAGCAGAGCTAATTACAGGAGAGCTCCTGGCCATTCCAGGTTACACAGGGAGCCCCGTAAGTAAAGCATCCACTTGGCTAAACACAACCTGAACCTTTTGAAGAGAAGTAGAAGTGACTTTAATGAAAACTAAGGAGAAAAAAGTAACAGCGGGGGAACGAAGAGTATAGAGTTTTCTTAACTAGGTAGAGTTGAGAAGTTATGATGAATTACAGTCTAATTCATTTCCTTAATTAATGGTCATTATTTTCATAGAATCATAGAATGGTTAGAATTGGAAAGGACCTTAGAGATCATCTAGTTCCAACCCCCCTGCCCTGGGCAGGGACACCTCCCACTAGAGCAGGTTGGTCAAAGCCCCATCCAGCCTGGCCTTAAATAACTCCAGGGATGGGGCATCCACAGCTTCTCTGGACAACCTGTTCCAGTGCTTCACCACCCTCACTGTAAGAAATTTCTTCCTAATATCTAATCTAAATCTCCCCTCTTCCAATTTAAAACCATTACCTCTTGTCCTGTCACTACACTTCCTGACAAAGGGTCCCTCTCCGGCTCTCCTGTAGGCTCCCTTCAGATATTGGAAGGCTGCTATGATGTCTCCCCGGAACCTTCTCTTCTCCAAGCTGAACAACCCCAGCTCTCTCAGCCTGTCTTCACAGGGGAGGTGCTCCATCCTTGTGATCATCTTCGTGGCCCTCCGCTGGACCCGTTCCAACAGGTCCATGTCCTTCCTGTGTTGAGGACTCCAAAGCTGGACACAGTACTCCAGGTGGGATCTCACGAGCGCAGAGTAGAGGGGTAGAATCACCTCCCGGTGGACACACATTTTCTGAGTGTCCATCTTGGTGGATCATGAGGCTTTTCTCCAAAGCTATTTTTTTTGTGGTAAAGATTAAGATGTAAGCAGTGTTGGATAGAATACAAATTGCATATTAGACAGAATCTTCATATCAAAGCAGTTTCTTCGTAGTTCTCACCTATAGATACACCTTTTCCACAACTTGTCGGGTAAAACAATATTCAGGTTTCTTTAATTCCAACCTTGCACAAAATGCAAGGGGTCAAAACTCACAGACTTTTCAGAGGAGGATATTTCCTTCTATTCTGAGTTTTTTTAACACTTTAGATGTTTCATTTTAGTTGTCATTGATGCACTTTTCTAGAGGAGTTGTTCACTGATGACCATGGTGCTGGTGCTCATCCACCCAGCATACGTTTATGAAAACATTGCTGTGAACTGCTAGCTAATAGCTAAGATTCAGTGAAATTTGGGGATCTGGAACTGAAGCACGAAGGTGCTGACAGAAGGTCTCTTCCTCCCAGGAGATGGGGAAAGGACATTCATTCCCACCCCTTGGGCCCTCCCCAGCTCTTGTCACTGCCAGCCACAACTTACCCCAGCAGCAGCACAGACGTGTTGTGTGTGCAGGAGTATCACGTGCTGCACCACAGACATCTTTCTCTGGAGAAAGATGGACAGAGGAAATATGACAGACAGATAGCCATCAAATTGCTTCATGCGCTGCAGGAAGGTTTTTGGATTTGACGCTGCTGTAAGATATAAGACCTGATACAGAAAAAAAACCCCAAAGGTATTAAAATGTACTGTCTGTGAACACCCCCATCAGACTGAATAACTGGAGAGTTTACAGACAGCACAAGGAAGCTGGAATTTTGCCAAAGTAAATTCACTCAAATATGACATGAAGAATTTCCACAGGAGGAAAAAACGCTTCAATATCTTCCATCTGTAGAAATGGCTAAATTTTTATCCCATTCAAATTAGCCAACCCAAGTATCAAGGAACACCAGATCCTGCCAGAATCCACCCATTCCCTGCATCACTTAGGAAAAATAGTGTGTGTTGCATTGCTCTTACTTCCAGCACAACACCAAGAGCTGTCTGCAGCCTCCTGCCTGTGATTGATACTCATTGAGGAGGAGTCTCGTCAATGAGTTTCTTCTGGCATTTAGAAGTATTCAAAGAAACACCAGGAGAAAGGCCTCCAGGCAAATCCCATTCAGAAGTAGCCCATGTCGGGCCATTCAGGTGTTTGTCTTCTCATGTGCAGGTTCTGGCAGCTTGTAAGTAAGTATGATCCATGCGTGACAGTCAAGCGAAGGGAGGAGTCGTAGCTGGGTCTGTTTTGTAACATACCTTGAAGACATGGCCTCTGTGAACCTCCTCTTTGGCTTACAAGTTATGGTCCCATATCAATATTTTGCCTCTCTCCTTTCCAAAAAAGAAAACCTATAAAATAAAATAAAGCATGGCTTATTTTTCTCCATTTGAAAGAATTAAAAAATACAATAATTTCCTTTTCCTCTTTAAACTCGTCCTTACCTTCCACCTTAGAAGCTCTTGGGTATCTTTTGCCCAGATGCTTCCCGCAGCAGTCTGGTGCACCATGGTCTGAATGCAAGCATCAAAACAGAGATGAAAGATTCATCTGCTCTAATTAGACCGTCTCCCGAAATTGCAGTCCCTGTTCTCTTTCTCACAGAAGCAGCAGGGATCACGATGTGATCTGCAGCCTGCTCCCGTAGAGTAACACACGGCTAATTTAAGGGACTGCTGAAGAAAGCTTCAGCCTTCCTCTGTGACCTGCTTCATTCCAATGAAGAAGAGCTTGGGTAAAGGGGGGAAGGTTACTACATTAACACAGACCGGTAGCTCTAAGTGAGCTGGAATTGCAGGCAGTCTTTTAGATTTTCGGGTGTCAATCAGCAGCCAGATGGAAACCAGAGACCAGGAAATGAATATTGAGGAGAGTAAAATTTTGCTGAAAAGGTCAGAGGTGGAAATATCCTCAAGTGAAAGTACAGTAGGAAGAGGCAATAAGGCAATGTCTTTCAAAAGTTGGATTCTATCACACTATTCATAAAAAGATATCATCTACGGTTTTCATATATTTTTTCCTCACATGCTTGTTCATATTTTTTTATCTTACCGTACTGAATGAGGGGAGAAGACGGATATGATACCAGCTGTGCTTAAAGCACGTCAAATATGCTGCTCACCTGAGGTGAAAAAAACAGCTGTCCTTTTTGTGAGAATTTAGGGAGTCCATGTGATCCTGTGATAGGTATATGACAATGATTTTGTATTTGTTTAGCCCTGTGGAGCCCAGGTTCTGCATAACTTTGTTCTGATTATTATTTTATTACACTATTATTGCAATCATCACCATTATTATTAATAACTACACAGAATCATCCCAGGTTATTTTCATCCTGACTGCCATAAACCATCTTGAAGTTCATAGGGTATTGGTGTGACTCATTATTAGCAAAATTAAGTTCTTTTCCAAAATTTGGACCTGAAACTGTATTTCTTTTTTTCCATGCAGAATTTTTCATACAGAATTTTCTACCAAAACATTATGAGTACCATCTATGGAGTCCTTACACATTTTGTTATGCAGAACGAGCTCCTACCACGCAGGGACACCGAATGTTCCAACGGAACCAACAGACAGCATCTTGCCTGTGACACCTGACTGTCATGCTGTCGTGAAAAATATTTGCATGGTACTATGAATACATTTATGCACGGTTTATTTTAGGAGCTAGGATGACAAACCCACGTTCCTCTTTTACACTCTAAAATGAGCAGCTCTGTGCTTTAAGAAAACAAAGAGAGGAACACATCCTAATATCCCATATAGCGCTCCTTCTGTTTTATAAGCAAAATGTGTTTATTTTTCTTCGCAGTTCTATGGACCCCAGGAAAATCTTTTAACCTTCCAGTTCTTTACAGCATTGCACATTAAAGCTGTCAGAAACCAAACTAATTAAACCAAAAAGCTGCTCACTTCTCTTTCTGTATAAGGTTTAAAAAAATAAAATAAAATTACTGGTGAAATTAGGGCACTGAGCAGAATATAAAACTATGTGCAGCCTAGAAACATTATGAATATGAAATCTTTGTTGTACAAATTATAGCTTGCACGCAGGCCTGGGTACCAACCTACCTAGGAAAATGATGACAAATTATGAAAAACTTTAAGAAGAATAAAATGCCTAATATAAGGGCTATAGCGGATGATTCCTGGAGAAAGACTGTAAGAGCTAAATGTTTTAAGATGCCCCACACGGTGTCCAAAACTGCTATAACTGTTTACATGCACTTGAAAGGTACAAACAACGAGGCATTAGGGAGATTGTTTAGAGCACTTCTCGGGGGTATAATTGCATATAAAGGTAGGAAACTGAGCAAATGGAGATTTGAGTTGACTATCCAGCCAAAATTTTAACAAGGACGTCTAATAGACTGTGAAATAGCTTCCCAAGAACAGTGTTAGAAGTCACGTCTCCAAAATGATTTAGAAGCAGACTGGAGACACCACGTGATGACATAACGGACAGTGAATATAGGAGCGGCTCGCAGTGTAATTCCAGTGTTTGGTTTGTGTAATCCCTCTGGTTGTGCCTGATTTGGACCCCCCCTCTCACTGCTGCAGGCACAGGTCCCACCACCAGCCCTGCACAACACCCCGCACTGCTGGCCAGAGAAGATGGCTCTGTCGCTGAAGTACTAGGTAATTGAGTGGAACATATGTAAGGTCAACCTGGGCACCTCACCCAAGGCTGAGTGGTGGCTGCACAGTCCTCATACTGCCAAGTAGAGCCGTGCCTGAGAGGTGTGGAGGATCTGTCCCCACTCCACCTCACCAGTTACTCCATCACTGATAAACATCTGCCAGACGCAAGCTGCTCTGCTGTGGCTTCTGGTTTCTTCTTATGAACTCCCCCACCTCATAACGTGGTTACATATGCACAAAACAAACAAATCTCAGAAAATCAGTATAAGAAGGTCAATTTAAAGTTTTCCATTCATTCTCTGTGTTAATACTTCCTATGCGCCATTCCTGCAAATAGGCTGCTACATAGAAGGTTTTTCAGGGGAAATGTGATGTAATGTATGTGATGAAATATCACGTGGAATACTCATTACAGAAATGAAAGTTTGTCTTTTTGAATGCCCCAAGGATTTGATTATGCTTATTCTTAGATAATATTTTTTCCCTAGAAGTCCTTTGCATTGCAACACACAGAACAGAGGGGAAAAAATTTGGAGATGGCACACTTTCCTCTATCAGTTAAACAGGGCATCTGCTGAAACAGTGGTATTAGCAGCAGTAGTAATAGTACAAACACATCTTTGAAATAAATGGAAATGATGGATCTATGGTTAAAACACAGAGTAGGGACATCAGGAGACAGATTCCTTGTTTCCTCACAGGTTATCCGGTAAGGTTTTGGGCTGTTTCTCTCCAGTTTCTACTTCCCTCCAGTTTTGTGTCTTTCGTCTCTAAAATGGAGGTAGTAATACACATTTGCTATATTAGAGTGACACAAATCTGCAGCAATTTCACAATCCTTTAAAACCCTCTGGCAATAGGGACCTCAGTAGCAGAGGCTGAAGAGAGGAGCCCGCGCTGTTTGTTAGTACCAGTATGATGCTGGACCTGGCAAATCTTGCTGGGAAGTAAATTTTCATCCTTGAAAGCAGCAGGATACTCCTGGCAAGAGGTGTTTAAGTGACAGAAATTTGACCTGGCTGAGTTAGCTGACATACAGCTAAAAAAAAAAGAAAATTAACAACAAAAAAAAGTGTACTAAGTACTCAGTCTTAAAACCTTAGATAACTTTTTTCATACAAGGTAGTTGTCTCCTTTCACACTAATTCTTAAACACATTAAAAACCTGATGTGCCAAATTTGAAGCAAAACAGCCAAATAAATCAGTGGCAGCAGTTGTGAAAAGCAGGTGGTATGACTGGTTTTTGTTATGAACCTGCAACCACAAGGCCCGATGATTTCTGTCTTAAAATAGAAATACAAACCCCCCTTCCAATTCGCTGATAAGAATGAACTTCCTCCCCACCCAGCCAGCTGGAAAATGTGAAGGAATGCTGAGACCTTCTCTACAGACGATCAATACTTGATTCCACTTGATAAATATGCCTAGACATGGGAAATAATTGCCTAAGCTCTACAGTGCCGTTATGTATTTGAAAAACTAGCTATAGGAAATGTAAACCAGTGGGAGAACAAATTAGGGAGTACATTACCATGAAAAGCAGTATGTTCACATAGATAAAGCAAGGGCTGGGCTCTATGACATGTGCAAAAAGTCCAGAGGAAAGACTGCTAGATATTGCATACTCACATTCTACACATTTAGTTATTTAATATCATAACAGGTTAGTAATCTCATTACCTGAAGTTAAAAACCTAGATGTATTCTGTATGCATTTAACACTCAAAGTACAAGCTATTACAAAAAAATAATTTCTCCCATTTCACCCTGACCATCACTGGGAATCTGCATCAGCCAACAGGTAAAAAAAGTCTGTATGTATTATCTTCCTCCCCTCCGCAGTGGAAGCACATACTCACAGGGTAAACAAATAATCAATACAACAACTAAAGTCTCTTAGTGTGATTTGGGGCAGGGATAGTGTTGTCCAGCCTCATTAAGTCCTGACCCAGTGTCATGGTTTCGTACTTCAAACCAGGACACGCCATGAAACACTTTTGGCACTGCTGTGATGACTAGTTAATAGTTACTCAAACCCTGCCTGCCCACTGAGGCTATTAGCAACAATTAACAAAGCGGCTGTAGGAAGAAAGTGGGTGTTTGTAGAAATCCATCTCATTTGGGTTTTTTGCTGAGTGCTCTGGGATGGCTCTGCTGAGGGGGCAGAGAGAGCACTGGCACAGCCCCAGTTCTGCACCCTACAAGGTCAGCATCACAGAGAGAATGAGACCTGGTGATGTTGGACCTAGGGGAGGAGAACCTCCTGCTCAGCTGGTTTTGATCAATCTGCCCATCATTGGCCTCTGCTGAGTTTTGTATTTGCCGCCTCTCCCAGTCCTTTGAGACTCAATCAACAGAGCTCACACACAAACCTCTGAGCGATGATACACAGCAGCGCATTTTGGGATGGAGTGTTAAGTTACAGTGATAAGTTATATTTTAATTTATCATACACCTTTGACCACATTATCTGCTTCTCAAACCCAATTTATTTCAACAGTCTCCAAATAGGAACATCTCTCTACAGCTATATTTCCTCTTTTTCATTTCAGACATGGAGTTTCTCTTCAAATGACACCTGTGTGAGCTATTGGAAAGGTAAAAATCAGTGCTACTACAGTGACAAATTTTCTTTGTCTAGAAATGTCAGAACTTTAATGCCCCATATATACTATATTGGGTATGACTAGAAATGGAGACCTTTATGCCAATGGAAAGTAAAAATTTACAGTCTCCCGGGTCTAGAAGGCTTTGAGATATCTGACCATTAAAGCATGAACTATTTTTAAGCATATAAAACCTTGTTTTGAAACGTTACGGCTACTCTGGGCACAAAATATCTGGACTAATAATCATGAAAGCTCTTGGCTCTTGAAATGGAAAGATATGAAATATATACCTTCTAGACTACCAGAATCTCTCCAAAACTTTTTAAGTAGGTTATTTCAATTTTGCTTTCTCATTTGTAGTTTGTTTCTCTGTAATAAGCTCACGGACTGACTTAGTTCTCACAACAACAGCAACAAAACTGAGGAGGAACCTCCTGATTTTTGCCTGCAGCACATAAATAAGAGAAGATGCTCTGATGTTGCTTCCCCAGACAGCACAAAATTGCTGACCTGCTCTTCTAGACTTCCCGAATTATCATTTCACATAAAGAGGAACAAATAACAGCCCATAACGCTCTCAAATTCAATTTCAATTTTTGCACTGTGAGTATGGTATGGAGCAGGTTTATTAGGAAGAAGGAATGAAGGTAAGGGAATAGTGACTCTCCATCAGCACCAGCATGTGTGTCTCTTTCCCAGTTAGATGATGGTAGATTTGTACTCGCAAAAACTCACACAAAACAAGGCAAACATACTCTGAAGACCTGCGTGCCTCAATGCTTTCCAGAATTCATTAGTAAGCACTAACAGTAGATAGCAGTTGGGACAAGTGGAAAATATTTCACAATGGTGTACGTTAGTTAGAACCACAGATGAATCAACCAACAGGTGAGGCATTGTTGTTTTTTTCCCAATAATATGCCAGTGTCTCACTACTAACCTCCATATAAGTGTACAGCCATTTCCTGTTCTCATGTTCTTACTCCACATCAGGAATATCTTTGAAATATGGGGTGTTTCCTCTTCTTCACAGAGCACCTTTATTGCTCTGCCTTCCCTGTGCCTGGCAGCAGAAATTAGGTCAGTTCCTTCCATACATTGAAAGCAAACTAATATGATATTAAACAAAAAAATCCTACACCAAAGAAAAACAGGAAAATATATCTCTGCATGCTGACAGATTGTTAAATTGTGATTTTTCTGGAACAGAAACATGAAGCCAATCTACCTTGCAGTCGTCAGATCATCCCGTCTGCCTCCACTACTTCATCAAGCATGAGTCTGCGAGACCATTTGGGTGGTGATGGCACAGAAATGACTCTGAAGATCAGAGGAGCACATCAGCCCTAAAGCTCTTGGACAGGGATGCACCCTGATACCTTTGCAGAAGCAACCCCGCACCTGCCTCCGCTGCAGATCCACCACGTCACCTTAGTGACAAGTGTCTACCCCGCGTAACTCCTCACTCTGAAGGTAGTCTTCTGTGACAGAGAGAGGCTGTTTACGATGGCACTTCTGCTGCACACTTTACACGTCTTGCCAGATATTTGTGATGTCCCAAATGACAGGTGCGTGTCTTAATAAGTTCTACCGGGGGCAGGAATTAGTAGACGAGGGAGCCCGCAGCAGTGGAAGCATCTGGTAGGAAGAAAAAACACTGTCTTGTATTCTGTCAAGTGTAATTAGAGTTGCCAGTTGTCATTGCTGCTAGCATTTAGTTAAGTAAGTTTCTCTGATGAGAAGCTCTCTGACGAAAGTCAAAACCACATAAACTTATGAACAACATAATTACAAAACATCTCTTATAGTCTTATAATTGAACAGCCATGTTGGAGTCCAGTACTCTCTGACCACCTTCTTTTGGATACGTCACGGGTGGAGGGTGCAATGCCTAATGTCAAAGTTACTTATTTGAAGATGTTACACAGGACTTCTGGTTTAGTAGAGTGATACAAAATACACTGAAAACATAGCACCAATGTAAGTTACACTTAGTAAAATACAGAAATTTCCATGCACAGTTTAATCACCAATACCAATGTGATTCCCTTTACTAGTCTCTACAGTATGCTCACTGTCACGATGGGGGACATTTCCAATCACCGAGAAGGAATGTGTGGGTTGAAGCCAGCTCAAAGTCATTGCTCTCTTTGAAATACTTTTGCTAATTGTCTACTTTTTATACTCTATGTGACCCTTCTTCCGTTGCTGGGGTCTCAAGCCACGAGCCTTACTAAAGAAGATGTCAGGATTTCAGCAAGTTGCAAACAAGTCACATTAAAAGCCCTCTCAGAATAATTTGTTTTCAACAGTAAGCATGGGGGGAGGTTGGCAATAAGTGTTCTACAGTCTAATTAAGAAGGATAAGCATTTGTTGTTTTTAATTGTATCTGGCAATATATTTAATTTCCCCCTCCCAGAACTCAGCACAGAGGGGTCCTCGCAATCCACAGCCCGGCACCCTCTGAAGGTCTCACGCTGGGAGAGGAGCAGCGCACCATATCCAGCTGCTGCAAACAGCAGCTCAGCTGCTGTCTTAGGCAACTCTTGTAGTCGAATCCTGCCTTTGTTTCTTTTAATTAATTATAACTATTTGTTGCTCTGTTATTATAACAGTGTGTCATTTTATAATTATTGCTTTGTTCCATGACCTGTCACTTGAAAGTATTTAGGAAAAACTAAAACAACAAAAAAAAAAGAATGATGATACATTTTCCTGCTTTCTTGACTAATTGAAATGATGGTTTTTACACAGCACAGCCCACAGCTGGACACCTGTATGTTCAGGGCAGCCTGTGTCTAGTGAGTTGCTTGTCTTCATTTTGAGAACTGGTCTGAACAGCCAGTGGGAGACATAAAGCATAAACAGAAGCCTTTGAGCACAGGGTTTAAGGAAGGGGAACAAATTAAAAAGATGCTTTGAAAGCGATGACTGTGGAGAAAATGTACATTAGCCAGACACAAATTGTAATCAAGTAATAACCTCCCATAATAATAAGAGAAAACAGCAGTCCTCCACCCCCCCATGAAGCTGCAGGGAGTAATACCGACATCTGGTTTCTGAGGTCAAAACACCCACATGAAATGTTTTTTAAGAACAGTAACAAAGTAGTGAAAATTGATGAGCTGAAACGGCATAATATACCCTAAATCAAGAACCAAAATCCTAACCCTTTTGCCTTTAAATGGCCCAGACCCCTCAAGACATTGTAGACTGTATCGGAAATGGAATTATTTGCCCGATTTATAAGAACTCACAGAATCAATAAAAGCCTGTGATATTTGTAATATTTTTGAGAGAATACAATTCTGCTGTGTTCCTCCTAAGGGCAGACTTTGGCCCCAGGCTAGGTACGTGCCAGGCTGATGCTGGTACCTTCCTCCGGTAGGGCTGGGGCAGGCAGCACCTCTGAGCAGCAGCCTTCAGCCTCACGCTGCTCTTCGAGCCACGGGCGAGCTCTCACAGCCGTTTCATCGAGCCACGTTGGCAGTGCAAAAACATCCCAACCAATCTACTCCGTACATGAATTACTTGTTGAAGTAATACAAGAAAATTAATACAATAATAAAGAGAGTCCATTCTGGAATAAAAGACAAAGAGAAAAATGGCCAACATGTATTGAGAGTGTTAGTAATTGTGTACAGACCCAGTGACTGAGTTTCATCTGCCCTAGTTTAGGCTCCCAAAGTAGAGTAAACTTCTCCCTCTGGGTATGAGCCTACATTTAGTTACGATGCAATTGCCCCAGACTGCAGATCTAATTCCCCTGCATTGCTAATAACGGCTCAGATGTCTAGGCACTCGTTTCAGGCAGCTCAGCCCCATTTGGGCTCATTTTCTCGTGCCTGAGAGGTGATGGCGAGACGTGCCGTCCATCACCTGGCACTCTCATCCCCTGCCTTTCGACCCACGGGCCCGCTCCCTTGTACCACAAGTGCCCAGCAGGCAGGGAGGGTGCACAGCACGGATGGAAAAGGGGCTGGCCACAGACCTGAAAGCTGTGCCACAGTCATTCTCTGCGGCTTTCTCTGTTGGAAAGCCTGTTGAAGGATGGGGCTGCCCGGCACGCTGCCTGCCCCAGCCACAAGCCCTACTCCAGCACCTGTCTCCAGAGAGATGAGCAGTTCCCACTCTACACCTTCCAGCTTCAGTTACTGCGACCCCATCCTTTGCTCGTGTTGTAATTGCCGTGTCTGCGGGCTACCACTGGAAAGAGTGGGAATGTGAGCACACTGCAGGCTTTAACTCTCCTGAAGTAATTCAGCTTCAAGAGAAGGAGGAAAATATGGAGGATATTTGGAGGTTATGGAGGAAATAGCGAGCTTCCCATACTGAGCTCTCCACTCCTCACAGGTACTGCCCACAGGAGAGCCCAGGGCAGCAGAAGTCCTCCTTGGCAGCATCCCCAGATGCATCACAGTCACACAGGAGATTCATACCCCAAGCCAGTTAGTTGCATGTCTACCAAGCCTTCTCCCACCCATCCCATGTCATGAAATATTCTGCCATTACACTGGATCTTCTTCCCCTTTTGGCAGAAACTCGCATGCACTTGGCTTCCCAGGCACACAAACAAGACACCCGCTCAGCCTGTGGAACCTCCAGGTCACAATTCATGGGAGATGGTCAGCTTGTCTTGCCCCGTGCTCAGAGATGCACCCACACACAAGCCAGCCTGCCTGTGTCCCCAGCAAGCGGCGGGTGTCCTGTCAGAGAGCTGGTAGGAGGTGAGGAGCCAAGGACAGGGAGGGTACGTGTGGAAGGAGCTAAGAGAGAAGAAAAAGAAGTCATAGCTGTCGCTCAGACTGACTCAGTGACAGCAGGCTGGGACTGACCACCATAGAAGGACAGGAGGCATCAGCAGGGATTTGGCATAAGTGCGTGTGTGCTGGTCACACCAACTGGCCATTGCTGTCATGGTGTTTAAAGGTGGAGATAGCACCATGGGGCTGGCTCATCAGTCCTCTCCATCCCTCAACCTTAGGTTAATGGGATGAGAAGGAACTCGCAGTCTAATTTTGGCCTCATATGAGAAGGTATCCTGACAAATTAATTGCTTGATATACTTGCAGAGCACGTTCACAAATTTCCTCGGAGACCACACACTAACTGGTACTAGTCATCAGTCTGGGCATGCACGGAAAAGAGCCAGCGGCCAGAATACTTACAGGAGGTTTCACAGACATCTCAGGAGAGGTGGTGACAGTAGTTCTGCTGACAGACTGTCTAAAGGCCATTACAAAGACACTGCATAATGCACAAGCCCTGCTTGGCCTGAGGTTTTTGATGCAGACCTTGTCCATGAGACCTAAAAGCTGGATCACAGATAAAAGTCAGAGGATTTAGCAACCAGAGAGTCTCCTGCCAGACCCAAGCCTGCTCCTTTAGATCCCCTGAGCAGTAAGTAGTGTTAAATGCACCAAGCCAGGTATGGCCGCTTGCATTAAGGAACGTCTTCTGCCTCTTGCTGTGTGTCCCCCCCACGTACAGCCCCATCCTTCTGCTCCCCACCCTTCCCTGGCCAACCCCATGTAGAGCATACACCATCACTCTGCCCCACAGCCTTATTTCTCTCCCTGATGCAATGAATCCCTGTCAGCACATGCAACCAGCTTTTTTACACCGATCTAATTGATTTTATTTGCTCAAAACGTTTGTTGTTATTTTTTTTCTCCAATACTTCTAAACCAAGTGATCTGAACAGACCAGGGCAATGAAAACAGAGATTTTCACTGAGCGCAGGACTCAAACAAAGCAGCCACTGTGGCAAGAGCTGTGGACTCCAGTGATGTGGACTCCACCTGGATGAGCCATCTGGTGGAGCAACCAGGCTCTGTAGCATTGGGGGGCTTACACTGAAGTGTGATACTGCTAAAGGATGGGAAGACATGACAACAAATCGATTTGCAACAGAATGCAAGCCATGAATGTTGACTAGTTGGTGACCATGTGTTTTTTCTGAAAGCCTGTAAGAACCTAAGAATAACCCAGATTGCAAGTATCATTATTTTCTGCTTTGTCACTGTTTACCATTCTGGCTTTGGGAGTTGTTGGGTTTGGGTTTTTTCAGATGTTGTCATGAGAAGATGGCAATAGCATGGTCTTATGCACTTAATACCATTTCGTGGACAGTATGTTTCATGTATGTTATTTACTTCTAGCACAAAGGATACATTAATATTCAGTGTGGCAAGAACTGAGTGTCACAATGCCTCTGGTAATTATTAATTATAGATTGTTCTGGATACACACGTTTTGTTCTTATGAGTTGCACTTTTAAGACTCTCCCTCAGTGGACTGTTCGTCAATATGACCCTGATTCATGTCAGTAATCAACTATCAGTTCAGGTGCGTGCTCTGCTGTTGACAGGGCATCGTGCCTTCAGCTCTGAGGACCTGCTCTCCTCACTCCATCATTAGGGATGAGGCCTATTCAGGCACATACACATGCTACCTATACAGTGCTCATGGCCACACACAACATGGCCACCAAAGACCTCATTGCTTACCTCCTTGCTCTGGACAGTACAGCACTAAAGCTCATGCTCTGTGCCAGCTACTGGGAGGGGAGCTGGTGCCATTACTTTTTACTTAGAAGGCGTGGGAGTTCTCCAAGATATTGCCTGAATCTTGCCAGTGAGGTGGTCCCCTATCAACCTACCCAAGTGCAGGGGAAGTTGGCTGGTAGAAATTTGACAGAGGTAGGAAATGTTGCTTTTCAGAGGGACAGGCTGCTGTCAGTCAGTAGTATCTTGGGCCTGTGCAAGGCAGAAGCTCTTCAGTTCCTGCTGAATTTTTTGTTTCTCCATCTGCTTCCCTCCTGTGGGCTCTGTGACTCCCCACAGCATTTGCCAGGCCACACATGGAGTATTGCATCCCCAGTCCCCACAATTCTGGTCCCCTCAATTCAAGAAAGATGTGGGCAGGCTGGAGAGAATCCCAGGGAGGGTGATGAAGATGATCAAAGGTCTGGAGAACTTGCCCTTTGAAGAACGACTGAAGGAGTTAGCATTTTTCTCCCCAGAGTAGAGAAGATTCAGGGTGGACATGATCCACGTTCCAGTACTTAAAGGGTGGATACAAAAGGCTCCTCTTCACAAGAAGCCACATGGAGAAGACAAGGGGCAACAGGTACAAGTTGCACCAGAAAAGGTTTCATCCCAACATAAGAAAAACATTTTTACAGTGAGAACAACCATTCTCTGGAACAACATCCCTAGGGACATGATAGAGTCCCTGTCATTGGAAGTTTTCAAGATGTGATTGGACAGGATGCTAGATAACATCATCTAGTCTCCCTTTTCCACAGAAGGTTGGGTCAGATAAACTTTTGAGGTCTCTTCCAACCTGTGATGTTCTGTGACCCCGTGTTTATTGCCCTGTACAAGAACAGCTTTTTCAGACAATGTTCTGCTGTCATAATGATGGCACGATAACCATATACATTCATCTCCTGCTTCAATTTATAACCATGTCCTGGTTACATAGGTATTTTCTCACCAGTGTTGAATGGTCAAGTGTTATGCAGCTACATATTTCAGAGATTATGGGATTGGTGAGAGCTGCAGAGAAACTAGCCTAAGAGTTGACACCAAACCGAGTGGTGCAGTTTACATGCCTGAGAGATGGGGTGCCATCCATAAAGACCTGGAGGAACTCGAGGTGGGCCCTTGTGAACCTCATGAGATTCAACAAGGCCAAGTGCAGGATCCTGCATCTGGGTTAGGGTAACCCCCAGTATCAACACAGGCTGGGGGATGAAAACACTCTGCCCCACAGCCTTATTTCTCTCCCTGATGCAATGAATCCCTGTCAGCACATGCAACCAGCTTTTTTACACCGATCTAATTGATTTTATTTGCTCAAAACGTTTGTTGTTATTTTTTTTCTCCAATACTTCTAAACCAAGTGATCTGAACAGACCAGGGCAATGAAAACAGAGATTTTCACTGAGCGCAGGACTCAAACAAAGCAGCCACTGTGGCAAGAGCTGTGGACTCCAGTGATGTGGACTCCACCTGGATGAGCCATCTGGTGGAGCAACCAGGCTCTGTAGCATTGGGGGGCTTACACTGAAGTGTGATACTGCTAAAGGATGGGAAGACATGACAACAAATCGATTTGCAACAGAATGCAAGCCATGAATGTTGACTAGTTGGTGACCATGTGTTTTTTCTGAAAGCCTGTAAGAACCTAAGAATAACCCAGATTGCAAGTATCATTATTTTCTGCTTTGTCACTGTTTACCATTCTGGCTTTGGGAGTTGTTGGGTTTGGGTTTTTTCAGATGTTGTCATGAGAAGATGGCAATAGCATGGTCTTATGCACTTAATACCATTTCGTGGACAGTATGTTTCATGTATGTTATTTACTTCTAGCACAAAGGATACATTAATATTCAGTGTGGCAAGAACTGAGTGTCACAATGCCTCTGGTAATTATTAATTATAGATTGTTCTGGATACACACGTTTTGTTCTTATGAGTTGCACTTTTAAGACTCTCCCTCAGTGGACTGTTCGTCAATATGACCCTGATTCATGTCAGTAATCAACTATCAGTTCAGGTGCGTGCTCTGCTGTTGACAGGGCATCGTGCCTTCAGCTCTGAGGACCTGCTCTCCTCACTCCATCATTAGGGATGAGGCCTATTCAGGCACATACACATGCTACCTATACAGTGCTCATGGCCACACACAACATGGCCACCAAAGACCTCATTGCTTACCTCCTTGCTCTGGACAGTACAGCACTAAAGCTCATGCTCTGTGCCAGCTACTGGGAGGGGAGCTGGTGCCATTACTTTTTACTTAGAAGGCGTGGGAGTTCTCCAAGATATTGCCTGAATCTTGCCAGTGAGGTGGTCCCCTATCAACCTACCCAAGTGCAGGGGAAGTTGGCTGGTAGAAATTTGACAGAGGTAGGAAATGTTGCTTTTCAGAGGGACAGGCTGCTGTCAGTCAGTAGTATCTTGGGCCTGTGCAAGGCAGAAGCTCTTCAGTTCCTGCTGAATTTTTTGTTTCTCCATCTGCTTCCCTCCTGTGGGCTCTGTGACTCCCCACAGCATTTGCCAGGCCACACATGGAGTATTGCATCCCCAGTCCCCACAATTCTGGTCCCCTCAATTCAAGAAAGATGTGGGCAGGCTGGAGAGAATCCCAGGGAGGGTGATGAAGATGATCAAAGGTCTGGAGAACTTGCCCTTTGAAGAACGACTGAAGGAGTTAGCATTTTTCTCCCCAGAGTAGAGAAGATTCAGGGTGGACATGATCCACGTTCCAGTACTTAAAGGGTGGATACAAAAGGCTCCTCTTCACAAGAAGCCACATGGAGAAGACAAGGGGCAACAGGTACAAGTTGCACCAGAAAAGGTTTCATCCCAACATAAGAAAAACATTTTTACAGTGAGAACAACCATTCTCTGGAACAACATCCCTAGGGACATGATAGAGTCCCTGTCATTGGAAGTTTTCAAGATGTGATTGGACAGGATGCTAGATAACATCATCTAGTCTCCCTTTTCCACAGAAGGTTGGGTCAGATAAACTTTTGAGGTCTCTTCCAACCTGTGATGTTCTGTGACCCCGTGTTTATTGCCCTGTACAAGAACAGCTTTTTCAGACAATGTTCTGCTGTCATAATGATGGCACGATAACCATATACATTCATCTCCTGCTTCAATTTATAACCATGTCCTGGTTACATAGGTATTTTCTCACCAGTGTTGAATGGTCAAGTGTTATGCAGCTACATATTTCAGAGATTATGGGATTGGTGAGAGCTGCAGAGAAACTAGCCTAAGAGTTGACACCAAACCGAGTGGTGCAGTTTACATGCCTGAGAGATGGGGTGCCATCCATAAAGACCTGGAGGAACTCGAGGTGGGCCCTTGTGAACCTCATGAGATTCAACAAGGCCAAGTGCAGGATCCTGCATCTGGGTTAGGGTAACCCCCAGTATCAACACAGGCTGGGGGATGAAAAGATTGAGAGCAGCCCTGTGGAGAAGGATTTGGGGGTACTGGTGGATGAAAAGCTTAACATGAGCTGGAAATGTGCACTCACAACCCAGAAAGCCAACTGCATCCTGGGCTGCATCAAAAGAAGTGTGGCCAGCAGGTCAAGGGAAGTGATTCTACCCCTTTACTCTGCTCTGGTTAGACCCCACCTGGAGTAGTGTGTCCAGCCTTGGGGCCCTCAGGACAGGAAAGACATGGAGTTGTTGGAGCAGGTCCAGAGAAGGGCCATGAAAATGATCAGAGGGATGGAGCACCTCTGCTACGAGGACAGGCTGAGAGAGTCGGGGTTCTTCAGCCTGGAGAAGAGAAGGCTTTGGGGATAAATTATTGTGGCCTTTCAGGACTTAAAGGGGGTTTATATGAAAGACAGGGATGAACTTTTTAGCAGGGCCTGATGTGATAGGACTATGGGTAGCAGTTCTAAACTAAAAGAGGATAGATTCAGACTTGATATAAAGGAGAAATCTTTTACCATGAGGGTGGTGAAACACTGGCACAGGTTTCCCAGAGAGGCAGTAGATGCTCCATCCCTGGAAACATTCGAGGTCAATTTGGAGAGGGATCTGAGCAACCCAATCTAGTTGAAGATGTCCCTGCTCATTGCAGAGGGGTTGGACTAGATGACCTTTAAAGGTCCTTTCCAACCCAAGCTATTCTATGAGTCTATGAGTCCTTAAGAGAAGCAGTTTTTCAAACCCATGAAACCACACAGGCTTTTAAACATCAGGCACTTGATACATTTGAAAGTAATTGCTCTGGTGCTGAAAAACAAAATTGTTCTCTAGGGATGATAGTGTTCTTTAGTTAAAATCACAGGAAAATAAATAACTTACTTTTCTAGAAGAAAGCCCAAAATGTCATTTAGAGCTGAGCAATCATTCTTAAAAGGCAGCACTTGTCTGACACAGCTACAGAAACAGCACTCTTCTCAGGAAGGAGCTTCTGTGGTTATTATTGTAATTCGTGCAGGTCCAGCTGCCTTGCCAGCAGAATGCAGAGAAGCTTTAATCACAGCTTTAAAATAATGTGGCAGATATTTATGATAAGAACAGTGGTGTCAGCTGTGTCAGATGCTGTAAAAAAACCTCTAAACAATCTTCTGTCAGATGGGTTAAAAAAACCCCGTTTCCTCTGAAAGTGCTGAAGTAATTTAAGAAAAAAATTATAAAGAGCAAAATTAAATTTAATCAAACTATTTTGATGATAAATTGCAGCTGGGGAAGTCTCCTGGGGTTGCACAGAACAGGTTTATATTGTCAGATGTGTCAAAAAGAAGATCAGATGTAGACATTGTAATAGCAGGGGAGATCCTTTCCCTCAGTCCTCTGCTGTCATAGCATCCCAGAAGTACCCAGTGATGTCCCCTGCCTGCTTTCTGTCCCGCTCAGACTTGCATTGATGTGAACACTCGATTCTGCAGAAAATAGTCAGAGACCGTAAGAAGTCATCTAATGATTTACTCTTCTGAACCTGGTCCTGAAATGACAGCTCTGGGTGTAATTATGGGTTGTTGGCCAGCACTGGATGTCCTGCTGCGGGGCTGTCCAACAGGGACAACATGTGGCTGTGCTTCGCTGTTGTATCGCTCCTTGTCTCCTTGCCTTGGTGCTGGTGGGCTGGGATCCCCTCACCCTCCTGATGTTGGCAGGAACAGCCGATGTCCGAGGGGCAGGATTACCAAGAGCACACCCCCACAGGGAAATACAGCCTCTTCTTCTGCCTTTGCTACACAAAATGTTAAGACTAATGTGCATCAGGTGAAGGTGGCGCGAACCAGTTTGGCTTATATGACATGTACAGTCATAGTCCAAGCTGAAGTCATAGCACATTAAAAGGGACAGGTGGGGAGATGATCAGACAGCCCTGCACATTAATCTTACATTTTTTAAATAATAATGTCATGTCCTTTTTTGTTTCTGTGGGGGAAATTTATATGGGGAATTAATATGGAAAAATTAATATGGGAAGCAGAAGAATGAAATAGGCTGATCACTTAGTGCCATGCATTAAATGTTATCACTCAAGAGTGTTGTACACAGAAGACAGCAAATATTGTAGATATGTCAGGGATGATTCAATGTAACTGAAATAACTCGTGAACATAAGCTCCCCTTCACCACTGACAGAATAGCTAGACGTGTTTGATTTAGTTCATGCTGCTGCGCTGTGTCGCTCTGCTTTGTAAGTCCGCACTTTTTCTGTTAACTCCTCAATTCAACCTTACAATTGGGAATTCAGATAACACAGCCCTTCACTTCTGATCTTTGTTGAATACCAATGCCATAATTTTATGCTTCCTTGCTTTCTCCACTCCGTGACCTTTTGTGTTTCTTGAGGGACGTCTCATTTCCTCTAGCTTTCAAACACCTTAACACTTATTTCTTCATATTGGTGATACAATTAAGTACACAACCTTAATTGAGTTACAAGCAAATACATAGAATAATAACAGGGTGTTTATCTTTGTCAACCCCAGACAGGTAATTAAATAGTCTCCTTCACACTCTTCTAGGCAAACAGAACCCTTTAAACTGATATGCCGCCTTTACATAATGTCAATAGACCGTCTTCTCCTCTTCTCTGTTTAGATGGGCTTGTGTATGCAATAGAAAATGCAAATTTGCTTTACTCGAGACCGATCTGGAAATGAACCTAACACTGCTATTAGTCTAGTTCCTCTGGTTTAGAGTATATTGAAGTAGAATAAAAAGTTACTCTGCTGGAGCTGACAGAACGCAACTCCACAGGTCACATCATGGATGCAAAGCCTCTTCAGAATTTTGGTGAAATACTTTGTGATATGTGCTTGGGTTAAGCACGTATATCGGCTAAGCGGAGCAGCAGGTCTTCACCTATGGTAAACTGATACAACTTTATTTTAAAAACTAAAGAGCTGATTTCCATCAGCTGAGGGTGGAGCTGACCTGCCACCCATGTCTTGTCCCTTTGCCCTTCAGAAGAGGAGGAAACCCTCTGACATTCAGCATGGTACTTTGTTGAGGAGCGGTTGAATTTCAAAACCTTGATGTAAGGGTGTTGAAGAGGAATGGTGACATGCCAAATGCAGTCTGAATTTTGCAATCAACATGCCACCGGCTGAGCCTTCAGCATAACCTGGGATACACAAACACGCAAAGGCCTGGCATCGATTTGTGCTTTTTTCTGCTCTGAGTCATTCTCCTACTGCTCCCCGCAGGGTGGAGGGATTGGTACCTCTCCTGCTACCTTTTAGATAGCGTTGTGTTCTCTCTCATCATTTTCCACTACAGGCCCCAGGGATCTTAGTACTCCAGAATTTAAAAGATGTCCACACGCAGCACAGGCTTACACAGCCCTTTTGGCCATAGGAACAGCCATTTTCCTTTTTACAGCTTATGGTTTCTGATGCAATCCAGTTACAAACATTAGGATGCAAACAATCAAGTGTTGTGTGGATTATAGATCCCATTGTAAACAAGCCAGCTCATAGCAATAAGTGCTAGGAACATTTGCACCGAAATCACTCTATCCTATTTTCTGCAAAATTGCTTTTACACATATATCATTGCTCTGCTATACAGGAGAAAATATGTAGAGCATAAATATTGACATTTATATTGTCCATACTTGTACATGTTAAAGAAATCATTATTCTTTTAAAGGCTTTCAATAAAGATGGCTGTTGGAAGGTTAAGAGAGGGAACAAACATCTTAGCAGCGCCACACAGTACTTCTGTTTCCTTGGAGATTCCTTTTAATGTAGAAATAAGTAAGAAAAGCTCACTGTTCACAGCGACAGGCTTTTTTTAACCCAGTCTTTTAGACAGAAAAGAAGTACGAATGTGGCAGTGCATTACCCCAACGGTGATGTTACGTAGCCACATGTCAGTGATACTTGGCTTTTAAATGTTTCCTTGGAGAATATGCACTTATTTGTAATTGAATTCTATGTCATGAATAATAATTTCCTATTGCTATTGTCATTCATTTATTATACATAAATATTTCCCCTTGATAAAAGGTGTGTTGGAGAATTTTCAAACACTCAGGCAGAAAAACACGCACAAAGCCACAATGCAAAGCTGATCATTACTGCTTGGGTATACTGTGATGTAAAATACTTGGGTGCCCAAGGACACGTCCAGATGCCAAACATCTCTTCTCAGAGATATGTAAGTAAATCCCTTGTTTCAGATGTAAGTCTGCATCCCAAAATCAAACAGAAAAGTTCCAGAAGAGAAATAATGTAGAGAAGAAGAGCTTGATGGCCCGTCTGCTGGAGCAGAAGGCAGCCAGCCTGAGGGAGCACCAAAGGCGGAGCAAAGGAGATCAAAGGAACAGAGAGAGATGTCATCAGGCCAGTACTACAGGCACCATAGCTGAACTCCAGAAGGAGCCAGAAAAGTAAAGCAGTGGGAATAGTAAGAGCTCAGGGTAGCAACGAGGAAGGGAGGAAGAGAAAAGCTGGCAGCGCTGAGGGCACGTGCCAGGGTGTGCTGGCTGAGCAAGGGGAAATGCTGGAGCAGAAGAGGAGCACTCTCTGGATGCTCCAGAGCACAGGGCTCTGGAGAGTCCTGGAAAACAGGGCTGAGCCCAGGAACCAGCAGGGAGAGAAAAAGAAGGACCAGATGTAGTCAGGTTCGCCCCAGCCTCCCAAAAGCCTTGTGAGACTGACCAAAAACAATAAATGATATGGTCTGTCCTTGCAGGCTATCAGCTTATCAGATATGGAAGCTTATTTTCTTTATTTATTAAATTCTTCCACTCTCACTTAGGGCAGAGCAGAACTGGAACTACCTGAGACCTGGTGGAAACAAATATTTAATCCACCTTTACTAGTGTGCCCAACACACTTACAGCACCGGAAAATTCTCCTGAGCTGAGACAGTTGGTAGGTGAACAAGAATCTAAGGGTTCCAGATGCCAAAATTTACAATTATACTTTCCCCCTATTTGACCTATGTTTCTGTCCTTTTTTTAATGAGGACATTGTTCAAATTATTCAGTCATTTGGGACACAAAACAACTGTGCAGTATCTATCCCTGTTTGATCACATCGAATCCTGTCAAGAAAATTACAAGTAGAAATTACCAATGTGAAGTAACACGTAATTTGAACTGAAGCATGTTACTGCAGATTTCATCAGTAGGGAACCATAGAAAAAGGATTTGCCAGACTACCTTAAAAATGAATGCTGTATTCAGAAATGTAGAAGTATTTTCAAGAGAAAAAAAATTTCAGTAGAGGGAGCTGCAGGACCAAGTCAGACTTAAAACACTGAATAGCAGTTACTGCAGTAAGGTAGATAAAAAATTATTTACATTAACATGCAGAATTATTAAACAGTGTACCAGAGAGTTTATTATCATAAAATGATTTAAACTTTAGAACTCTTGACTGCAGCTTAGAATGTGGAGAAAACAAGTAACATGTACATAACTCCATGTAAAGGCATTATTTGACGTTTTACTGAAAAATAATTTTCTCTTTTCCTGGATTATAGGCACTGATTTGTGACACAAAGACTTCAAAACAAAAACAAAGCTATATTTCTTTCCTTATTGGAAGTTAGTGGCAATATTTCCAATATGGTAACTGTGGACTGCAGGTGGAGAGATTCAATCAACGTGCACATCAGAGAGCAATAGGCAGAGTTATCTGTGCTGTCTCCATCCTGTCGTATTTGTATGCAAAATAATCTGCTTCTACCCAAAGGCAAATCTTCTGTGTGTGCAATTTTCTCTAGATGTGTCATTTCCAAGCTTTATCCTTTATACTTAACATGCACTGAGCCTTTTTTCTCTTGACGCTGCTTTTCCAGTGTAGGCCAGTTAGCAGAATCTGAAACACTGTGCAGTTTACAGATGTTTAGCATCCCTCAGTGTCTGTGAGCCTTCTCTGTATGGACAGCACTGTGTCAGCAGTGTCAGCCAAGACTGACACCTTGACAGGTGCCTGAACAAAGGAAAATGAGGTTACAACAAAATATCTGATGTTATTTACAGGTCTCAGACTACATCCAAGAATGTACCTGAGATTTTGATTTAGAGTTGAGCAACTCCGCCGGTGGATCTGCACGAAGAGAGCTTGAAAATACACTTTTGTCATAATTATTTCATCATGTGCCATTACTCCAAAATACTCACAATTGCAAATATGCTGTAACACTTGTGCAGCACCAATAGAGCTGCTCTTCAGTCATTCCTGATGGCAGTGGACCTCTCCATGCCAAATTCATGTCACGGGGCATGTGACAGAAACCCAAAGGACAAGACTCCTCTATCTTAACTCTTAACTCCTCTATCTTAACTCTTCTGCATCACATAGACCCCACTGCCCTGATGTGATCACCTCTCAGCATTGACATTCTTCCTGCTCCTCAGTAGGTTGTAACAGGCTGGTACTCATGAGAGGAGAGAAGGACAGAAGAGCAAACAGGAGGTGAAGGCCACGACTCATGAGATCAGGGTTGCTATGTTTTAGAGACCTGCGATGTGCATCAGGATCTTTCAAACTTCCTGGCTTAGCATAACTAACTACAAGTGGTTAATTTTTAGACCTTTGACCAATAGATACCACAAAATCTAAAGTGACAGTGCCTCAATGAAGTGAGTGGACGTTGCCTTCAATAAACTCATAGAATCATAGACCGATAGGATCATTGAGTCCAACTCCCCACTCTTCAAATGACAACCTGACGCTAAACCACATGACTAAGAGCTTGACCAGATGGTCCTTGAACTCTGACAGGTTTGATATAGTGACCACTTCCCTGGAGAGCCTGTTCCAGTGACCGATTACCCTCTCAGTGAAGAACCTTTTTCTAATGTCCAGCCTGAACTTCCCCTGACACAGCTTCATTCCATTTTCTCATGTCCCATTGCTGGCCACCAGAGAGAGGAGACCAGCACCTTCCCCTCCACTGCCTCCAGCGAGGAAGTTGCAGACTGGGATGAGGTCACCCATCAGCCTTCTCTTCTCCAGCTGAACAAACCAAGTGACCTCAGCTGCTCTTTGTAAGTCTTGCCCTTGAGACCTTTCACCATGTTGGTCACCCTTCTGTGGACACAATCCGATAATTTGATGTCCTTCTTACACCTAGGTACCCAAACCTACGCACAGTACTTGACTTGGGGCTGCACCAGTGCTGTGTAGAGTGGGACAATCAATGGCTATGCTCAGTCCCTGCAACTCTGTTGCACAGCAGTTCACAGTCACCAAGTCCATTATAGGCATCACTAACATGATCTCTGCCATCTCTATTTTGTAGAACCTGTCTTGTCTGCTCCCTGTTGGTACTGTCTAAGACACCAGTCCATGTGAGTAGAAAGGGCACTGCAGGGGTCATCATGACCTGATGTGCGCTTCCCAGTCTTTATGGAGACAGCAAAGACACATTCTCACACAAGTGGCCTTAGGAGAACTGTTAAAACCACAACTATAGTTCCTTTCACCACCACCTTGCACTAAGGGCACAGGGAAGCATTTGCCACTCCACAGGAAGCTCTGGCTGTCACCACTGCAGGTGTATGCTGTGTCCTGGGACTGAAGGGAATTCAAACACAACTACTGGTGCTTTTGAAAGGGTATGGCATTCATTTCCTTAGCCCCCACCCATGCCAAGCGGAGGAAGGATTCCTGGTACCTCAGCAGCCTTTGTTGGAAGATAGAAATCAGAAATCCTAGTAGAAATGAGCACAAGTAGCAGTAGTCTCCCATGTGCAGTGGTCTCTCTGCATGTGTAATGTAAGATGCATCGTGTCAGGTTCTTTCAGTAAGGGATGGGGTGAATCAACAAAATCAACAACCCTTTCCTCACCTCCTTTTTCTTCTCTTTTATCTCCAATGAAAAAAAATAATGAACACAGTCTACTTTGCTAATAAATTCCTGCTGTGCTTTTTCACAGCAGTGTTAGAGGGCAGATTTATCCCAGACCAGTGAAATTTCCTCCAACAAATGAAGGCAGGGCAGACAGCAATGGCCTTCAGTCTCCAAACTCAAGCAATTTACACAGGTGCAGCGCGGCGTTTTCTTGGCTGGGCTGCTGACCCTGTACAGCCCCAGCCCTGCTGATAGTCCTGCTCACCTCATCCCTCTTCTGCACCAGTCCATCCACAGGAAACGTTACTCCCTGCTCTTCCCACCGCAGCAGCCTGAGGGTGGGCTCCTCTGAGCACGGGTGGCAGCAGCACCCACCTTCCTCCACCGTGTCTGCAAAGCCTCATGCAGGAAAAAAATACAAATTCTTTTGTTATCTCAAAGCTTTGCCTACGCACGGAGGAGAACAAACACCGCAATCTGCTGCTCTGGTGAGAGAATACGCCTATGTTTACTCTTTCTGGATCCTGCTACCAATGTATTGAGGATTTTCTGAAAACCTTCACTAGGAAATTGCAAGTACAGCAACACCAGGGTGTTCAGGTTTTGTTTCCCCTAGAAAATTCTAGCATCACGAGGTGAAATGGAAATAGGAGGCTCCAACCACCAGAGAGCTACTTATTGGGTTGATTCTTCTTGGGCCAGGGGCAGAGCAGCGCCTACCAGCAGTGTAACCCTCAGAGTAGTTATTTATCTGATAGGTGTTGCTGAGGGGAGGTATCTCCTCTAAATGCATCCATCAGGGCTTTAGACAGCATCCTGTGAAAACACCATGTCTGGGAACTAACAGTATCGGATTTGATTGAAGACTTTATGCAGATACACATTCTTTTTCGGAACAGCCCTGTCAATACCAGCTCTTTCTATTAAGTCCCTTCTTTGGTGGTAAACAGAAATCAGCTTCAAGCAGTCTTTCTTGATATCGATATTGTGATTTTTTTTTTTACTTCTCAGTCTGAATATTAATACTGTTTAGGCAAAGAACAGAAACCCAAGAGGGAACACAAAAGCATGGGCAGGGAATTTCCCTGAAGGGGGTGAGCCGTCCTCTGTGCCTGCCGAGGGCAGAGCGAGCAACGCCCAAACACAGCAGGGGACATTCAGTTCAGTGAGTAACCAAAGTTTTCAAACTATGAAAATCCTGAAGCAATCCATTCTGATGGTTAAACTGCTTTGCAGAATATGCATCACTCAGAAGAAGAGGTTACACAAACACCTGCCAGGTATTTCAGTACCCCACCATCTTCTGTGGTCTGTGGGGCAGAGCCCTGGCTGGCGTGAGCTGCTGTGCCTGCACCCTGCCCTCAGCAGCGCTGAAGTACTAACCCAGCATTTCTTCTTGCTGCCCAATCTCCCCTTTCCCAAAGCACAGCTGCTAAATATTAACATGAAATATAAATATTTGGCAGATTAAATTGAGCAGTCATTCCAGAATGCTGCATGTTGCTACAGGAAGCTGCTTTTACAATTCTCCTGTAACACCTTAAACGTCTTTTAGGATGCTGCTATTTTGGTAAGGTTTGTGAGTCGAGATACACAGCATGACCCAACATTTTTTTTAGAAATATGTCTTCACATCAGTGATAAAGCTTTTATTCTGTCTACCAGCTGTAAATAGCCAAACTTCTAACAATCTGCTCCAACCTTTAGTGCTAGCTTCACTCTGCAGTTAAAGTACACATGCCTAGGCAATGCTTTCCAGCAAAATAACTAAAACAAAATAAAACCTGTGGCTTGTTTTCCTATTTTTTCTTTTTCTTCTTTTTAAAATCTCTTTTGCATTTTTTCTCTTTCATTCTTTCCAGAATTTGGTCTCCATGGATTTTTTAATTTGCATCACTTCTGTTATTATTTCAGTATTTTTCCTTTATGAATAATTATTTTTCCCCTTCTATGTTTCTCCTCTTCTATGCTATTGAAGTCTTCTTTATTATTTCAGTATTTTTCCTTTATGAATAGTTATTTTTCCCCTTCTATATTTCTCCTCTTCTACGCTATTGAAGTCTTCTTTACATGCAAAAAAAAAAAAAAAAAAAAACCCAAAAAACCCAACCTATTAGTTTTACTTATTGCTGGAGGATTCCCATGAAATAAGGCGCAAAACTGCTCTGTAGGTGAAACAGCTGCCATCGAGCAAGTGCCCCTTTCGGATGTGAGAGTCTTCAAGGAGCAAACACCTTTTGAAGACAACCTCTTGGCAATTTTTGGTAGGAAAATAGTAGGAATCATTTCTCAACAGTAGGAAATGGAATTTAAAAAAAGCGTTAATCCCCTCATTGCAGAGGATTTGAAAGGCATGACTGATTGCAGAACGAATGCCCCACCCCTTTCTAATTACTGGGACTAGTCACACATTAATTAAGAACATCCATAAGCCTTTGCAAGATGTATGTCGTGTGCATTTCAGCGGGTAGGACAGAAGTCTGGGGAGACCAACGCTTCATTATGGACAGAATTCATTTACTGCAACTCAAAACACCAACTAGAATCTATTAAATGTACTTAACAATCCCGTTAAAAATTTGAAATAAGAGCAATGTGACTAATGAGAATTAAAATGATGAATTTCTGTTACTCATTTACTTCACCGGGATTAAGGCAGGGGTTCTAGTGAAATAATACTTGAATTGCAAGACAGGGGCGTTCAGAGAAATTTCTGATTCTACGTACTGTCTTTCTGTTAGTGAATAACCATTGATTTCATATAAGAATGCTCCAGGCGCCCACCCAGCCACTCTGTCCCTCCTCCTCCTCAGTGGGACAGGGAGAAAATACAATGAGAACCTCACGGGTCAAGATAAGGACATGGAGATGTAGACCACTCCGCATTTGCAGTCAGGAGCAAAACAGGCTCAAGCTGGGGAGGATTAATTTATCGCCAATTAATAACAGGGTAGGACAGAGAGAAGTAAAACTAAACCCACCTCCTCCTCTCCTTCCCCTGCCACCCTCTCCCCTCCTTTTCTTCCCAGGTCCACTGCTGACTCTTCCACCTCCTCCCTCCACTTTGAGCTGCACAGGAGGATGGGAAACGGGGGTCGTGGTGGGCTCATAATGCTTTGTCTCTCCTACTCACTCTTTCATGAACTTCTCCCACTTACATCTATCGTGGGCCACAGTTCCTGCCGGAAAACCTGCTCCTGCATGCTCTCCTCTCCATGGCTGCAGCTCCTGCCAGGAAACTTGCTCCAGTTTGGACTCTCCACCAGTTGCAGCTTCCTTTAGGGCGCATCCACTGCTCTGACTTGGGATCCTCCATGGGCTGCAGGTGGGTATCTGCCCCACTGTGGATTTCCACGGGCTGTAGGGGGAACAGCCTGCCTCACCATGGTCCTCTCTACAGGCTTCTCTGCTCTGGTGCTTGGAGCACCTCCTCTCCCTCCTTCTTTGCTGACCTTGGGGTCTGCAGGGCTATTTTTCTCTTCCCTCCCTTCCCACCCCACTACTCACAGCTGCTCTGCAGCATTTTTTACCCTTTTAAAAATACATTATCACAGAAATGCTACCAGCATCACTGCTGGGCTCACTGCTCCGTAGGTGAAATAGCTACCAACAGGAGCAGGTGCCCCTTTCAGACATGTAAGAGTCTTGGAGGAGCAATCACCTTTTGAAGACAACCTCTTGTTGGCACTTGTGGTAAGGATATAGAAGGAAAAATTTCTAAACAGTGGGAAATGGAATAAAAAAACCTATTGCTAATCCTCTCATTGCAGAGGATTTGAAAGGCATGACTAATTACAGAACGAATGCCTCACCCTCTTCTAATTACTAGGACTAGTCACACATTAATTAAGAACACGCATAAGCCCTTGCAAGATGTATGTTGTGTGGATGTCAGAGGGTATGACCGAAGTTTGAGCAGACTGTAATTCAGATTACATTGCTCCGAGATATATTTTAATGATTACAATGTTTTTTAAAAGAAATTACACAATGCAATAAGATGTCTAAAATTGAACTGAAGCCATCAAAAAAAAAAATCTAAAATTTTAAAATACTTGTCAATTTGACTAAAATATATATTTACTCAATTTTCTTGAGCTTTTATTTTTTCTTCTCCCCATTGGAGGAACAATGTCTATAGTAATTGTTCAACGCTACTGTGGCTGTAGGCAGCTTCGTCTTTACAGTTTTCCTCAATTCCCCTTGCAAATACGGCTCTGTCCACCCTGGGGGCAGCCTCTGGTGTCTTCTCACAGAATCAATAACTCTAAATACTTAACATTATAACTAGGCTCTTCTCCCCCTGCTCAATCTTTAGTTTATCTTGGTAGATTTGCTTAGTTTTAGCAGAAGTCCAGCTTCACTAGTTGTTTTTCTTCACTCTCAGTGTTTGTACACACTCCCAATTGCTACAAAGTCATGGTAAACTCAAATGGAAGCTTAGGAATTACTTCTCCACCTGATTGAATTTGCCCATGTTGGTTACATTGAGTGTAACCTTCGTTTGGTAGAAATCTGGCAACAGGTATTTTTTCAAATCAAGTTATGAAAAGAAGAAAACCCACTGCATTGCTGTACGACGTAATTTTATTTTTTCAATGAAATGCCCTAGCATCATAAAACAGAACACATTTTCTAATCTTGAAGCCAGCAAGATTGGGAAAAAAGAAAAATCGAACTTGGTTTTCCTATACATAATTTCCATACTGAGACTACATTCAGAGAAAAAAACCCTAGAATTAAAATGTAAGCAGACATTACTTATGCAGCTCTCTTCTTAAAAATAAACTGGAGATGTCATACAACTCACATATGGTGCTTTGCTAGTACAAGATTCTGCAGATAGAATTATTCAAATGCATCTATGCAGCTTTTCTATTACCTAAGACCTTTCCATTTTATTATGTTGAAACACCTTTGTTATTTACTTCACACTTCATTACCATACTACACTACGGAAGGATCTTTCCTCCTTTTCCAGTGGCTTGTTTCTCAGAAAGGGACCCTTTGATGTGGCTTTCTTTGGAAACACCAAGCACGGAGTTTCAGAGAGTAAAAATATTCAAAGCCTTTCAATATACATTCACAATTAGATTAAGCCTCCATTTTTCAAGTAAGGGCCTTGACTTGCTACTAAACTGATGGAAAGAGCTGGTTAGTATTTACTCCTGTTCTCATTTCTGAGAATGTGATGTGGACAGCTGTAATGCCTCATAAAAGCCCTCATGTGTTGGTGAGCTGAGTGTGCACCGTCACATCCTGCACGAGAATTACAGTAACTTCAAGTCTGGGTTCTCACAATATTCATGGACAGACCAAAATAACTGTAGAACTTTTTAAACAAACGACACTTTCAAAAAATATTTGCATGTCTAGAACTGCATAATCTCATTTTGAATGAGGTTCTTAGGTCAAAAGTATTATTTTAGTTATTAAACATGGCTTTAAAAATACAGTATACATAACACTTATGTTACAAATGTCTGAAAAACATTGGATCAATCAACATTTCAACTCATTGCATTTAAAAAGAAAGTAAACAGCAGTACTTTTGGAAAAGTATTCAAGTATTTCCCTGAAATGCTATATAACGAGAAACAGATCCTGAACTTGGTATGACTGTAGTTTAAGCAAATATAATTTGCAAGTGCTTTTTGTCATATAGAGCGGCATGAACAACACTTTGTAGCAAAGAAATAGCACACCATTTTGATATTACACAAAACTGGAATGTAAATAATTGCAATGGAAAAAAAAAAACAAATCAGCCATTTATAACAATTTTCAAGTGCTTCAGTAATAAACTGACCAATCACCAGGGCTTACCCAGAGCAGATACATTAGAGACACAAAACTAATACAAGCTGAATGACAGAAGTGGCGATAAATATACATGAACAGAGAATAATTAGCTGTCAGACACAAAAAAACCCTCAGATGCAATGAGTTTTAAAAAGAACTACACATTTAAGAAGAGATAGAAGAGAGTGGGGGCTAACTTCTGATCCTCAAACAGGAACAGATCTGTATGAGAAAAACAAAATTTAGCCCCAAGCCTGCACACAGAACATGTGTGTGCCACGGTACACAAATCCAGACATAACTTAAGTAATCACAGCTATACACGATAGTCTATTGGTTTTTGCTATAAAAGCAAATCAGCACAGTGAATTCATGATTTATCAGATGCCAGTTTCTTCCCTTGGCTTCACAAAACAAATTTTGTTTCATATCTAGTGAAACAAACATTATTTTTAAAAATTTTAAGCAGTAAATCGTATTTTTAAACTTAACATTCCAACAATTTATTTTGCAAAGACATTTTAACACATGTAGTAGAATTTCCACAGAATTGTGTACTGAAGAGGGAAGCTTTTCATATATTAATATTAGATATTTTAAAAAATTTAAAACTTGCTGGTGTTTCAGAAGATATTTGTATTTTCCTTTGCCTGTGCCTTCCTGGTATTGTAAGTTTCCCTGCAAGGTGCTTACAAGACATTTCAGTTGCAGTGTGTGGTATTTGGTATCATCCAAACAGTCATAAAACCCTTCATAATCCCAAAAAGCATCATGCAAGGAAGCCTTTATAAATAGAATATATAGGATAAGGTATGACCTGTATTACAGATGTGCTTTTATTTCTCAAAGTATTTCTAAACTCTTATTGTTATTACTTAAAGCCAGGAATGTGTGTTTGAATTGCATTGATAAGTTGCAAGGTATAGTCAGAATTACATAATGACAGATTTTACTAAAAAAACAGATGCGAATGACAATACTGTTGTCCAGCATTTAAGCCACATGCAACTACATAACACTCCCAGCAGAAATGTCTTCTCAGACACTGAAAATGTCATTTACATATCTGCCATATTCGTGATCAATGACAATGGAAAGTTCAATGTTTTATAACATTTAGATATTATTGCAACACAACTGCTAAATTAGCTCTCTAGAGAAGCACAGAGAATTTTATCAGTCATCGTGAATAGATATACATACGCCAATCCTCTCTTTTCTAACATAACTTAGATTACACTGCTCCAAGATATATTTTAATGATTACAATGCTTTTTAAAAAAAATGACACAATGCAATAAGATGCCTAAAATTGAACTGAAGCCATCAAAAAAAAAAATCTAAAATTTTAAAATACTTGTCAATTTGACTAAAATGCATATTTACTCAATTTCCTTGAGCTTTTATTTTTTCTTCTCCCCATTGGAGGAACAATGTCTATAGTAATTGTTCAACGCTACTGTGGCTGTAGGCAGCTTCGTCTTTACAGTTTTCCTCAATTCCCCTTGCAAATAGTTTCATTAACTGGCAGTGAACCCTGAAAAATATGGAAATCAATTTATAAGAAATAAATGAGTACTACATATTTAATTCTAATAATCCATGAATTTCAAGCAGTTATACAAAGTTCCTTTCTCCAGACTACGGACAGTGCATTCTCATTCTTGATGCCATCCTCCGCTGCAAAGAAGGCTGGATGCTTCTGTGTATCCATCACTCTTATTACTCCTCTTTCTCACACAAAAAGTTTCACAGGGCATTTAGAAGAGCTGATCGAATACAATATAAAAAATTTATAAAAATCACTTTGGACTGCTAAGTGATTATGTTTTAATGGAACACACTTGCATGTAAAAGTTTTGTATTGGTTTTGGTTCCCTTTGTTCTAAAAACATCAAACAAAAGCAATCCACAAAAAAAAACCTCAAGCAAAAAAGAAAAACACCCTTCAAAATTTCACAGAACTCTATTCCCTTATAATTTGATTATTTGCACAACTGAAAACTTCTTTCTCCATACGCCATGGCTGGAGGTAAGACTGTGTGCTGTGTGTCAGAAACCACAAAGCGTGGGAGACACTCAGTATTTCTGTAAGACAAGGATGCTTCCTGAAGCTTTAACAGGAGAAGCTAGTGCTCAGAGTGATGAGGTACTCCACTCATTTAAAAAGTACTCTACCAACACCACCTTCACCTTCAGCACTTCAAGCACATAATATCAGTCCTTAAGAAGTATGTAGGACTTCAAAGGTAGGGCATCCACCTATCTCAGAGTGATCATTTACAATACACAGTATTGTAAATGGTTGGAACAGTCTCTGGAAAGGACTCGAAAAAGTAACAAAAAACCCCAATTTTATTATCAGTAGACACAAATTTGCTGTGCAGAGGCACTTTTTTGGGATGTCCTTATGAACATCTTTAAAATAATGAAAAGGCTTAATATTTTCTGGTACACGGAGAGAAAAAAAGGATGCTTACCTCACTTCAATTGCTGAACTGTCCAGAGTTTCTCCATCACAATTCCAGGTGCTATTAGCAATATTACAGCAACAGACTGGATGATCTCTGCAGAACTGGCCAAAACGTTTCTTTCCTATGTCTGTGACACTGCTTTCGTTGTCTTCCGAAAGCTTTGAAGTAAATTGAAAACTCTTCACCCGATAAACATCTACAAACGAGAAGTCAAACTACAAAGAGAAAGATCAAACAAAAGAGGCAATTACAATTAGTTAAATACGTTTGATGTATAAAACAACTCAGCATGCAACATTTTGTATTCAAGAAAGTTTGTCCACTCTAATTTACTAGAGAAGTTTACCTGAGGCACAGAGTGATTTTTGTTTTTAAAATACTGCACAAGTCAGAAACAATGAAGCAAAAATGGAACCTTACTTTTCAACAGCTCTCCTCAAGGAGCTGTGACACTGCCACTTCACAGATAATCAGGTAATAGGTTCCGAGATCATGAGTAAATAGGGTATAAAAACTACTACAAAAACCCTGTAAAAACTATTATAACATGGAATCAAAGTTTAAAAGGTTTGGATTGGATCTCTGTACTATGCTCAGCCAGATCAGGAGGGTATAGGACCTGTTCAACTACAGTCCTTAAGACACATGGGTTTTGCTGAAAGGCTTCTGCACTTGCAATAATGCTCTGAAGGTGAGGATCCCATCCATGGCAGTATGATCACACCACAGAGCTGGGTATATATGAAAATAAGAATAGAGGGCAATGTAATTACATTCCAACAAAATAACAAATTCATTTTAACTAGTTAATTCAGCTACAAAAAGTAGGACAATTAAGAAAACACTCTTATTTGATTTACACTACAATATTATACAAATGCTTTTAAACAGGGTTTGTAAACTAAAGGAATAATCAAATTAGAGGGTGCTATCCTGAAAGCAACTTAACTGATGTGGATTTAAACATTTCGTAAGCTGTAATAAATACAGATACATCATTTAGCAAAGACAATGTCTGTGTGCATCTATGTGAAGAGAATGGTAAGGAAGCAAAAGTGAACAAAGAAACAGTTTATCCATAAACCAGTCTGTATCAATGTACAGTTAACCCTTTTCTTTCTTTTTCTTTACACATTTTCTTAAGTTTCCAAACAGGTCTTCTCACTATTTATGGTAGACACTACCATAAATAGTGAAAACATATGTACAACCCTGCATTTAATCTACACTGCAAAACCAACATATCCCAGAGAGAAACAGCGGGGAAGCACCAGGGGGAGGAGGAGGACCACAGTGGCAATCACAAGGAGCATCAGAGTTGAAGGGACCTCCTAGGTGTTGTGTTCCTTTGGCTTTTAAATGTAAACAAACTCTGCACTTGGAAGCGGTGGCTGATGGATACAAGGAGGACCATTAACTGGTGTGCCAGTCCCAACAGCCCCGCGCAAAAACTGGCATCTCTGGCAGCATAAGCCACCCGTGAATGCTCTCCTGTCTCCAGGCAAAGCAGAATGAAGCCTCTTGACAAATGTCGAGGGTAATTTGAAAGGGAGCCAGAGAAGGCTTCAAATAATCAAAAACATCAAGGCAACGGTGAGAGTGAGTGGGAAGGAGTGAAGGGAAGAAGAGCAGACTGAGAAGAGTAGGAAGGAGGGATACAGACACAAACACAATGTCCCAGGGAACAGTAATGAGGAAATACAGGAAAGAGAATCTCTACTAATTCTTCTACAGAGGAGGAAGAATAGCATCATAAACAGGTAAGATTTATTGTTGCATTTCTAACTAGATATGACATTAGTCCATTGTTCAGATAATTTCCAGACCATGTTACTAATATCAGGTTGTGACAAATATTAAATGTGTGTATTCACAGCCACAGGTCTGGTTTCAACAGATACTGCAACCCAAAGCAGTGATTAATCTTCCCTTGTAGTTTATCCTGACAGCTACAACATATGCAAGGAATAATTTTGAAGCTGAATATCCTGGTCACATGTATTTATTAAAATTCTGCTAAAAGCCTGCAGTTTACAATCAGACTCCAGTTCTGGTAGCTTTCTTCTAAAGCATATATTTATACAGTTTACGAAAAGTGATTTATTATTATTCACTACATCTTCTACCTTAGCTACATTCTACTGCTGTGAGCAGTTTTTCATGATGAATACACGGGGATACAGTAGTGATAAAATCACTTTAAATATTGTCCAAACAGCAATTATATGGAAAATGTCATGGCACAGAATTCAATTAGGAGAAGTGGAATTTTGTCAGAATGCTATGGACAAAGGCTTGACTCAGCTAAAATGATTTTTTTTTCCTTTTTAGCGGTACTAAAGATTATGTCATCCAAAATACATAAACTTTTTTTTTGTTTTAAACCTGCTTTGTAGATGTTCTTTCTGTCACGTAAGAATATCAGTATTTACATGTCCAGACTGACTCTGGAGAATTCACTGCCAAAGGTAATACACACCTGATCATCGTGGTTTGTGTGTCTGACCAGGTACCGTAGAAAATCAAATCTGGAGCATTTACGAACTAGAATGAGGTCAGCTGAGCCATCTGCCAAATGAGCTGCTGGTGAAAGACCTTTTGGACTTCGCGGGCAGGCACAGCTCATGTTCACTGCATTGATGGCTAGAAATTTCCCTTTAATAACCTTCCATTCTTCGTCTTCTGAAACACATCAATAAAGACATGGTTATTTATTATTTCATCTACTCACAAGAATACCAAAAAGCAATCATTCTTGGCAACTTGGAAGTTTTTAGTGGGCATATTCGTGCTCTGTCAACACATATCTAAAATTAACTCCATATAAAAAAAAATATTTCTATTTTTCATATGCTAACATAGAAAGTTGCTTTCTCCCTTCACAGACTGATTATCTACTAAAACTGCTCACCAATTCTGAGATATGCACGTCAAATTCAGGATCAATGCGGATAAACGCACAAAGCCTTAGGCAGGGACAAGACAGAGGCAAGTTACAAGTCTTGTAGCATGAAAGCTCGTTCATTTTGAATTGACCTCTTCCAAGCTTTATACATCAGAAAAAGAAGAAAAGAAAGAAGAAAAAAAATGTTTGGAAAGTACTCTGTAGTTGTTCTTTGCTCTTTGAACTCTTCTCACTTCCTTGAATTTTTATTCATTGGAGCTTCTTACTAACCACTCTTTAGTAATAGAACCAAGAAAAACAGAATGCCAGGAAAAATAAAGTAGGATTATAATGTGACAAAAGACTTAAAGGCCACTTAAAACTTTATCCTTTTTCCATCTAAACCATCCTCTCTATCTCCTGATAAACAAATCAGTAATAATGAGAAAAAATGCAGGTCTTAAATTCAACATTTTTGCATCATTTGCCAGGGTGGTTTTAGTATTGCCTGCTTTACTGCTGATCTTTTAATGTTGCTTTCAAACAGAAAGAAATAATTTAAATAAGATTCAAAACATGTATCTTAAGAGAGATGAGAAAGACTTAAATGTCAAACTACAGAATGAATGTGTTCAGGCTGCAGGCAAATAATGGGGCCCTGCTCTGAGATTATGGGAACTGAACAGGACATATGAACTATTGGAACTGGAAACATCTGTGTCCAGAACTACACAAGCACTTATTTACAAGAAAACCAGGCATTTTCCGATACACAAACAAAATGAAAACACCACCGTTTACTGGTAAATGCTTTTGTTGTTTATCTGAGAAGCATTAATAATTTAGACTACAGTGTGTCAAGATATGTGTTAACTCCAGAAGTATGCTCACTGTAATAAATAGGTCTTAAGTTACTTAAGGGACAATGCTTATATGAGTTACTGTCATAGATTGTTTTCACCTGGTGGAAAAGTACCGTTCAGTATACATTTCAGCATGTCACTCAAAAGAAGCTTCACTGTCCAAGTAAGAACAAAGTCAGGGTATTTATCACATTTTAAATGACCAACTGTTTTTATAACCATTCTGCAGGGTGCTTCACTCTAACAGCACAAATTATTTGCCCAGAACATCTTTCATACAATAGAGCAATCGTAAGCAGGGAGAGCATAAACAGCACTCACTTCAACTGTCTAATGTGTATATACAGGGCAAGTTGCTGAAATCAGCATAAAGTACCAACCCTCAAAGTTTACTTTGCTCAATACAAAGAAATATGTTCGGTGACAGTCAATGCAAACATCCTTCTAAACTTGTCTGAACTGTATCCAAACCAAGCAGGCACAATGAAGGAGTCAGCCAATACACTCTGCCCAGTAAAAAGCTTATCTGAGGTGGCGATTTAAAACCCTTTTTACTGCAAATCAAGAGTACCTGATTGCTATTGTTTGCTTACCAGTACCGCACAAAGAAGAGATTGGACTGCAAAAAAAGCCAGCTACCAGAGGTAAAATGGATTTAAGTAAACAATATCCTACATAATCAGCTGCTTAATGTCTTGTGGGATGCTGGCTAAAGCAGTCTTGATTGCTCACTAACCTATAACTTTCTTCTGCCTTTGCTCCTTTGCTGGATGAAAGCCAACAAAATCGCAGATTTAAAAAAAAACCAACAACAACAACAAAAATCCAACCCAAACTCCCCCAAAACACACACACCAAAAAAAACCCACCAAAAAAATACCAAACAACCCCCCCGATAAACAAAAGAAAAAAGCTTGGCAATTTCTAACTAGAGTTATTTCTCAAAAAGACAGATTTAGCTATCAGACTTAGCTCCTAAGAAAATAGTATGTAAAAGCAATTTCTTTAGCTGAATCTGGGCATAAATTAAAACAACTCAAGAAATACTCCAATCTGGCCATCTGTTGACTATATCAAAGATCTGAAAGCAGTAGGTGGGATGAAAGCACTACAGAGAAGCATGTGTAACAGGAATTCAAGCTGGCGTAGAAATCTATATACAGTCTTTATGTTACCGATGAATTTCTATAGTATGAGGATACTCTTTTTGCTAACAAATGGCTAGAACCTGGCACAGATACTGTGCAAAATAACTGTAATTGTAAGATAATCTAGGTCATAAGGACCAATGTTTGTGTCAAGAAAATTACAGTTTTATGCACTGGGCTGTACAAGAAAAAAAAATAGAATAGAAAAAGCAGAAGCAAGCACCAGTGGAAGGCTGCCTGCAGTTTGAGAAGGGTTTATCCAAGGGGATGAACTGGGACCAGAGGTGAAACTTGGCTGACTGAATCTGCGCATCTTACTCCAGCAAGACCACAAGTCTATCAATATTGGTGCTTCCCATTAGGGCATAGTAGTCAGACATAAAGAGATACAGCTAGGAGCATGACTGCACAGAATCCAGTATATTAACAGTGGTTCTAACAAAAGGAAGGAAAGGTTAAGCCCATGTAAAAAAATCCATGAAAATGTGCACAGGAGTTGGAATGGGGGGCCGAAAGAGTGTAAGGATAGCACAACTAGAGAAATCTTATTTATCATTTATACTGAGTATAGGTGGGGTACTGTACAGAACTACTTAAGCCCATGTTGTGGTTTAACCCAAGCTGGCAACTAGGACCACGCAGCCATTCACTCTCTTCCTTCCCCTCTCACCCGCCATGGGGCAGCGAGAAGAGAAAGGGGAAAAAAAGGAAAAAAAACTCATGGGTTGAGATAAAGACAGTTTAATAGAACAAAGAAGATGGCAAAAGAATATACAAAGAAAGTGATGCAATATGATTGCTCTCACCACCCGATGACTGATTGCCCAGCCTGTCCTGAGCAGTGACTGTGGATTCCTGCCCCTGGCCAACCCCCGTTTATATACTGAGTATGACATCTATGGTATGGAATAGTCCTTTGTCCAGCTTGTCCTGTCTATGCTCCCTCTCAGCTCCCATGGGAAGCTGAAAAAGCCCTTGACTTAATAGAAACATTCCTTAGCAACAACTTAAAAATATATATTATCAACATTACTCTTATACTAAAAACAAACTACAGCAGCTACTAGGAAGAAAATTAACTCTATCCCAGCTGAAACTAGTCCACTAGATTGGTTATTGGTTGTCCAAGCTCACTGACTCATATTTATTTAACAAACAGCTTTACACAGGGTGGCTTTTTGGCTGACAAGCACAATTTTTTACTCCTGATCTCGTCTAAAAGTTATCTTAATGAACTGCTTCCTTTCATAGTACCTCACAGTTTATCAGTTAAACCCTTCTCACAAAAGGAACAGAGTCCTAGCTCAAAAAATATACCTTTCTTAAAGAAAAGAAACATAACATATTAAAGTATACAGGTAATTAGTATAATTTTATCAGAATTTTTTTACATTTGAGTGGAGGAGACACCGTACAGATTTTTTTCAATATTTACATGTATTTTCCTTAAAATTAAAGAAACAATGGATTATCTAGTAACTCACGCGTTACAAAAAAGACCAAAACACACACACACTTGATCTGATATATTCTGGAAGATAGTATTTTGCATAATACTACAATATCTTACTTTTTATGACAAATTACCTTCATGGTTTAATCCACATGTCTTGTGCTGTTCTGCCAGCTGTTGCTCACTTTCCTTGCAAATGTAACATCTGAAAGCAAAAATACCATTCAGTTCCTGACAACAAAACCATTACTCAGTTTAACTTTTTTGTTTCACCCAATCATTACAGGACCTTCCGCCACCACAAGATGCTGCATGGCATTGACAACCCTGACGTGGCATGAATCATGACAGCCCTGCAGGCAGCACAGTTACTTAAGTACAGTGCTGAAGATTACTGGATGTCAAAAATAACAGCATCCCAGAGCTGTAAGATCTCATTGGCTGGAGGGAGCCTCTAACATGGTCCAAACATCTTCTCAAATCCCCCACGAGGCATCAGCCACTCTTTTCTCCCTGACTGAGACCCAGATGACAACTTTCTCCCTCTGGAGCTTCCTCTGCATCAAGGCACCTTGATCAGGGTAGTTGCTCCAGTTGGAACTGGAAACCGTCACCTGTGGCATGTCACAGAACTATTACTGCAGCCCAGTCTCAACAAGTTCCAGGTAGTTTCTAGCCAAAGTTTCTGGCTCCTCTGTATCCTGTGTGCTGTTTGCTGCTGTGACAGCTACTCTGATGTCTCTGATAGCTACATTTATATATGAAGAATAATAAATACTAGTGCATAACTTCAAGCAGGTGAAAGCAAAAAGAAAGGAAGGAACACATGGAGATTAAGGCAGGCCCCCTGACTGGAGAAACAAGCAAAGAATATCACACAGATTTTATACAGCATAGTAGTAGTCTATAAAAAAGGGGCTAAATAGGCTGAATCCTGAGAGGATCTATCTTCAGGACAAGCAATGCCAGCTGTTGTCATGGCACTAAAACAATCCCTAAAACTGCTAGATCCAATTACAGTATGAACATTTATATAATTATTTCCATTTGTAGAAGCTAAGAGGCATCCAGAATTTTCATTTATTAGCAGTAACACAGCACAGTACCCTCAACATCTCATAATGGGTACTGTGCTGTTACACTTTGCTTCAATTAATATTGGGGGAGAGGACGACCAGCTAACAAAATTTACTTAGATTTTTGTTTACTGACCTGATAAAATGAGGTGTTCTCTTTAACAAGTCAATAAACTCTTTTACAAGCTGGTCTCTTTCAGAGTAAGTGTTTTGGTATTAAAAACAACATTTCTGTGACCTCTATTTACATAAAGGCCTTTTAAAATAGTTCATGTCAAATATCCAGAGATAAACATTAGCCTACCCTGATCTGCATCTATCTTTATCTCGTGGAGATCCCAGTGCATGTTTTGCTGGTTGAAAAGAAATTGTTCCTTCATAGTAATGATGAGAAAGAAAAGTCTTGAAGCCTACATAAAAAAGGCATTAAGTCATTATAAATCCACATTGCAAACACCTCTGCATACATCCCTTGATTGTTCCTCTTTCCTTCTCTAAGGACTGCAAAACAATAGTTGCTCTCCTCAAGCTCACAGCTCTTTGTGTTAAGATGTTTTAGACTGTAAAGGACAAGGAAATACCACCCCCCTAACTTTTTAACATTTGCCCATAGTGCCATTATTGACATCTTTAAAGCCAAATAAAAATTTTAGCTGTACATCAGTGCTGAATCCTAAAATTGGCCTACACTACTTAAATTTTTCTTTTGCAGCTTCTTTCCCTAACACAAGACAAATTGAAGAAGACAAAAAAGAATACTTTGCAAAAATACTTCTCCATTTTATTCAAATATTAGCTGATTAGGCAAACCCACTCATTTCGCTCTATAATCAGTGCTGGAAGAAGGACAAAATTAACAATTTATTCCACCAGCTGAATGTCCAAGATAGAGGAGTGACTATCTCTCTCTGACTGAAAAGAAAGTCGAAATGATTAGCACAGAAAAGATACTACTTTTTAGGCAGCTATCACTAGGTAACATATATTCAAGACAACTTTAATAAGCACACTGTTAATGCTATCCCCCAAGTTATGGAGCTTTACATAATGTGATCCAACCTACTTGGTACTACAAGGAGTTTAAAATCAGGTTTGGTCTGTTTCTGATCTTTAAAAGCTTCTGAGAAGCTTGGTTTGGAGAAAGCACATCAACTGCTTCAATATGTTTACATGCTGACAAAAGAATGCAATAATTACACAAGTTACCTGAGTAGTCATATCTCATCGGACCCATCCACCGCTTCTTTTCACTATCTTTTAATATATCTCCATAAAAACCGTAACCCAGCAATGACACATAGTACTTTACAAATGTGTTGTTATGATGTACAGAAGAGACATCCAGAGGCTGACAGTCACCTATGAAGATTAGAAGTGCAAGGTTCTATTAAGGCTGATTTTGTTTGCAGCTGCCAAGTTAGTAACTTCAACATTACCGATTTTTTAAAACTACAAAATACGTTATATTTATGTCATAACATATATATGTCATGTATCCATATATTTCTCATACACACAGAAAGGGAAAAATACTTTTTAATAGTAAATTCATTTAATATTTAAAAAGGATTAAGCACTACGTGAGAAGAAAGGTTGCTATGCTAAAAAAATGTAATGTAGAATTTACAGTGATTTACCATCTAGCAACAGGAGGGGATGTTATAGAAGAGATCAATGCAGCATCTGTACATCTACTGGATACTACTTAATACTACATAATTCTATCCAGAAAAGGGGCTTAGGATGTTTTTCATCAAACCTTCCACTTAAAGTAGGTTCATCTATGAGGTCAGATCAGGCTACTCAGGGCTTATCCAGCCAAGTCTTGAAAATCCCTAAGAACAGAGAGTACACCACCTCACTGATGCCCTCATAGTGTAAGATTGAGAGTGGTGGTGGGTTTTGAGAGGTGGTTTTGTTTCTTTGATTGTTTTTCAGTGTTTTGTTTGGTTTGTTTTTTTCCTTTTTTCTTCTCTTTCACTTTATGCCCATTGTCTCTCATCCTTCCACCACAGACTACTGTGAAGAACCCTTTACGTGTGAAACTCTTAAAAATTTAAGAGTGTGTATGTGTGTATATATGCACATTTAATAACTCAGCTAAAATCTATGATACAGTAAATCCATCTCTCTCTCTAACCCCGGTCCAATGGCCTGAACTCTACATATGCTGAACAGATTTTACCATAGGTCAGTCACAGAGAAACGCACGTAAACCTTTGCAACACCAGCTGCTACAACTGCAACCGTTATGCACTCAGTAACAAGTGATAATGAAATAACCATTATTTGGAAATGCTATCCTTTATGCTTACACAACCTCGTTATAACTGAAGACCACCTTGCACAATTTTTCAAATTCAGTATTAAGAAACTGGTGACTACGATTCTTCAGTATGTAATGGCTTGGATGGACATCACAAATCACAACGCACTGAATATGCCAAGCTGCTGCCTTCAGCTTGTTCAGGGACTCCTTTACTAGAGGACTTTGAGAAGTGGCAATGTCAGCATCCCTACTGCTGACAACGTATCAAAAAGCATTTATTGAAGAGTAATCTTCTTTCCTAGCTTCTCCTCAAATACATGACTTACAGATAGTAAAAATGGGGAATTACCCACTAATTCCAGTCAAGCAGAAGCCACACTTCTAACTTGGCATGGAAGCATTCAATTGCACAGGACAATTGGGCAACTATTACAAAATACTACTATTGAAGTGTACGCGCACTTGTCATCGCTTCTTTAAGAATTACATATATAGCCCAACAACTTACACTGCTCATTGTAGTTTACTGCTATTTTCAAAAGCATGCCAGAATGCATGATAACATGACCACCAGATATGATGTTATGATCCCCTGAAAACAGTGAATTATAGTACAGAGCAAATAATTTTTAACATCCTGTATTTCAAATAAAAACTTAAAGCCCAGACAAAAACTTTGTATTTCAACTCAGCCTTTGTGTTCAAATTATATTTCACAGACATACAGAAAGAACTAAATGAAACTATTATTTTTTGCTATTTTAATCACTTTCATAACAAAACTGCAAACTGTGACCACCCACCTACAATAATATGAAGAGCTGATGTTACTGGATCAGCAATGCCAACAGTTGAGTAGCATATGCAATCTGTTGATCCTGAAAAATAAAAAAACTAGAGATTAATTCATATCTTTTCAAAAGAAGTATTATCGGCATGGTCCTCCAAACAAAAGCATTATGTTCCTTTGGCTTGTGCCTTTCTACTTTATGGAACAAAGTAAATACAAGGATACAAATACCATGACTTAAATTGTAACATTTTTTGCCCTCAATGAGTAGAATTTCGTTCTTTCCATACAAAGTACAAAGATTTCACTATATAAGCAATAAATACATAGCAGTTAGTGAAGGGAAATAACTTAATTCACATGAAAAATATCAGGATTACATTTCAGGATTACATTTTTATCAGCTTTTATATCAATTAGGGATGGACGGGAAGGCAGGCATACTCTGACTCTCTTTTGCTTAGAATTTCTTACTCATTGAAATCCCATGAAAAGGGACTGATGTCCTGTTTTCTGGGGGGGAGTGACCTAAACTCCAGGTTGTCAATATCCCTCCTCCTCCAGATGCATCTTGAACCAGAAACTCGTGCTTAGTTTGATTATTTGAAAATTAGTAGACATTTGCTTTCAGGAATTAGTTCATAGATAAGGGAGCAAAGTGGACAGAGATGTGCCTTTACAGTCTTGAACAAAATACCTACAAGAAGTAAGGGGGGGAGTTTTAGGTTTCACCTATATTCTCTTTGCTACTAACTCCCTTCAGGCTACTGCTCCGTTGGTATGTTCCCTCGGTATTTTAGGGGCTGTTTAGAGACCAGCAATTCTCCCTGATCCCTATAAAAAACATCTAAGAGCCTAATGTAGGGTTCTGATTTCTACTCTGCAGTGCAGGGACGTGGAAGTCGGGGCCAGATGTACCAAAGCATTTTTGTTGTGGCACTGAACTCCAAATTTACCTTTCAGTTTCTCCCATCCCTTCCCTGAGAATGAATTCCTTTAAAGTCAAGGCTAGAAATCTGAAAACAAAAAATTACTTGGTCCACATATATGTTCTCAGATTTGCTACTAACACACTACATGTAGATCAGCTCAGACAGAGAGTACTTCATTGTTGAGGCCTAATCAAATTGAAACAGGAATGAGCAATCGTTCATTTAAAATGTACTTTTGGTTGAAATATGTCAGGGCACAGACAGTTAGCAACAGGAGCAAAGGAAATCCTTTTCCCCTTCAACTCACTTCTCAGGAAACGGACACCACTTTCCCTGCCCGTGAAGGGCATGAGAGAAGCTTCTGTCAAATAAACGTGAGGCAGAAGCCCATCACAGTGAATGAGAAGCAACTCCAGCAGCCGATTAAAGAGAATATAAATATAATAGAACTGCAGAACCAGAGAAACAGTGTGATCAAAGAGAACTCTCTCTACAAGGCTGAGGTTCAAGATGGTGCAAGCACACCAGTACAAGTACATGCCCTTACACAGGAAACAGGACCCCAGTTTCTCTCAGTATCGTAACAGACAAGGTACACAGCTGACCTTTTGGTCATGCCACATTTGGAGTTTTATAGCAGAAAATATTAAGTAGAGTTCAGACACTGAAGCTATGCTTTACTGCCCATTTTTTCAGTTTCATTTTGCCTCCTCCACTCAAGAATTTCAGTTAGGCAAAAAAGAAAATTCTGACCCCTTCTGAAAAGAAAAACAAACAAAGAAAAAAATAGCCACTAAAAGATCTGACCTGAACTTTTACTGCTGAATGTACAAGCCTAACAATTCATCCAACATTTCTTATTTTTTCAAGACCTGGTTGCATTCTGCTGCTAGAACTACCTTGGTAGTCATTTTTCTTGATGTAAACACAGCATCCGAGTAGTCTTACACTGTAGGTGGGAGGAGAAGAGGGGAATTCACGCAAACTACATTATAACACTGGAGGCTTATCTCCCTGTACTCTCCTGTAGTCAATTAAAAGCTCATTTATCTGCTAGGTAATTCTACAGAACTTATTTTCATTTCTATTTGTTAACTAGCGAGGGAGGACTAAAATTAGATCTGAAGTCTGAAATTAATTCTGAGATTCTAAAATGGGAGGCTGGGGAACACACCAACAGCGTTTACCAACTGCCAAATCATCCATCGCTCTTCCTCAGACATGTCAGCGGAGCACCAACTACAAACAGTAAAATATCATTGTTTTTTTCTCTCTCAGAGCCAGTAGTTGGGAGCAGCAAAACCAGTATTGTTCCTTACATTCACAAAAACGTTCATGAGGACTAAGGATCTGAATCTCTTTGAATACTTCATAACTAAATGGGAATTCTAGAGCATCAGATGAGCCTTGAATAGATTCAGAATCTACTACTGCTGAAACAGCACTCTGAGTAGCACATGCAAACTCCCCCAAAATCTGGCTTATTTCATCAGTGTAAATGTGATAGAGAAAGTAGGGTTAGAATGTAAATAGTTTGACTAATATCCCTCTATTAATAGCTTAGGACTGCCAGAGCACTCAGTTTGGGCAAGCAGGTTTCACAGAGCATGGCTCTTGACTAGTGTTAGGTGGCGGATGTTGTTCGCTGTGGTTAAAGCAACAGAGAAATTATACACATAGTCTGCCAGATTTTCTTTAGGGATTTTTAAGGACAACACCCTAACAGAGTGAAGGAAAATACAAGAGGTTTTTATGGGTTGCACAGAACCACATGGAAATGTAAAGAAAGTAGTTGGATTGAGTAGTTAACTGAGTCCTAACTCATTAAAAGAGACTGATCTTCAGTGTGGAAACTAATTTTTGTATTGGAGTGCTAGAAGAGAAGACAACTGGCATGCAAGGGAACAATTAAGTTTCAGGTTAACACACCTAGAATTGTGCATGTAACACTGCAGACTATGTCAAAACTTCCATTGTGGTCAAGATCTTGTCAGGAATGCTGACGGCAGCTTGAGCTTGATTCAAGGTACTCACACACAGACCCCACCTGAAGGGCCTTAGGAAAGGAGACACCTGCACAAGATGGGCAGATGCAACACAAGATCTACAGGCTCTACTGATCATACTGACCAGATGCCCCCTGGCTATGAGTTTCCATGCCCATCTCACCTGCAGACAGCTAAGTGTAAGCATGAAAATTTGAGTATCAATTTCAAATTGAAACCTACCCTGAAGGGGGTAACTCCATTAGCTAAAATGACACCCCACCAGTGTTCAAGTGCTGCAGGTGACTCCGCTTGGCTTCCAACTGCTAGTCTAGTACAGCAGTCGCCTTGCGCAGGGCTAGGACATGTCAACACTGGTGGCACCATACCACCATATGTAGACAACTGAATCCCAAACTAAATGTCTGAAATCTCCCAGCTAAAGAAAGCTCTCATCCTATATATTTTGATTTTAAGAGCCTACTAAGAGTATTTAGTGTGTAGAGAGCCTATCAACTATTCTTCGTTAAAATAAGTTTAATTGCTTTGAATCTTTATCATACATTATGTACCCTAGAGCCTTGTTACATTACCCATTTTCCCTAAAGTCTGTTATTAGGAGGTATCACACAGTCACATACTTGTCATATGGGCAAATTCTTCTACGTTTTTTCCTTCCCCAAATTGAAACACTGTAATTTTTTAAGTAAATATATTTAATGATTTAAAAATTATCAAGGAAATTCTACCTTTTAATTAATCACAAGGAGAAATGACCAAGATATGTATTTAAAATATTAAAGAGTATGTGCTCCCCATAAAACATTTTTGCTAAAGCAAGATTAAAGTAACCAAAGTGATGGACTGCACTACATAGAACTCGGTACAGCTAAATCACCAGATTTCCCCTTTGCATGCAAATATTGCTGAATATTTGCGAGCAGACAAATGAGGCAGACAGGTGCCCAGAACCACCAAAGGAACAAGCAAAACTGGGTGATTTACTGATTATATGGAAGAATTCATGACATTAATTCCACCACTTTTTTTATTATACTACTCTTTTTTTTTTTTTTGTTCCACAGAATCAATCATCTGAAAAATGATTAGACTGCTAACTTACAGCTAAGTTTTCTTAAACCAAAACACGTGCATGCTGTGGGCTGTAAGTATTATTTTTTGTGCTTTTATTGGTGGAAAACTAAAAAAAAATCCAAAGAACTGGAAGTACTAAATTAAGCAGATGACAGAAGCAACGGTCAGATAGATGTTGATCCTACAGAAAAGAGTGAATTTAATAAGGAAATAGAAATAATGCTAGTGCTCATGAGCATTGCTCCATGTGAGATACCCTTGACAGAAGTAAGTGCTCCCCCATCACCCACAGAATCCTCAGAGACAAATTAGCTTGGCAGCAGGAGTCCGTGCTGCAGAGGCAGAATAACAACTTCAGTAGGGGTCCTGTATCTTTATAGCATTTTTGTGAAGTCAGAATCCAGGTAGTCACCCCACAGACAAAATATCAGGCGAGTCATGTATGGACAGAGTAACTGCATACTCCTGGCAAAGGAGCATTTAGTATTTTGAAAAGTCTAGATGGAGACTTTTATGGGAGGTGATTTTCAAATGACGAGGACATGACAGTCAAAAGTAAGGGGAGAAGCTACTGCTACAGACGAATGGCATGGGCATACAGTCATATTCCTTCTCAAAGTTTTATATTTCTTCCTTTCTGCATCCAGAACCCAAGAAATCAAGTTTAACATCTGCAGAACTACAGACTGGCTTAAAAAGGAACAAACAGTTCAGAAGGGCTTTGTTCTGGGGGTTTTTTTTGGCAGATAATCACTTCAGCAGAAGTTCAGTAGCACAGTACAACAAAAATGGATTAATACAATAATAGCAAATTTAAGAGATTAAATTAACATCACAGGGAAAAGTAATCTTGACTTAGTTGTCTTCATAGCAGTCCTACCATATTAAATGCAGTATTAAGCTCCAAGACTGTCATTTCCAGAAGTAGAATGGATTTAAAATGCTGAAGGAGGAACACAAAACATTGCACATCAGATTTCAAACTGGACATACTGAACCTTGAAATGAGATGCTAACTAAACTGCAAAGATCATTAAATATTACAAATGTTGTAACAGAGAAGGCTGTGGACGCACCACTTGGAGTAATTTAAAAAAAGGATGAGACAGCTTTTTATGCTACACTTTAACACATTTTCCAAGAGAAATTTTACAGCCTAGATGACAGTCGTATGAGAGTCCAGTCACGCTCATGATTTTACTTGCATCTGGTTTTTAAGTTTGTGAATTAATCCTCCACCATTTGCATCCTTACCACGTTGCGTAAGAAGCCTGTGCTGCCTTTAGCATTCTTAATTTCTACAGCTACACACTGACACGCTGATTACAATCATACTGCATGCTTCAGTCCTAGACATTACAGAGTTCATACCTTGACCTCAACAAAAGCGAGAGGGATCTGGATACACTATAAGCCTAAGTCACTATAGCGATTAACACTTTGTATCTACACTTTATTCCATCTTTCCTAGTGCTTGGAAGACTTTTTTTCCCCGCTATCCCCAGGGTAGACTGGCAGACTTGGTTTTTGGAAGAATGAATGCATAATATTATGCCATAGCACAGAGTGAAGTAGGATTTTTATTTTTTTTCCTACCTGCTGAGATCTTAAGAGTATTTAATCTAATCTGTTCTCTTTTACTGAAGGGTCCTCTGACAGCAGTTGATAGCTTTGTCCTCCTGTTCTATGCCGGGTTTAGTAAGAAGAATGAATTGCTTTGGCTTACTCTAGAGGATATAATTTTAATACTAAAACACGTGGATGAAACCTCAATGCCACATGTCAAAAAAGACATGAGTCTGTTTTAACATTCTATGTAGGCATGCTATCGCTCTGAATGCAGTGAGAAACCACGGCCGAATGTGCTTTTAAGGCTAGATGGCACTAGGAGGAAGTAATAACTAAAGAGAAGTTTTAGAAGGTACGCTGACTTGTAGCTACCACAGTGCAAAACTTTATCAAGTTGCTACAACCTCTAAGTACTCTTCGCAGCAAATCTGTTTACAGCAGCATTCAGTCAGTTTACATGGGCAGATCTGAAGAATGGCTGCAACGACGAGACACTCACAAGTTAAAACTGCCACTTGAGCAGAAACCTTTATTCATGTCAAAAAAACCACAGGTTATTTCATAAAAATGTAACGTGAAGCATAAGAATAAATATTTTTTAAACAGAAGACACACTAAGGAAAGGGATTGTCTGGAAACAGGCAGATCTGTACAAAAAAGGGGCCAAGAAGGGACTTGTTCCAGAAAGTTAGAATCATGATTTACAAGTAGCATCCAACACCAAAAAAAAAAATATTAAAGAAATCCTGTACCATGGAATTCTGCCTATGAAATAAAGCTAATTACTGAAAAACAGTCATAGAGATAAGAATAGCATTTTAGCATTAGCATTTTAGCATTAAATCTTTCATTTTTAGTTCCAAACCTTTTTACAATTAAATTGACAGTTTCTGAGCAAAGATTAAGTGCAGAATTGAGTGTTAGTTTGAATACAGACACTGTTTAATCACAATCACAAACCACAACGTGCCGTGTTTCTGTTAACACAGCTTGACACTAGGTACTAAATGATAAAAAAAGGCAAAAACACTGATTCACTGTCACCTTAAGCCCAGGCTCCTGTCCTTACTGAGTAAAGTGTCTCCATGTTTCAGAAGACAAACTGAGCTTTAGAACTTAATCTCTGAACTATGGGTAGTGTTTGTTTTCAATATCTGGGTTCTTAGAATTTTAAGAAAAAGGTTGATTATAAAGAACTTAAAAAAGCATTATGGATGAAGTTTTTCTAGATGCATGATTTGTATTTCATTACTCCTTTTGACTTGCTACATTTTAGGACTGCCAATTTAGTTTAAACAAAAAGTCTTTTTAAGGATCTCATTTATTTTGGAACAGATTTCTTGCACTAGTCTGAGAACGAGGGGAACTGTTGGGGTCAATACATGGTCAGAGCTCCACTGTATCGAGCAAAGATGAACAGACCAGCTTCACCACTAGCTGGGGACGAAAACAATCAAAAACAGAAAGGTCTAAGATTTGTTCAGTGATTTGACTTCCTTTTTTCAGTAAATAAGCACTTTCCCGTATTTTCAGTAATGGATCATTTTAAATATCGTACAATAAACAAACAGATCAAGATAGTTATTATCCTCTCTACTTCCAAAAACCTAATTAATAGAACTTCAAGGCGAGATTCCTTCAAGACCATTATAAATACTTTTTGAGGGATCTGAATAATGACTTGGAGAAAATATTTGAATCATAGAACTGATTACAAGGCTGTACTTCACATTAGCTCAAGGAGTAGAGCATGCAGTATACATTCAAATAGCACACAGCCACAATGGACAAAACACAACAAACAAAACACTGAAGTATATGAGAGAAGAAATTGACTTGATACATGTTAGCAGTATTAAAATATCAATGGAGATGACACTTTTTGGTTGCAATTGGAAAAAATGCATTAAGAAATTGTTGAAAAAGCCAGGTCAATCCTTCAATTTTAACATGCTGAGAGTTAATTTCTTAAGGACAAAGAAATACATTTTAAAAAAACAGAACCTCAATATTAAAAGCTATCTTCTTATGGTGACTAAAATCACCAGTAAGCAAAAACCTTCTGAAACCAACCATGTAAGCAAAAATTTTTAGTCCAAGAAATTTGCTCAAATAAGGGAAATGAAGGGCGGAGCACTTAAAATTCTATTCTTTTTATTATACAAACTGATTTTAATACAAAGCTTTAACAAATAAAAAACAGAATATACTTAACTATTGTAATTCTGTTACACAGAACCCTTAATATGCTATCTAACAAGGAGAATAAAAAACCATAAGGGTACACTGACATTGCAACTTTTAGATAACCAACCCTTATTGCACTGCAAGCAGAAAGGGTTAAACTTCTTTCAAGCAAGAATTCAGACCAGTTAGGTTTGGATACATTCTTCACAAAGATATAACCAGTATAAAATTAGTCACCTAGAGCCTGAGGGTACAAATATACTATTTCACACAGTGTATTTTTATAACCTGTGCTAAATTTTCTCATAAAGTCTGTGTTGCAGTTCTAGTCAGAAGATCATAATGTTTACTTCATATCACAGTTCTTTAATTCAAATCTCAAGCACCTGACAAAAAAAAAAAAAAGAGAACAGCATGTAAAAGACACTGAACTGTTCATTGTCTTTCCACAGAGTCCTCAAAATTGCAGATGCTATTAAAGAGTTGCAATACTGAATCCAGCCCTGGAAGAGAGTCATCTTGTAATTCCACTTTTAAAGGGATCTTGTGGATCAACTAGGCAGGGTGAGGTAACACCTGGGACACTAGATTTAACAGCAAGGTTGATCCAAAGACTGTCTACAGTCAATAAAAAAAAAGTAAGCTTATCACCAAAGACCTGAACTCCAAGAATGAGCTCTCTCAAATGCCTCTCAATGACAGCAGTCAGGATTGCCTGAAAGAGGCTGGCACTAAGAACTGTGAAGGCAGAGAACCTCTAAAAAGGCACAGAAACTGCAACCTGCTCTGGAACCTCTGCTCCTCAGCTGTAGTTGCTTTCTGTGATGAAAACTGGAGGGGGAGGAAAAAAAAACCACAAAACAAACCCATACAAACCACCAAACAAAAAAATTGAGTATTGGTCCAGAGTTTTCCAGACCAGTGGGAGGTTAGAAGCTTCTCATTACAATTCTAACTAAATTTGTAGAGCATTTGAAACTGGAAAGTTATGTATCAGGTAAGCCTCTGTTCAGTAAATCTTACTCATTAATGTGTTCAGATAGGCAAAGGTATTACTGTCAGCATCTTATCTTGTATTAACACACAATAAGCCACACCAAAAAAACCCAACTGGTAAATAAATTCTAAAGTTGCACATAAAGGTTTGATTTCCTTGGCAAAATTACCTTCCCAAACAAAACTGCATGTGACGAATAATTATACCAGGACACAAACAACTTTAGCTAGGTGTCTTTATGGAATATCATTGCTTATATCTTACACTTAGGCCTAAATTCAAGGAGTTAGTTATGTGTAAGAAGAAATTTCAAAAATAAATGAATAAAGTAAACTGAAAGTTAACCCTTTCTTACCAGCAGGAATTATGCCAATCCTTATATTGCACTGGACTAACGGTGCTTTGGGATTATTTTGGTCTATGCCAGAGTCCTTCTGCATTCTTCCAATGAGACCATGCATCACTTCACTGAACATGCCGTCCCCACCAACACAAACAACACTGCCAGGAAACACAAATTAGAATGCACACTAACAGTCAATAAACAACACAGCAAGTGTTCTACTTACAGCATGCACTGGGCACATCAAAAACAGTTGTTATATTGTCCTCCTCCATTTTTACAGAACATAGTAGCCCACAGTCAAATTGGCAATTAACAAAAAGCAGAAAAAAAATAATCAAGCTACACAACTGCAAATGCACCTAGACATGTCTGTAATGTTAGGAAAAAAAAAAAGCAACGCTGGAATGCAACCTAAAAAAAAAAAGAATCTTTATCCTCTATTACTGTGTGCAGACAGACAAATATCAGTGGAAATTCACTATACAAGAAAAACACTGAACAGGACTGTACATACAGCTTTCTAAGTAAACAAAAAGGAAATAGGGTACCTGTTCTAAAAAGGGAAAAGAAAGTTAATATTTGTGGCTTCAGGCAGAAGTATATTCTACACTATTAATTTAATAGGTATATACATTATAAGGAAGTCAAAAAACAGAAGTGCATGCTTGCATGCTCTTTTGAACATGCTGAGAGCCCATCAAACAGACAGAAGTCAGGTATATTTACATAACCATTCATAATGAAACACAGAGTTCTAAATGTTACCAGATGCAAAACTTTGGTTTGCAAACTTAATTCAGGTCAGAGCTGGTGCTGCAGCTACACAGATCCTCAATATGTTAAAGCTCAGCAGAGAGTCCAGAGCCAAGCAAATACTAGGAAGTAAAAGACTATTTTACAGCAGCATACATTTCATGCACAATAATCAAATGCACACCTTGAACTTTAAATGCATAAACATTCTTTAACAGAAAAACTAACTCAAGTACACTTTAAAGGAGCACATGACAAATCCAAAGTTATGCATGTAGTCCCCAGCATACCTGTTTAGAAATGTTTACTGTTATCTGTAGCAATCATTTCCAATGCATAAACTAATACTTACTCTTCCACATAGTCAACAACAGATATTGCAGAAAGAGCATGTATTTCATAGGACAAGCTAGTTTATTTAAGTATTGATGATTTAAATTTACTTATTATTCTATTTTCAGCAAAGGAAAGCTTGAAAAATCACAGTTATTTTTTCATTTACAGAGGTCAGTATTAAAAATACACACTGTCCAACTTTAAGTCAAGACCCAAGAGACTGGAAGGGAGAAAAGGATGTTTATTTTTTGTTTTTATAATTAATTTCTCTTTTCATTGCTTAACTACATTATTTCTTAACTTTAGCCTCTCATCTTTCTCCGCAGACTCTAAGAGAGGTTAAGAGGACAAAAACTCTTACGTCAGCTCAAGGTCAATGCTGTCTCAGTAGTGCTCTATTTATAACAAATACTATATCCAGGCTCTGAGATGACAGTGATACGAGTGTCTATACCTGTCAAGGGTAAATACTAGCAGATAAAGAAGTTCACATATACAATATCAGCAAATGAACTGCAAACATCAGATGACCAAAGTTCAAGTCACAAGTGAAAGTCCCTAGTGAAGAACTACTGCACGAGAGCTCTTCTTGGAGTGATTCTTACATTTTGAGTTTATTTTTCCAGTGGACTAGCATTTCACCTTTTAGACAGATGACAACAGTAAACTACATATGCTAAAGGATTTCAGGAGAAGCAAGTCCACAAGACAAATGAGTTTTAAAAGATCTATGGTCCCTTCTAATTTCAACCATTTTGTGAAATAATTCAAGAACTAAGGAAAAAAACAATCTGAAAATTTTACAAAGGCTGTGAAACAGGCACATGGATAAGGAAGCACAGCGATTCATACATGTCAAACTTATTCTAAACACAGTAATTACCTGCAGAATATTACAGCATGCTCTAGTTGTTCAGCACAATGATGTACAAAAACCTGCTAAATTGTAACTGAATGAGTATTTTAAGTAACTGTCTTCAAAGAACAGCCATTCACTGAGCTACTAAATTAGTACACTCACCATAAGAAATTTTTGTAAGGTGAAATGGGAAGAACAAACAGGAAACTAGCACAAGAGGTTTAAATAAACTGTCTCAAGTAAATACACTTGGAAGGCAGTCAAGTGGTTATCACTAAGAATCCTGTATCTAGTTCCAAAATTACAGGCACAGCTTCGCCAAAGAGGGAATCTAGAGACTAAATGAAGATTCTCATCACTGAATGAAGGGAAAGCCGCTTATCAGAAGCAATCTAAAAGGACAGGTAAACGACAATCAGGTGTCGGAATTCAAAGAAACTTCCTGGATGTGAGAAGAAACTTGAAGGAACAACGCATTTATGTGGTTCAACTATTATTAAAATCTTCCATATAACCACATGTTCTGGACTCACGCATACGTCAATACCACAAAAGATTTCAGGGTAGGTTTCAAGCTATCACAGAATGCTCAACCTTTGGATGAGCAGAATTAATATTACATTCATCTTTTGAACACAAGCCTTATGCAAAAATTGCTATATTACACTTGAATGCATTGTGTGTTGGACAAGTTTACAGAAACAGTTTAGTTTTCCTTTGGTACTTCTAAATATGGTTCTCTTGTAGAAGGGCATACGTCCCAGAACTTTCAGCTGTTGCAAGAAACATATCAGCAATGAAGGCTACTATTTTAAATTAGAGGCAAGAACAGACTGATTACAGAATGTATCAGTTAGAGAAGAAAAAAAAAAAAAAAAGGCAAATGAAGTTACTTACCCATCATATTTATTAATATTAACTTCAAATAAATTGTCCTTAGCATGGTTAGCATGTTCAGTTACTATGAAGAAAAACACATTAAAAATTACTGTTATAAAAATATTACTGTAAAATGGTATAAAATATATGATTATAAAGATGTTATTATTAATTCATTAATAACCATGATTCTATTACCAATGTGACCATAAAACAGCTTGCCCATAAAATGTGTTTCAAAAGGTTTTATGCCAAGGAAAGAATTGGAAGAGACATGCACTTCAGTGTACATGGAAAAATACTTCACTAAAAAATAGTGCAAACGAGCAACTGGTTTTAACAGTAAAACTGAAAGGGGAAAGAAAGACAGTATCTTAAAAATGAAGAGCTCAAATAGCTCAGAAGTACCTGAAGTTTTGGTTTAGTATGCAGAAAATTGATACGTCATCATTTATCTGGGTACCTATGCTTTAATTAGAAAACATTCCCTCTCTACCACTTCATTTCATTTCCTTATTATAAAAAGGTAAGTAACATAAAGAACTAACTACTTTTTAGTAGTTTTTAGTGTTTTAAACAGTTCAGATTGTGTTTATTAATAAATATTCAATACTCACTAACAACATCCGTGGAGATAGAAGCCAGACTGAACAGTGGAGCAACCTTCTGTTCATAAATCCTCTTCCCTTGTCGTTTTCCTCCATATGGATTAATATATACAAGCAAGTGCTTTGGTCTACACTCTGTAGTAAGGAAAACATGTTATAGTACACTGCTTTTGTACACAAAACAAAAATTCAACAAGCTATACAAAACCAAACCTGTTAATATCAAAGTGAACATAGCACACACCACCCTCAGTGTAGAGAATTTCTTCCTAATATCTAATCTAAATCTACCCTCTTTCAGTTTAAAACCATTACCCCTCGTCCTATCACTACAGTCCCTGATGAAGTGTCCCTCCCCATCTCTCCTGTAGGCCCCCTTTAGGTACTGGAAGGCTGCTATAAGGTCTCCTTGGAGCCTTCTCTCCTCCAAGCTGAACAAACCCAGCTCTCTCAGCCTGACTTCACAGGAGAGGTGCTCCAGCCTTCTGACCATTTTCATGGCCCTTCTCTGGACTCACTCTCTGGACTCATCTATCACCTTTGTTATACTGAGGATACCGACAGCATTGAACAAATTTGTAATATGGTATCACGTGAAATTCAGAATCATTTAATCTGACTCCACATCTCACATTCTTATACATATTATTCTTGCAATACCTTCCCATTTAACGTGGTCAGTATCAGTTGTAAAAGAGCAAAGACAAATCAAGGGCAGCATGAGGAAAGGCACTTGTGAGTGAAGCATACACAGAAACACTTTTACATTAATTTATTTAAACAACATTCTTGCTTTGGTAACATAGTTAGAACACATTTCCTTTCTGTGATAAAGACAAAATAAGAATACCCACAAAACCACATCCTGCACAGCACATGCTTGCCGTATAGTGTAACTCCAGAAAACACCTTTGCTATTACTATCTCAAGTTTGTTCAAACAGTTATGGATTTATATTGGTGGCGGCAATTAAAGCAATTATTACACCTCTGTACTAACTAACAGCTTGCTGCATCTAGAGAGCCTATATTGGTGGCGGCAATTAAAGCAATTATTACACCTCTGTACTAACTAACAGCTTGCTGCACCTAGAGAGCCTTTCTTTTTTGTATAGAACACAAAGAACTGTTATAGCATTCACACTTCCTCAGATGGCATTCTAAATTATTATTTTAAATGGAAAGAATAAACAGTTATTAGATCGGCACATTTGCATAATAAACCCACCCAAGCTAGACTGCTTAACTGGTTTAAAGCTGCCACACACCCAAAGCATGATTCACCCTCTGAGAACCTTTTCTCAAATAGTCTTTTCTGAAGAGTCTGAAATTCTGTTACCTTTTCTGAAATAGCCTGTTGTCAATCGACTGAACACCTGCACTCCCGCAGAGGTGGCTGCCCAGGCCACATCTCTCACAGGTGTACTGAATGGGGGCACAAACCCCAGTGTTTGAAACGGATTAGAGTAAAACACTCAGTACAATTTGGCTAATACACAAGATACAAAAGTAGTGACAGGAAGAACGCAACAGTTCAGCTCTCAGTTCCCTCAACTTTTGAGCATAAGCTGCTCTTAAGAGTTCAAAAAAGTAGCTATACCAAAATAATACTAAATTATGTACAATCCTGTAAAATGACACTGCAAATGTTAGTAGTTTAGTCAAACTTACTCTGCATTTCAAGTAATTCTTTCAGCGCCTGTATCCACTGATTACACAAGTGCTCATCAACACACCAAAATGTCACATCACTGCACCGCCAGCGGTGATTTCGAGCTTTCTTCACATAATACACTATTTAAATGTTAAAAAAAAAAGAAAAGAAAGAAAAGAGGCACAATGAGAGAGTTCTGTGAAATGACAAATGCATTAAATGCTTTGCAGAGAGATCTCCAAAATATCTGCCTTTGGAGAAAAGTGGTAATTAACCTCCACTACATATTTCTGCAAATGACAGAAGTATTCACTGTGAACAGGACACTTGTAAAAAGTCAAAGTGAAAACATAAGTGAAAACACTTGCTCTAGGTCATTACTTCATAGCAGATACCCAAACATCAACTTCTTTTTAAAGCAAATACAATCTATTTTCCATAAACTGATTATAGACATGCTTATACAAAGGTTCACTGAGCTTACATATTATTTTATCCATACTTAAGTCTGCAGTGTCTTCATAATATAAAATGTCATAACCTTAGGAGGATAGGCCAAAACCTCACATCAGCTCCCATGTAACCAACAGTGTGAATTTAACTTCAAAAAGCTAAAATTTGAGAAGAATTTAGAATTTTCTTGTGCATTAAGAACTAGACTGGTGAAACAAGAAGCACCCGTACCTTTCCATCTACATTATTACCAATCATTGTTACCGAAGGGCTAAACGTGAGACAAGTACTCTACAATATCACATTTTGGCATGGGAACAATCACATTTGCTCCAGCTTTGCAGCACAAAAGTCACCACACTTTCTCCAAAACAAACAATTTTATTTCTGGCACTTTTTTAAAGAATGTTGTCAATAATACAAAGAACCTTTACATGCACGCATTCTGATGGTTGGGGACAATTTAAAAAAAACCCCGAACATTTAGGATTCATTTTTTCAGCCTCTTCCTTGATTTTCTCATCAAGTAGCATAAAACAATTGGCCTACTGCAAAGTCATTCTGCGGCAGAAACATAAGACATTAGTTAGGACTTCATTAAATAACTAAACACAGCATATGTTCTTAATGGAAAGGTTTTTGTTTTCCAAAATAAGAAACTTTACACTTAAACTGACACATTTTTGGTGGGAGGTTTTTTTTTTTTGGTTGGTTTTGTGGAGTTTTTTAGGGCAGAAGGTATTCGGGGGCTTCTTGTTTGTTTTTAAACATCACTTCTGTTTAAAAAAAATCTGAAGATTCCTTTTGAGTCTGCCTTAATATACCCCCAACAAAGTAATAAGTACAAGCATCTTGAGACTGTATTTGCCTTACCCGTGAAAGCATGGGGCTTTGCCATTTTGTGCCATTTGCCAGTATTACGCTGTTTCTTGTTAAATTCAGTTTCTTCTACAGCAATGATCTCAGAGGTTGGTACAAAACAGTTTTCTGTATAAACAGAAGATCTTACATGTTAACATGTTTAAACAGCACTAGAATTACTATTTCAACACATATGACATAGACATACAACTGGAGTGGCTGCTCAATAAGCACAACAAAGAGCATAAGAAGAAACTTACAGAATATTTTCTATTTCCTTTTGCCCTTAGTAAAAGTGCACAATCTATAACCACCCTATGAACTACTCCAAATGATATTTTAAATGTCTATGATTTCTCGGAATAAAATAGGTATTCTGAGTATAAAAACATTTTTGCATGAAGCCAAAATCCAGAAACATTGCCTTTCAGAGTAATGAAATTGCCCCTTCACTGACGCCTAGTCCAGATATTTGACAGTGAATAGCACAAGCTATTTCAAAGAATGTGCAACTAAATCTAGTGCAGAGAGACTACAGAGGCCATTTGTTATTCTCAAGTAAGTAGCTGGCTTATGAAAGAAGGGCATTCATATGAATTCTTAAGACTTTAAATCTCACTAAGCTTTTAAACTTCAGGATCTCCTAAGAAGCAAATTCTAGACGTTATGCGTATGTACTGTTAAATATTTCCCTTGTATCAAATTTAAAACTATTGGTTTTCAGAATTAAAGGCCTCTTGCCCATACACTGTGAAAGAATTTCCTCCACCCTCACTCTTTTTTCTCTTACAGTCCCTCAACATCTTTTCAGTCTTAACTCCTGTCAAATTGAGGATTTTCTCTCATTTTCATCACTGATTTCAAAATTTCCCTACTTTTACTTTATCTCAACAAAAAATGGAACTGAAAATGCATACTTTATATACAAGCAAGCACTGTGTATACATACACACATAAAACATTTGATTACATTATATTATTCTTGTTATATTAACTTCTGTTACATATAGAGATATACAGAGAGATTAAACACAAATTACAAACACTAATACTGTTGTTGGGTTTTATTCTACTTTTCATCTTCTCGCTATTTTGCAGAACTGTGGTGGTGGTGAGGAATTCAAGATAAGCAGAAAATTTTCCTGAGCCCTTCGCAGTGGTGGCTACAATTCCTTTGCCACCAGTTTAATTCCACCCCCCATCCTATTTCTTTGTTTCAGTCAACAGAGTTGCTACCTGTTTTCATGTCTATTGACACATTGTGGACTACATACAAAACACTTTTTTTTCTTTACAGGTGTTTTAATATTTGACTTGATTTATATTCCTTTAGAGATTTTATCTTCCCAGAGGTTTTTAGCTTGATTCCAAAATAACGTAGCCTCCAAACTTTACACTGAGGTCTTTCAATAATCTGGATGTATTTGGATGTCTTAACTACTGGCAAAACAAATTTTGCCTTATAATAACTGCATTTAGTACATTTAAGGCATGATGGGGACATGCAGCAGTCACAGGATGTCTTTATAAAGCTCCAACAGCAGAGATAAACTTGCTAAAACACTTGTGTATAGATACCATACATATACACATGTAACATTATTGAGTATTTAATATTAGATAGTAAAAGTTATTGGTCTTTCTAAAATTCAGAGAAAAGATCTGCTATGGAATCTCAACATGATTATTCACCTATCTATTTATCCAAGGAGAAAAAAAACAAAGAACAGAGATGGAACAATAAAGTAAGGGAAGGGAGAATGTTCTTTAACCTTCCTTTCCCAGTTCTCATTTTTCTACTGGCTGTGCCACCTACCTGTATGTCAGAACATGAAAGAAAGCTTGTTGCATTTTTAAAGATTGCACTTGATTGCCAACTCATTTTGTTGTTGCTCACATACATATGATACAAAACTGGCAAACTACATTCAGGTCAAAATTTAAGTGACAGTGCTTGAATGAACATTTTTGGAAATAGTTCTACATACAGGATACTTATTAGCATGTACGCTTGGAGAGGCAACAGAAATTGTTTTTATTAGCCATTTTCTATATAATAGATAAAGCTGTCCAACTATACAGATAGCAAATAGATTAAAATACACTTTCAAATCTGTATCACTGAAAACATTTCTTTGGAGTACATATTTTAGAACATATTACACAGCTTATATTAACAAACCTAGACCTTGAAACCACTTCTGCTAAGCTTTCCTAATTCTTCAGATGTGTTTTCCCTCTGACGGTCACATGACTGGAAATTCTGCTTTTCTAGCAAATCTCTTCACAGACATGGCAGAAATGCAAAGAGTAGATGTTTCAGTTACATATGTGTATTTTTTTTTACTTTAAGCCACAAGATTTACATATTAAAAAAAAAAAAAAACCAACCAAAACAACCAAATTCCAGGGGTCGGGGGGAGGACAAAACAAAAGCAAGGAACAGAGTGATCCTACCTTCCCTCTGTAAATTGTCAGGTTTGGTAAAATTCTAAGAAGTTTCTGTTTTTTGGATACCAGCCGATTATGGTCCTCAGTCCTACTTGGCACTGTACAACCATCACATAACTCTACTGCCCTGATAAGTATCCTACAATTTTGAGGCAGTCAAAACCACATGGTACCTAACACAGTAATTAGAGAGCCAGAAAGATGCAAAGCTGTCTCAAATACAAACATGTTATTCAGAACACTCCTTATAGCTTAGAAAAACAAGTCTGAATGCTGTGGTATTTATGTTTGAATAGAGCTCAAAAATTTCTATCAGTCCAAATATGACTCAATCACTATTCAACTTAGTATTATTCAACAATATATTGTTTTATCATAAAGCAAATGAACTACTCAGTCCTACTCTCCCCACTTTTCCCCAAAAGGGAGAAGTTTCCACTGGGAAGAAATCAGAGACCTTCAGTACGAGCAGCACAACCCTGTACCTATAAACACAATGCCCTCACCTGCCATTTAATCACCAAAACCCACCCCATAAAAATAAGTACAAGGTCTATCCCGCCCTCTTTTGAGAGGTCAACAAGGTTCACATATGTACTAATTATAGACCTTTTCCACACCTTTACCTTCTTATCAAGTAGCATGAGCCATTTCTTTCACTGATTTAGCACAAAGGTCTTCACTCATAAAGGCCTTCACCTTTAAGAGTTTCTCCAAAAACATGGAAAAATCTTATTGCCACATTAACAAAAAGAAAGTTGGTACTTAAAACAGCACAACTAGATCAACATTAATGAAAAAAGTTGAACTGTGGATTCAGACTGCACCAAACAAACAATTTAACTTGGCTCAGTACACTATACTCAAGCAACTAGAAAACAAGAGTTTCTAGACCAAATTCCATGTAAATACTGTGACTTTTTCAACATACACATCTAGATTCAAGAAACTGAGTTTTGAGTTCAGAAATACTGACGTATGTACCAATTTTCTTAAGCTTGGTCTCAAAGATCTTTACAAATTTATGTTTTCATGTCTCACTTGATTCAGCGTCTAGCATACACGACACACTAAAGACAATGAATTGTCCATCCAGAGCAGCTGGATGAAGGAGAATGGCAAAAAAAAAAAACCCCAAAACCAACCACCCAAACAAAACAAACCAACCAACCAACCACCCAGTGTACAGGAGACAGTCTTCCCAGCACACTGGCCGTGCCAGTTGTCACTCGTTCCAGGTTACATTACTCTTACAGTCTTAACAGATGCTCTTCTTGAAGAGCAAACTGAAAAATTAGCAAAATATTTAATGTATTAATGTACTTATAAGCAAACTCACTCAGAACCCCAGTCAAAATCTGTTCATTTGTGCTGTTAGTTATATATCCTACAGGCCAAATTCCTCCCTCAGAAACGTGTTAGCTCAAAGCAACAGAGTCATGTGCAAAAACATAAAAATGTTGTTGATCACAGCATTTGGTTTACTCTTAAAATTCAGCTCAGGCCCATAGATGCAGTGGCATTCAGAATTAATTTAAATTATTAGTGACTCTTGTGACTTAAAAATATTAAGTACTGAAAAGCTGGGGTGCAGATTTAAAGAAAAAGTAATTTCTTGGTCACTTTGAAAACTAATATACTGTTACAGACCACATGAACAGTAACCTATCCTGCCCTAAGTTTGAGCTTTGCCTTCACCTAAAAGCAAGAAAGCACTTTCTATCAGAAGACACATTGCATTATATTAACCACACGCTACAGAAAGCTGTGTCTAATACAGACCAGAATAAAAGAAGGTGGTGGATAGGGATATAGAGCACAATCACAGAGAATTCACATCCTGGAGGAAGGGGAAGAAAAAAGGCTAAATGATTTAATTCAAAACTGCAGAAGAGTCACAGAAATACCTGAAGGCCACAACCTCACAATACAGGTATTGTGAGATTCCCAGGTATAGGGAAATTGGCTTCTTTTTTTTTTTTTAAAGTAAATCTTAGAGTACTTTGTGAACCAATAGACAATAGATCAGCTCCTACTATGATCAGACACACAGCTGCTACGCTACACTTCACATCACTTATCTGAATTTGAATCTAATCACAGTAATTTGAACTTGGACAATTTACATATTTAAATTGTACTATTGAATGTTTTCCCATTGATTTTTTTTTAAATTTCCAAGTTAAATCTTTTCAACTGAACTATGAATATTTCAGTACTAAAGCAAGAAATAAGATGCACTTCTTCACCTTGAGGGAAAAAAAACACCACCAAAGAGGTGTCTGCTGAAAAACATGTATTGTTTAATGCAGTGTGCATCTATATTGGAATAACAGCTTCTAGAAGATGACACATTCTTCTAGAATGCCTTCCAGAACTTTTATTCCCCACATCGTACCAGTTCAAAGCAGTCAGGGGAACTGCCTAGAGAAAAACAGGGTTCAGATTTCTACACGTGTCCGTTGCCAACTGGGAATGACTGATGAAAAATGACCTTGACTAAGGATGTGCCAACACATTCCAGGTGCTGCACAGACCTTGTTTCCAAGCAGGCCCAGCTCTGCTGCCTCAGTACCGTGTTTATCAGACTGAGCATTCTCTAGAATCCACAACATCAGAATGGCATCAGTCTTGTGAACACTAGTACTGAGGCCTCCTCAAGTGGTTGTTTTTGGGGGGAAAAGACACAATGAGGGAGGAGAATTCTGAAGGGAGAAATAGACGGATTAGAAGAAAGTGCACACAATAAGTGAAGGCATGCAGTTTGGTGTCCAGTTTCATCATCACCTTCACACTGGTGTTTTACTAAGAAAAACACCCAGAAAAATGTCATGTGTAATGCCTTAGTACCAGGCACAATACAATCTTAGCCAATACTCCTAAAAAAAGTGTTAAATACACACATACAACATATAATCTGCTATGAAATTCGGTACACAAAGTTTTATCATGTGTTACTTGATAAAAATCTGATTGTGCCATCAACATGAAGAAATAAGATGCCCAGCTTTGCACATGCTATTTCTGATTAACAACTAGATCTCACGGAGAAAGGTTACAAGGTTGAAAAATAATGTTCCTCAGAACATTTGAAGATGAGATTATCCTGGACAATAGGAAAAAAGTCTCTCTTGTTTCCTGTCTGTTCCTGAATTCGGATGCAAGAGGGAAAGGTAGATATTTTAACACTTCTGCAATACACCTAACTATTACTAATACACTAACCTAGCTCTAGTGCCTTACCTGTCAAAATACATACCAAACCATTTTTACTCATGTTGCTAAATCCAAGACAGTAATAAATACTCAGAAAATAAGTAGCCCTGAGTTTTTTCAGTTTAAAGACAACAGTTTCACTGTAATAACTGCCTATTAAAAAAAAATACAGCACTTTTATACTGCATAATTAACTCTGTATTTAGGCACAATGCAAAGTCGTCACTCAGTTAAAAGGCTAAATGGTAGAAAGATACCAATCTTGGTCAAGCAACTCCTCTGAAATTATATGCTTCTAACTAACCATCTTCCCTATTAAAGTTTATTTATATACTGTGATGTATGCTGCTCATATTTCCAAAATAATTGTAGAGAACATGATGAGCCATCCCAGGTCTTAAAAGAGCTCAAAAACAACAGGGCAGCAATAATATAGAACTGCAATGGTATGAAAGCACAACTGCAGGAAACACATGAATTAATCAGGGTGTTAAGAGGAGGAGGTACATCATCTATTGTATTGCTTTCCACATAAATTATACCTGTACCCCCAGAACACTTAGGTTTGTTTGGGTTTTTTTTGCCTCCTGCCTTCCCTTTTCTCTCCTGATTCCTTGTCCTATTTTCCAAAAACTTGTAAATAGCTGTGCTACAGGACAGTAGCCATCCTCAGTAACCAGTCTGGCCTCCTAAAGAATCTCCAACCGGGTACTGCTTCAAATACTGCCTCAAAAAGAGTCTAGTTTTCTACATCCCACTCTCCTTCCACCATTCCCAGCATTCCGACATCCACTTTGGAACAGGCTTCAGTACAGGTTCGTACTCGGTTTGGCCCACCAGGAACAAGTCAAGAAAGCTTACAACTTAAGAAGTTGAAAAAAGTTACAACTGTAAGGAGTTATTAGCATGCTGAAGTTTACAAGACAGGTATCGTGATTTTGTGGCACTCTTACATGGTCTAAAGGAAGTTATTGTACAGTAGAATGGAGCCCCCAGTGAACTTGCTCTAGCCTACAAGATCAGTCAACTGGTAACTTTGCAAGGGCATTTTTAGGATTTCACACAATTCAACAAAATTCTCTCCAACGCAAGGGCTAGTTTACCCACTAGGAGCAACTGTCCCAAAATGCTTGCAAACCATATATTTAAGATCCAGGTCCCCTTCTCTAGACTAATTTTACTTCATTTTTGTAAGTATACAGCTTATTTTTCACACCAATATATGAAGGTCAGCAGAATTAAAGGACTAATTTGTCTTCAAAGTCTTAAATTCATTTAGCTGCACATCTGAAGTAAGTTCAGGAATTTTCAAAAACTTTTTTCTGAAGTACTGCTGATAAGAACTAGATTATGTCAAATTTTACTTGCACAATAGCATGGGAAGGATGACAAACTTATTAAGTTACCAAGAATAAGAAGAGATATACTTAAAACATGGTCAACTCTCAGTTAAGTAAACTACACCATTAAATTCTTACAATTCCTTTTGAGTCCTCCTTCTCCTTGTTACCTTCACTTTTTTTCAAAAAGCCTCAGGCCAACAAGATATTATGACAAAATAGGGGAAATATTTAAGAAAGGTACATGGCAAGAAGGGAAGAATTATTTAACTATTTAAGTTGGGGAACTTGCCTGGGACTGGAGACATCTATATGTAAGTCTGTCTCAGGTAAACTAATAACAGAAACGTCAACTAGAGGTTTCTCTCTGCCTTAGCTCCTCCAACCTCTAAAACGAGGGTGACAGTTTTCTGCTCTACAGCGGCTGCTGTGAAAAGCAGGACATTACAAATTTTCAGATGTTCACATACCATGCTAATAGGGCTATGTTAATAATAGGAATAATTACTATAAAAAAAATCCCAAGGTCAAAGACTCTGATAAAATGCCGCCTAAAGTACAGTAGATAGCTTGATATACTGTATGCACAGACATTTTCAGAAGTTAGCCTGAAATTTTATCAGGTATTTTCAGCAGTGACCTCTCCTACTTGCAGTTTTGTAAGCTGGCACTATTGTAACTGCACAAAAGCTGAACTATAAACAGCTTTGTTAAGCTATTACCAACTATTAGCCTGTCTTCACTATTGCCAGAACAGTAACTGGCAAAAGTTAAACTTTCTTTGGAAAATTCCCTAAAGCCCTTTTCAAAGAGCTTTTAAAAAAAAAAAACTCATTTGAAAAAAACCCAAACAACCAAAGGAACAATAATCTCCTGAAACAATCCCACAGTATGGAAGTGTTTTTTACCCACAACTAAATCATGTAACTGGGAAAAAAAGAAAAAAAAAGTTGCTTTTAAAGTTCTGTAGGTCTGTTATGCGCTGCTACGATTAATGTTAATACAACATCACAGCCTACACGCTGCTACCTGCTCAAGAAACAGTGGGGTTCAGCCAAACAAATCCCTGCTCTGCTCACCCGGCGGCAGGGCCGGGCTTCACCCCTTTGTCACCAGCAGCCGCTCTCACGGCAGATGCTCAAACGGCCTATCTCCGTACCGCAGGGACCCTGCTGCCCCGGACGTGTCCCTCCAGCTCTGCCGGGGAACGCACAAACCCAGCGACCGGCCCGGGGCGTTCGGCACCGCCGGCCCTGCCCCGCCTCGGCCCCGGCTTCACCCCCGGCCCGGGCCCGCGGGGACACAACCACCCTCCGTCCTTCACCGCCGTACTCCGCCGCCCTTCTTCCCAAAGGCGAAAAGGCGCTTCCAGTACAGGAAACACCCAGCGCCGACACAACACCGAGCCCTCAGCCTTCCCTGAGCCGAGCAGCCGCCGCCAGCGCGGCTCCCGCACCGCTGCGGGCCGTCCCCGCCGGCACCCGTGCCCGAAGCCGCCCCGCCGCAGGCCGCCCAGGAACGGGGCGAACGCCTTTCCCCCGCCGCTGAGGAGAAGGGGTCCCCCGGGCGGCCTCGGCCCGCTGCGAGGCCGCGGCAGGTGCGCTAAGGCCCGCCCGGGCCGCCCCACTCACCG
>NW_015094506.1:42141182-42147657 GCF_001431845.1 Calidris pugnax | reverse complement strand
GGGCGGCCGGGGACGCGGGGTCGGCGGTCACCGGGCAGCGGGACTGCGGGGCAGGGTGAGCCAGCAGGGTGCCAGGTGGCCAAGAAGGCCAGCAGCATCCTGGCCTGGATCAGGAACAGCGTGGCCAGCAGGAGCAGGGAAGTGGTCCGGTGCCAACAGCAGGAGCAGGGAAGTGGTCGGGTTCCAACAGCAGGAGCAGGGAAGTGGTCCGGTGCCAACAGCAGGAGCAGGGAAGTGGTCCGGTTCTCTTTAACATCTTTATCAATGATCTGGACGAGGGGATCGAGTGCACCCTCAGTAAGTTCGCAGATGACACCAAGCTGGGTGGCAGTGTCCACCTGCTGGAGGGTAGAAAGGCTCTGCAGAGAGATCTCAACAGGCTGGATCGATGGGCTGAGACGAACGGGATGAGGTTCAACAAGGCCAAGTGCTGGGTCCTGCATTTGGGTCACAACAACCCCAGGCAGTGCTACAGGTTTGAGGAGGAATGGCTGGAGAGCTGCCTGGCAGAAAAGGACCTGGGGGTGTTGGTCAACAACAGGCTAAACATGAGCTAGCAGTGTGCCCAGGTGGCCAAGAAGGCCAATGGTATCCTGGCCTGTATCAAGAACAGCGTGGTGAGTAGGGCCCGAGAGGTGACCATCCCCCTGTACTCAGCACTGGTGAGGCCTCACCTCGAGTGCTGCATCCACGAGCTGCCTGGCAGAAAAGGACCTGGGGGTGTTGGTCAACAACAGGCTAAACATGAGCTAGCAGTGTGCCCAGGTGGCCAAGAAGGCCAATGGTATCCTGGCCTGTATCAAGAACAGCGTGGTGAGTAGGGCCCGAGAGGTGACCATCCCCCTGTACTCAGCACTGGTGAGGCCTCACCTCGAGTGCTGCATCCACTTTTGGGCCCATTACCACAAAAAAGACATTGAGGTGCTGGACCAGGCCCAGAGAAGAGCAACGAAGCTGGTGAGGGGTCTGGAGCACAAGTCTTATGAGGAGAGGCTGAGGGAGCTGGGGTTGTTCAGCCTAGAGAAAAGGAGGCTGAGGGGAGACCTTATCACCCTCTATAACTACCTGATAGGAAGCTGTAGAGAAGCAGGGGTCGGTCTCTTCTCCCAAGTCACAGGCGATAGGACAAGAGGAAATGGCCTCAAGTTGCGCCAGGGGAGGTTCAGGTTTGATATTAGGAAACATTTCTTCACCAAAAGGGTTATCAAGCATTGGAATGGGCTGCCCAGGGAAGTGGCTGAGGCACCATCCCTGGAGGTATTCAAAAGACAAGTTCACATGGTGCTCAGGAATATGGTTTAGTGTTGTTTTCCTGTGTTAGTTTTTGTTTGGTTGGTTGGTTTGGTTTGGTTTTTTTTGTCAGTTAGGTTGATGGTTGGACTAGATGATCTTAAAGTTCCCTTCCAACCTAGGTGATTCTGTGATTCTGAGCCCCCTGCACTTGGCACTGGTGAGGCCCCACCTTGAGTGCTGTGTCCAGTTTTGGGCCCCTCACTACAAGAAAGAACGTGTCCAGAGAAGGGCAATGCAGCTGGTGAGGGGTCTGGAGCGCAAGTCTTCCGAGGAGAGGCTACAGGAGCTGGGGGTGTTCAGCTTGGAGAAAAGGAGGCTGAGGGGAGACCTTATGGCTCTCAACAACTACCAGCAAGGAGGCTGTAGAGAGGTGGTTGTCAGTCTCTTTCCCAAGTAACAGGCAATTGGACAAGAAGAAAGTCACGCCAGGGGAGGTTTAGATTGGATATTAGGAAAAATTTCTTCACAGAAAGGGTTATCAAACATTGGAATAGGCTGCCCAGGGAAGTGGTTAACTTATCATCCCTGGAGGTATTTTGAAGGTGGATAGACGTAGTACTTAGCAATATGGTTTAGTGATGGTTTCTGTCAGTGTTAGGTTGACAGTTGGACTAAATGATCTGAAAGGTCCCTTCCAACCTAGGCAATTCTGTGATTCTATGACAAGAAGAAATGGCCTCAAGGAGGTTTAGATTGGATACTAGGAAAAATTTCCTCACAGAAATTGGAACAGGCTGCTCAAGGGAAATAGTTGACTCACTATCCATGGAGGTATTGAAAAGGCAGGTAGACATGGTGCTTAGGGACATGGTTTAGTGGTGTTTTTGGCAGTGTTAGGTTGATGGTTGGACTTGATGATCTTAAAGGTCCCTTCCAGCCTAGGCAATTTTGTGATTCTGTGACCCGCTTTGTCTCCGCACCCCATGCTCTGTCTGTTGCAAAAGTCTGCTGTGAACATTGGTCTACCAAATCCACTGCTGAGGAGTCAGTAGTGTCTCACTGGACCTTTGCGCTTTGCCAGCTACATCAGCTGTTATCATTCCTCTTATGTTTGGATAGCAAGGTCACTGGGCCACAAACATCCTCTTCATTTCAGGTTGTACCATCTCTAGCTTATTTCACTTCCATTCATTTATAACCACTTCTTCAAGCCAGAACAGCTGTGCAGAAACCACAGCCTAAAGCTGATACTCACAGTGCAACAGACACTTTTGGTGTTGACCGCCTCAGACATGTTCCAGGAGCTAACAGATCACTAATATCAAGCCGTATTCTTAAAGATATTATTTATTATTTCTCCACTGGGCAAATTAGATCTAATGTTTTATAGCCTGCAGTCACCTGAATCAATATTCTTACTCTGTGATACATGCTAGCTGAAGAAGTAAAAACTTCCTTCTTTTTACCATTCTTGCCTATGAGTATTTCCTTTTATTTGACAACTCTTTTTGGCTTTGCAAAGGCTGAAGTCTTCAGCTGTAAGACACAGAACTGAGAAAATATTCTCTGGTCTTTTAGAAGCTTACAGAGGTATAGGCACCACTAGCAGGAACGGTGCTCCTCATCCACATTCCTTATTTGTTTAGATAAGGAGAAACCACTTATTTCTACCTTGCACCCCGTTTCAGTGTAACAGTGTTTTGGTCCATGATTTGGGATCCTCCACGCTGCTACAGGAATGTCTTGTAGGAATTCTTGCCAGTGCTGTGTTTGGCCCGCTCTGGCACTCTCAGGCAGTGCCCTGAATACCAACATGTTCTTCTGGGAAGTAAAGATCAAGTTTGAGCCAACACAATATTTTTTCTAATAAGTTTTAGTACTTTATGATTTTCTTCTTTGACTCTAACAGAGAAAGAATTTCTAAAGTATGACTGACTTGGTAGGCTAAAGGACATACATGTTAATTATTGTTTTACTGCTTATTACATAAACCTTTAATTACCACTGAGGGAAAAGAACTACAGATGCAGCGATTCCAGTAAGCTGCAAGATTTACAGCCTAAAATCTTGGTGCTAAAGCCGGCTGATCACAGGGCTCCGCCCTGAGAAATGGCATGGTTGTAAAAGCACCTCACTTTGTTCACAGGTCCACAGAGGCCACAGGGAGGGTTGCAGTTGTAGTTAACTTGGGAACAATAATACGTTGTGTAACAAGTACAATTCACAATGACAAATGGGAAGAATGCAGGAAGGTAACACAACTTACAAGGTTTATCTCTAAGATCTGTTTACTACCTATCTAGCAAACACCATAACTTCTAAAGTCAAGTTTCTCTTCTTAGTGTCTGATTTTATAATAGGTCATTCATCTGGAATTACACCAAGCTGAGTGTTCACAAGAGAGTTGATTTACTAGGGAATCAAATGGGATGCCCTCTGCCATCCAGAGGGCAGTAGAGGGATGGGATGCCATCCAGAGGGACCTGGACAAGCTAGAGAAGTGGGCCCATACAAGTCTCATGAAGTTCCAAAAGACCAAATGCAGGCTGTCACACCTGGGTCGAGGCAATCACCAGTATCAATACAGGCTGAAGGAAGAGATTTTTTACTATAAGGGTGGTGAGACACTGGAACAGGTTGCTCAGAAAGACTGTGGATTCCCCATCCCTGGAAGTGTCCAAGGCCAGGCTGGATGGGGCTTTAAGCAACCTGGTCTGGTGGGAGGTGTCCCTGCCCATGACAGGGGGGTTGGAACTGGATGATCTCTAAGGTCCCTTACAACCTAAACCATTCTATGATTCTATTATCTCTATCCAAAGCACTTTTAGCAACTTTATGTTGTACTGAAGAGGATCATTACATGATAATATAGGCAATTAAGGAACACTTCTAAGCAGGTACATCTTTTTAATCAACAGAAGCAGACAGGTATTCTTCAGCATTACCAAAATATTGATTTAAATCATTACGAACTTGAGCTATCTCTCTTCCAGATCTTTTGGAGGTGTACTTCTTCATTAGGACCCTGCAACTAATTTTTTCCACAGTGAAAATCAAGCATTCCCTTTCAGCACCTTGGCAGAAGTAGAAAGTACTGTGTATCCAACCTTCCTGAGAGACAGTGAGTCTGAAGTGAAAAAATGTAAAATATCTTAACCAAAGCAAAACCTGGATAATACCCACATAAGTGCACCAGAGACCAAAGAAGAATCATATTCCACCATATTTTGGAAATTCTACTCAGTTCTGTGTTGGAAGTTTAAAGAGAATCACAGATTTTTACAAAGAACTCTGGAAAACACAGATGTGTGATGGAGCCCTTCAGCTGCTATGCCTTGTGCTCCAAGGGAGAAGGCTCCAGGCTCAAGGACTCCTCCATGTCCCAAGAGACAGCCGCAGTGGTGCTCCGTCCCACTGAGGGAAGAGGAGCTAGTTCAGGTGATGATAAGAGAAGAAGTTCCTAATATTGTCCCTTGAACCTTTACGCAAGAGCCAGCCATGGTCTTGCCCAAATGACAGCTAGTGCAGAACTGAAACTTCATTGCTCACGAATTAAAAACTGGAACTAAAGTCAAGAAGAGGTTGCTACTTTTGCCTATTTTTTACTGCCCATTGATAGCTAAGAAGCGTTTCTTTTCTTCCACAGAGAAAACGCCCCAAGAAAGTTTTTAGACAGCTGCTTGGGAATTATCAAAAATTTTAATCTCAGTGCATCTCAGGCAAATTGAAGTACTTACACATGAATCAAATTCTGTTGTCAAGTAGACACACACAAATCCCATTAGAACAGTGTAAATATACCCAAAGGCCAAATTTGGCAATTGAAATACTTTTGGAAAATGCAAACTAACTGACAAGGATAATAGAACAGAGGGAAAAAAAAAATCATTTTAAATATCAAAATACTGACTAATGTTCTAATTCCTTTTCTACTTGTCAGCAAACAAAGACTAAAGCATGAGTGCATTATTCTTGCTGCTGATGGAAAGAATGACATCACCTTCTCTAGAAAAATACCTGCACTATTTTAAAGCACTTCTATGCTTTTATCATAAAAGTTTAAATTACAGTTATTATTGGAAATGATCTGGAAAAAAAGCAGCTTTAAAGGCTTGTCAAAAAGGATGATTGCAGCCCTTTACTCACTTGAGCCAAAAAGTAATTGAGAGAAAGTTGTTGATACACTGGAGGGTGCGGGAATGGATCCAGAAGATACTTTGTTGTCTTGTGAAGGGAAATGCCGCAATGCTGTTCCTGAGCCACGGAAGCTTGCAAAATCCTTCTTCTGAAGCTCCAACCTACCTCCATTGTCTCTACATAAACTACTTATCACTGTGAAAAGCACAAAAAAGGATTTGTTTCAAGCTGTTATAACTATCGCTCCCACCTACAAATACACACAGAGGTATTGATTTGTAATTTTTGTTTAGATCCTAATTCCTGTTTTAATTATTAGCCTTAACTGGGGTCCCCAAGGAGCTGTGAGACACCCCTCTCATCCAACTGCAGCCTTTTAAGAAACAATGAAATTAAAAGTTTCCTGTCTGACAGAATGATAATGTTCTCTGGCAACGTGCAGCTTTGGTCTTAGGTTAATAAATTGCTGTAATTAATGGAAAAGGCCAGGAACCACTCTTCTTTCTTCTGTTTCAAAGACACAGGAATCTAAGATTTTTTATCTTCTTGATGGACTTGAGTGGTACAGAGTGTGTGGGAGGGTGTATAAGAAGTGTTTGTTCCCCTCTGGTGAGAATGCTTAAATAGGTCTTTCCCTGCCGTGCTTGTAGGCAGAACTGCAGGTAACATCCAAAGTTTCTCTCTTCTGTCCACCCCTCAACTATATCAGTTGTTCCAATAAAAGAGTATATTTTTTTCTCCGCAAGCCGTGCTCTGATGATATTTCCAGTGCCTCAAAGCTGCAGAAAAATTGCTCTTTACCAGGCGCATTGCAGACCTTGCCTGGAGCACGCCCACGGGCTTTGTTCCAAACCCATGCGTATGGACCACTTCTCAAGAAGAGGTCTAAGGGATGGTAACTCTGGGTAGGCAGGCTGTTTTTTATAGTTCACACTATGTATCATGTTCAAAAGTAACCTCTATCATACATACTAACTCTTACACTTACCAAGTATAAGAACAGTTAAGATTTTTTTGGAGGTTTGTAACTCTGCCTGAGGGTTTTTTTTGTTGTGTTTTTTTTTTTTTTTTGTTTGGGTGGGGTTTTGGGTTTTGGGGGGGGTTT
>NW_015094506.1:42045285-42141064 GCF_001431845.1 Calidris pugnax | reverse complement strand
CTCGCTGCTCCAAACAGGCATTCCTGTGGGGTCCAAAAGTTTTGGCTGCTGGGAAGAGAGAGTGATGGTGTCAGTATTTCTCGGAGGCGTTCCAGGTGATTAAGCATCAGTGTATGTGACACCCTCTTTCTCTGACCACAGAAGGAATCAATCAAGACATGACAGTTCCCTTGATCACAACCCCAAGCATCAGTCCACCCTCCTTTCTCGGGAGTAGGTGACTCATCTCCTGTTTTCTTGGTGTTTTTACAGCCAAATCACCTGTCTTGGGTTGCTTTTTGTTTCTTTGGTTTTTGGGTTTTTTTTTTTTTTTTGGTTGGTTGGGGTTTTGGTTTTGGGTGGGGTTTTTTGTTTTTGTTTTTGTTTTCCACACAATTACAGGGCATGTGCCTGCCACCAGCAAGACACTATTGACAAATTTCAACTGTGAGCTCCAAACTATGCCAAAAAAGAGCTTCAGGATGAAAGAACTGTTAACATAAAAATTCCTACCATCACCAAAGCAACAATTTTTCTCCCAACTCATTATTAGACCTCTAAGTTAAGCCATTTTGACTGTACCTTTTATTCCCAGAGCACTTCTTTGATGCTCCGCTTCAGCAGGTTGGGCTCTTCTAACTTATACCAGACAGTGTGGCCTTCATAAACTAAAGTAAGATTATTCTTCCATTTAAGATGGAGAGACTGAAAGTCTGTGCTGAAAAATTGAAGTTTTAAACTCAAGATTCATAGTGTCGTATTTTCGTTCAACCTATCCCACCATTTCAGTTTCAGCAGAAAAGAAACCCACAGTTCTACACAATACCTTTATCAGAACAAAATTAATTCAGAAAAGATAAGAGTATATGAAATAGAAAAAAATATATAGGTTTTCTCAATCTTATCAGTCTTTGAACACAGTCTCCTCAGTCTTGTTATTGATTTATTATGTAATTGGAAAGTTCGCAGGTGCACAATTTTATATTTTAATAACATCTGCCTTTTCAAAGACAAAGATCCTGGGTGTAGATTCTTTTAAAGTTGTGTTTGTGGTAGAAGGTAGAAGAAGGAAGGGGTTTGTTTCTAAATGCCAGTGAATTGTCTCCTTTAAACTGCTTTAATTAATTCATGTGATTTAATTAACATCATTGCTTTCTGTGCTTAGTACAACATTTTAAAAGTACATTATAAACCCAAAGTAAATGCTTAGAAATGCAGGTGAAATTTTCTTTCAAAGACTAAGATTCTGAATGATCAGATCAAAGATGTGTTGAAGCTGTTTGTCTGAATAGAGTAATTTTATCTCTGATTGTTTTTCAGCTGACTACTGAAATGATGATGACAGCTGGTATGAACTTGTCTGAATCAGTGATACCAGAATGCAAATACATGCCAATACTTTGCATAAAATTCACAAAGCAGAGCTATTTCTGCACAATGCTTTTTGACATCTCAGCATGCATGTTGACTCGAATTGGCATCCTCTCTTCTTGATTTTCTGGTACCAAAATTAAATGGAAAGCTAAGAACAGAATATAAAATCAGATGCAGCTACCCAAAAAAGAGGGCAATGGTGAACAAAGAGGATCTTTTCATAACTGAAGCTAAATATTTAATTCTAGCAAACAAATATATTTAAGGAACTTTTCTGTACCTGACTTCATAGTTGTTCAAAGGGATGCCAGTCATGCTGGGGACAGTTCTGAACATACTGAAAAGAAAATTCAAAGGCTGAGGAGTAACCTGATAAACACTTGTAATCTGTATGTCTTGCCAGGTGGCAATGGCTGACTAATTCAGAGCACACCATTTTATCGGATACGTATTTAGAGCTGACTAGTCTGCATGTCATTCTAAACATAATTTGTAGAAATTGTAGATTTTGATGAAAGTGATACATTTTCAAAAGATTGCACAGGGTTTTAGTCAACCAGCTCATTTAGTCAGAACTATGAATCAAACTTCACTGCAATGCTTTGAAAAATCAATCACCTCCAAACTCTCTGCAGACAGTTTAATAGGAACAGTTTTGTGAAAATCATGACTCTGAAAGACACAATTCTATATCACTGTGGCTAAGAAATTACAATTAATAGTAATCAATGTTTTGAAAAAACCTGTGTGCAGAGGAACCATTCAAACCAATTGCTTTTATGGTTGTATCTATAAGAGCAATTCAACAGAAAAAGAGACTACATTGTTACCAGCAGATTATTTGCCTTGATTAGCAAAGGAAATGCAATAATGAGACTTGAACTTACTGCACTTTCATACTAGATTTAGCTGTGAGAAACTTCCTCCTCTGTCACAGCAGGATGGGCGTACAATAAACATATGAAAGGCCAGAACAGCAACTGTAACAGAAACTAAAGAAGTAGTATTGAGTTGAAATTAATATTTAGCCTAAAGAGGACTCATACAACACTTCACTCCTCTTGCATTTTTAAGCAATTTTTGAGACTGACTAGAATTCTTAGGACAGAAGCTAATGTAACGCTATGCGTGCCTTTCACAGCCAGCAACCACTGGCTACTGCGAAAACATGTGTGACTTACTCACTGTACCATATGGCCGGTAATCTCAACATCACAAATCATTCTGGTTTTGGAAGGAAGCGTTTTGAAACGCTGTGGGATAGAACATGAAGTGGAGAGAGAGAAATAGCGAAATGTGCTACGGACTCTCGGTAAAAAAACAGAAGCGCAACTAGAGGATTACAGAAGCCAACAGCCCCCAACTACAAACAGGAGAAGAGCAGGAGGAGATAAAAAACCGACATCTTCCCTTTTTTACCAGCACAAACCCCTCTGCTCACAATGCACTGTTTCAGAAGACAAGCAATGTTGTGTGCGGTTGATTAGAGAAACACACACAGCAGGGTCGGCAGCAACATAGCTTGAAGTTGGGTTAAAACACAGAAACTGTTCTCCCGTAACTGAATCAATGCCAGTGTGGCTCTCCAAAAAATAAAACTGCAGACAGACATTAATTGCTTTCACTCTCTGAAGGCACTATGACTGCAGAGCGTCTGGGGGTGTGTGCAGGTACACATGGACAGCCAGGTGAAAAAGCATTTCTCTGAATCTCCAAATTCACTGAGTTAATACTGATGTTAACAACTCACCCACTGCTCCACAACGCAGAGTAACGTAAGCATAATGCACCTACCCTTCTTTACCTTTGAAACTTAATTTGCTAATTCTAAAAATCTTAAGAGTTTCTCCTTCCTGTGTTCTTCTCTCTGGTAACCTATTTAGCTGTATAGAGAGTATGATGTATGAGAATAAATTATGCTTGCTTCACAGAAAGTGAGATAGCCTAATGAGAGTGTCAGAGTATTGCCTCCTAAGATTAGTTTCAGACACATGAATAAGTAGCTTGCTCTTTGGAAAGGCATAAACACCTGTGGGAAAAGAGGACTTAAAATTAACATCCTCACCATCACTCCCTATCCCTGCCCCATTTTCCAGACAGACAACAAAATGCAGTATCTGGACCCAAGCCACGGAAGCCATTGGATTTCTAACCTTGATTTGTGGAGTTCATTGTTTAAAGCTTTAGATTTGTTTTGATCTTTTTGTTTAGCACATACTTGGGTACTGAAGCTCATTGTCATCCAGTTGCTGATAACAAAGTGCCAAGAGACAATCATGGGGCTTTTTGGTAGCCAAGATGTCTGTCTGGGACAGGCAGATATGACATAGGGCCTCAGAAAAGACCCACAACCTCTGAAGCACCAGCTGGTAGCTAAAGTGGATACCCTACAGTTGGTCTGTATCTAAAATAGCACTAAATGCCCAGGCTTAGGCAATTGAATGTTACTCTGCATGTTTGACAACACTCTCTAGCAGGGAGACATCAGAGTTTTGTCAGCTAAATCCCACAATTAATGTCTTAGCCTTCTTCTAATCATTTAGACACATTTTCCCCCTGACTAGAAGTGCAATCAAAGTGAGTGATGCGAAAGCTCCTAACATCTCCATTATATGAGGCTCAGGAGGTTCACCTTGATTTAGACATAAGCTGGTTTCCTGGGCCAAACATCTCCACTGCATAGGTGGTTCAATGTCTGGGAAAAGTCATATGCACAAACTGGAAGACCTTTTGGTAGTATAGTCCACAAATAAATTAGGAACTATTGCTCTTGAAGAGCACTGCAGCACTTCTGGAGCAATCTTTGTCATTTAGTTTCCTTCCAAACAGTATCTGTTTCACGGGTACCACAACTGTCCTCAGAGCTGAACTAATACACAGTAAATGGAGACAATGAAGGGATTTGTTTCAAAACTCCTTTACTACTATGAACCTCGTTGATAACGTAGACCCAATCACCCTGTACATTCAAACTTTGGCCCAGGCTACTAACCCAGATGATTTTATAGTTTTATCAGCTTCACTGCTTGGTAAAGTGGCTTCCATGGCTTAGGAAGCATTATCTTTTAAAAAGAAAACTTCTTCTGCTTTACTTACCTTTGTACATCACCTGAGAAACTTCCAGGCTCCAAATCTCCATGAGAAACTGGCAAGATACCTCCTTTGTATCAAAGGGGTTAGAGCAACTCAGAGTTGGTGGCCACTACCTGACATTTCATAGTTTCATGACTATGTTTTGAGATCCTGCTACAGTGTAAGTATTCAAAAAACACCAAACAGGTTTCAAGCAAAATGATGGCTGAATTATATTGCCCTTAAGTTGATCTCAATAGCTTTAAGAGACAGGATCCAATGTAGAAACATTTTGTTAAACATCATATTAAAATATCCTGGTTTTTAACAGTTTTGCAATGGTGAAGTTATTATCAAGCCTAAGTAAAACTTTTATTAACCCCCCTGGGATTGAACCTACAGAGACACTCTGTACAGCATCAGTATTGGGCTATGTAGCGTCTCATTTGTTCTTCCCCAGTCCACCAATACTACAATATATACTACTTATTTTTCCACTTCTACAAATGATCTTCTGCACCACCTCATGTAAATAGTATAGAATCTCTGATTCCTTTCATATATATTTTTTTTTTTATTGAAAGATGTAATGGACAGTTAGTGAAGTAGCAGTTCTGTCATATCAGAACCTTGTTCATCATTATCATGGTCTTAAAGATGCTGTTGCTATAAGGAGGTAGGTGTTAACACACGAACAACCCTTGTAGCTACTTTTAAACCTGTGTGGAAGACTCCTCTTTTTGGTTTAGGAACCCAGAAGCATTAGCTGGTGGGGTATACTCAGTCAAATGTGCTTCTTGGATATCTTTGAAGTATTATCTTACCACCCAACCTCCTTTTCACATGTTCCAGCTCACTGCAAGAGAATCGCTTGGTCACTGATGTATAGTCTATCTAAACCACACCTACCACCCAGTGCTGCTGGGGATTGTTATTAATGACTCAATGAGCATTCAATCAATCTGACTAAAACCAAAAATATATCATATTTCATTAAGTGCGGGTACACAGAATCCTCTCATGGCAGTTCTCCATGGGTGGATACATCTTCTATGCAAAATCTGTGACTCATAAGCACGGAAGTGCTGTGTCACTTCAATTTGGTGAAGAAGTTACTTTCATGCTGATGCAATAGCTAAACTGCATAAGCATATCAAATTTCAAGTTTATTTCTACCTATGAATTTAGATGGCATAATGTATTTTCCTCTTTAGTACATAATCTTCTGTTTTCCTTGGAGTCATCAATATTTGAAAGCTGATAATAGAAGCAGAAAATCAGCCTGCAAACTAAATATCTTGTTTAGAGCAGGCTACTAGTGAATGATCAAATCCTACATGAGTTTTTGTAGCCTGGAATAGTTCAGAAGAAAAGCTGCTGATTGTTTTATGGCACTACCTAGCACATATGCACAAAATAGCACAAACAATGCAGTTTCTGAGATGCAATCTCATTTGCTACTGTTTGTTTCAGGGAAATGGTTGGCTTGGGATTCTGTTGACCTTTATGGTGCCTGAGTGAAGCTCTCTCAGACAGATTCTTCCATCATACTTCAAAATTCAGTTCATTTCTGAGCGGCCAAAAGCTTTCATCAAATCAATGGATGTTTAACAGATAACAAAGTTTTTCTCTTGATTGCAAAATGATGCAACTTTAAGTAGTTTCATGGCTCGTTGGAACATGTTTCAATCACAGAAACTTTCTTTATTACAATATTCTAGGGCATTAAATATGAATGTTTTTAATCATTATACTTCTTCATTCCTTGGGCTCAGTGCAGTTGACCTCTCTATATGATGGGGCACTAGTTTGAACTGCAGCAACACAGCTGCTGTAAGAAGTTGAGGGGGGTGGCACCCATAATTATTTTGAATAAATGTAGAAAGTGCTGGGACTACCAGCTTCGCAGTCCACCATCAACTTTTCTACCCTTTACTGGTATTATCATGTGTTAACCCCTATAATGCCCTGAGCCCTGCCTAGAATAAACACTTATTAGAAATACCAAACTGGTGAAAAATGAGTAATCAGGAACAAAAGCAGTTTTTACGTAGACTTTATGAACTTTATTTTTTATTAATACGTATTAATTATGTATTAATCTCTGTCTAGTATGTACTGCTTAAAGAGATTAAAAGGCACATCTTGCATAAAAATCCAATTTTCAGTTACAGATTTGTTTTCAGCCTGCTTTTGTAGGGCCACATCTTACAGACGGGAATGTAGGAGTTGATATTTCTGAAAATTCTATTGTGAAAAAGCAATCATTTGCCACCTTGATATTAAAAAATGTCGTGAAGAGCAACAGAAGCGCTGCACATCACTCAGCGCAGATGACTTGTATATTGAAGTCTTGGGAAGAAATTAATCATTGCTGTAAGTGGGCAGAACACAGCTGGGAGTGGCTGAATTGTGTTTGCAACCAAGGCAAGCTGAACAGCAGTCTGCGAAGCAGCCCAGCTGGATTCCTGAGCAGCGAGAGGCTGCTAACCATCAGCCTTTTAAAACGCCGCAGTAGTAAAAGCCCACCAAATGGCTGCAAGAAAGTGTTTGGTCTCAGGCCCAGTGGGAATTTCCTCAGATTTCAAATAGTAGGGGCCATATGCCAAGATCCCTGCAGCACTGCTTAGCTCGAAAGTAAACAGCTGAATGTATTTGGCACAGTTTTTACTACTGCTGCTCAAGAAGCTTTCACATGGGTTTGTATGGGCGCAGCTATCATAGCACTGGATTAGGAAGAATCCTTTTTTAAGACAATATTCTTTTTCTAGATCTCCAGAAAGTGTGTACAGGGAAGATACAAATTGACAAAAAAACCAAAAACAAACAAAAAGAAACCCACTTGAAAAATAGATAAATAAACATGCAGAATTTTTTACTCCTATCAAGCGGAAATCCTATTCATAAGGGCAATACTTCTGAGTGTGGGGTAGAGTAGGAGATGCTCTTCAAACTTCATGAAGGCCTATTTGTCAATGAGAATCTTAATGTCGCCTATGTTGCAGTTACTGTAATACATAGACTTTGTCTCCTAATACACTACTGCTACTACCAAAGTAGGTAGGTTCCAAACACACAGATTCACATTAGCAGCCCAGTGGTCATGTTGACATGAAAAAATGTCAGGTTCACGCGTCATGCCAGAACTCTTTGCTCTTCAGCTGACTGACACCTGGACATGCTGCAAATGATAATTGACTTGATCTTCAAGAACGAGATTACCAGAACATTACAGCACTGAGTAATACCAACTCATCTGCTCCAACAGCTGTTTTGCTGGCAGAGTCCAGGGAGACCTCTTATCATAATCTCATAATGAGGTATTAATAGCAACCTCAGAGGAAACTGCTTGCTTTTTCTCTAAGAGGAATTAACAGTAACTGCAAACTCTTCCTCCTGTGTACAGGACAGAAACGCTGGTGACAAGGAAAGCATTCCCTGGATCCTCCTCTGCAGGTGGGAAGACACTCCTGAGCTATGCACTTCCTTCAACAGGAAAAAACACATGTTGAAAGTCCAATACTTTGTCAACAGAAAAGTGAAATCAAGACAGTGGGTTTTGGTAATACTTTTATATGAGGAATTTTTATTATTGCCTGCTTAGATGAGAAAAAGCATTGATCCTGTACGAAATGATAGTGAGAGCCACTTACACAGTGATGCTACAATGAGTTCATTTTATTGCATAATAGAGGATGAACAAAGTAGACTAATTGTAACAGAAAAGGACCAAGTCACAAAGCCCGGTTCCCTCTGAAAAGCACACAAGGCTATCCTTTCTTGTGGCTGCTATAAAAGTTCTTAGAATATTTCAAAGACAAAAATGTCTTTGTTCAAGGTTACAGTCCTTAGAAACCATAATATCTGTATCTGGACTGTTTATAAAAATGAGTATTTCTCAGAGCAGTGTGAAACCTTACCACCCAGGTTCAGTTTGTCCCAGGCATTGTGTATGTGTATATGGAGGCCTACCTGACAGGGAAAAATCTATAGCCATGCAGTTCAGGTGAGCAGGTGGCAACAGAAAAAGAGGCTGCATGGAAGAATAAACATCCAGAGAACCACAGATGCCTATTGCTGCCTGATTTCTCCAGGACTCCTAGGCCTACAAAAGATCTCTCAGATATTGATCCTTTTTCCCCGGTATGAAAGAGATGAACAATCCCACTGAAGTTCGCGGGAGCTGACAGATGCTATGAAAGGCTTTTCACAGCAGCACTGACAAAGTTTCTTGCCAGAGGAAAAGATCATATGGCTTTACCGTTGAAAGAAATGAAATAGCAAACAAACACTGAGCAATTCTTTAAAGGAAACAAACACTGAGCAATTCTTTAAAGGTGAAATAAATATTCAGGCGGCTCCTGCCTTCCAGACACAGAGAACCCCATCATTTCCATACAAAAAGCAGGTTTTGCGTTGTTTAGGTTTGAAGAAAGTAAGTTGAAACAACTTTTTTGCCAATAAATCTGAAGCTTTTGCAATTCAAATATTACAATCAATGTTTCAGTAGTGGTATATAAATTAAATTAAGATAGAATGGACATGAATTCTTCAAGATTTTCAGCACCCCAGAACACAAAGAAGGACCAGGGAGCATTTTTGACAAATTAGACCTCAGAAAGTATTATAGAAATGATTCAACATTGTTAAGCTTGCCCTCTGTTAAGGCAAATATCTGTTTACTACGCTTAACACCAACAAGCAACTTCTTTCTGTCATTCAAAACACTACGTCCTGAGTTTTTATCAACTAGAGTACAAACAGAAAACTAATGTTAAAAGTGATATGCACATCTAGATACCATGAAATGATGCTGAGATCTCCCTTTCTTCTTCCTTATTTCTTGAGATTATTTTGAGATTATTTTCCTTTCATTATTTTCCATTTCAATGAAAAAAGAAAAAAAAACCTTCACAAAAATAATTCTTTGTCTTTGGCCATCAAAATCCTCAAATTGGTTTACTTAGGACTTGAACAAACAGGAGGGTTAAACGAAGCTATAATATCTAGTAGAGTCGTGTTTTCCCCTCAGATGACAGGCTGTTCACATGGAGCTATAGCACTTCCATACTCTATAGTTATATAGAAAGTGCTGCAGCACTTTCTGCTACAGCCATCTTGGGCTGCATGAAGTGGATGGAAAGAGTCTGAATGGTTTCACCACCCCTTTTTTAAAATCCATTTTAATCTCCAGTTGCATAATCCTTGATCGTTGCATACTACTGTGACATTATCCAAATCAATGTTGTTTTAGCACCCGGAGCAACCCTAATCTCTTCTGAGACTGGTTTCTTGGGGAGAGCTGAGCTTGTTTCGGCAGAAAGCCCTTTAGCTCTAGCTGTCCTGCCTTTCGCAACGCATTGCCCCGGAGGCCGGGGCTGTGCTGGTTTGTCTCAGCTGGAGATGCCGAGGAGGAGAGGGATGGTAGGACTGGCACCACAGCTTGGCAGGGGAGCTGGCTGGGGGCGGATGGAAGGTCCCTGGCACAACACCCTTGCCAGTCCCTGCGCCCCCGCAGTGCTCCCCGGGCTGTGCCCTGGGTCATACGGACGAAACGCTAGACTGGCCTGGTGTCGGAAGCTGGAAAAAGGCAAAAATCTTTCCTTGCCTTCCCATCTGAATTAACACAGGGAGTACAGTATTGAAATGGCTGAAAGGCTGAAGCCTACGTGGGCAGAAGGTGCGATTTTTCTTGTTATCTGAGGTTGCCAGACATGTATTTACAGATGAATCAACTCAGTTTCCTAGGCAGAGACAAATCAAGTCCCTAAAGCTTCATACCATGGGAAATGCTTTGCAAAGTGTTCCAAGCAGTCTTTTATCAAATCACACCATGGGTTTGAGCCAGCAGCTGCTCATCAAAGTATTGATCCTTTCCTGGCACTGCAACATCTTGTTGAGAAGATGACATAATGTTGCCAGAGGAGCCAAGGGCACCTCAGCCCCTCTCCAGACACGCTTGAGCACACTGAAAAGAGCAAGGAGATGCAGAGCGCTGATGAATAGTCCTTTGCCTTCAAGAAAGGAGAACCTGAATGCAAACAAGGATTTATTAACATAAATGCCTCTTTCACATTTTGAGACAAGCGAAAACAAAAGCAAATAAGCTCCAAGCTTCGACCCATCTTATAAAACACAACGGGTTTCCTAGGCTCGGTTAGATACTGAAAGGTTACTGAACAATAAGGGTGCTGTGAAGAACATCATGGCCAAACCCAAGGCCTACTGAGGGCAGTTTTATCCTAGATCCATAATTTCTAAGCACTAGATGAAAACTGGCTGCTATTTCTCTACCATAATAATTTTCTCATTAATTTTACTGGCTTTGAGCATTCTGCCAACTATTAGCACTGAAATAAAGCAGACATTTTCTTCTATTGCGCAGTGTGTAACAGACAGAAAATTGGAGTACTATAAAGAACTCATATAGCTGCTGCTGTGGTGATTTATTCCTTCACTGCTCCCATATGTTCACACTTCAACTGGGCTAATTATTTAAGAGCTATGAAGAAATTGCCTGAGCTACCTTTTCCTAAGGAAAAGGCCCCGATTCGGAGCACCTCTCGTGAGGCATGTTACAGAAGGACTTCTCAGTGAAGAGAGACAGAGCCCATTTCCAGACTGCAGTTTAGATCTTAGCCCGACTAAAAATTATGCAGTAGTGGCCCTCTTTCTTCACAGGAAACAAACACAGGAAAGCTCCTTTTTAGAGACAGCAATTCAAATAAATTTGTTCCATTTGTTCCTCTTGCCACAAAGAAAAAAAAATCACTATTCTTGGTGATACTCCAACAAATCTACATTTTAATTTGATTTCTATATAAGACTAAGCATTCTGTATCTAAAGTGCATTCATATATATACATATAAACATATGCTATGTCTAAAACAATGCAATGTACCTGCATGTCTATTGTAGAGAGTTTAAGTAATACAGGCCAAAAGACAGATGAATAATAAGAAGAAATTCAGAAGGTAATAGCTTTGAGAGCAATTCACAGGTTGTACAGCCCAAGGGACTGTTATGATCATCTCTTCTGATTTTCTGCACAAAGAACATAGATTTTTCACAGGGTAAAAACCTCAATCAAGCCCAATGAATTGTAGCTGAAGTACAGAATATTTTTCAGCAAGATGTTCTGTCTTGATTTAAAGAACTAAATTTATGGAGAAGCTCCTACATCTCTACCCAATGAAGCAACTACTTATCTTCACTCTTTAGATAGTATTTCCCCTTAAGTTCTTCTAGTATTCATTTCCAATCATTAAATAATGTTATGACTGCTCCATTCTTTTGTAGTGATTGCCATTATCATTATTTGCAACCCTTAATTTTTGCCACCTACAAATGCACAGCACAAGGGATTTTGAATTTTTAGAGCATTAGTAAGAATGTTGGCTAGCATCTGAGGACTAGTACAAACAGATGGGCACGGCATACAAATTAATTTAAATGATAGACAATAAAAATGGTACGGGATCGGCTTGATATTAAAAATATTAATAATTCTAGTACTATTATTAATGTGGGAAGAATACAGTATGACATGAACTATGAATTTAAAGGTTTTGTCATGCAGTACTTATAAAACTTCTTTTCAGTATCAAATAAATTATTGGCTTTTTAAAAAAACACACCAAAACCCAAGAGTTTGTCTGGTAGAATCCTATCTGTTCTTCCCTCGGCTGCGTGAACTAGTCCAATACAAAATACTATCTCTTTGTACAAATCTTTCCTCTCACAAAACAAAGCCAAAAAGGAGAAAACACAGAAGTTTTCAAGCTTCATTAGTATTTCAATATTGTTCCTGTTCTGCAGGCCATGGCTGATTTTCAGAGTTAGAGAGATTTTTGAAAAATGATGCATAACGTATTTATTTCCTCTGGCTACTGGTGAAATCTTATTTTAATGACCGTGCATACTAGAATTATTACCACTATATTTCATGATTTCAGTAGAAGAGATTAATCCTTTGAGCTCTTTCTATTTAAAATGGCTTTAACTTCCAAGAAGCTGCCTGTGATTGCCTTATCATTTTCTCTTCAAAACTCAGGAACTCTCTGGTGGTTTTACGTCACTATTCTTAGATCATTTCTTGCACGAAGATTGCCAGTCCTGAAACAACTGTCAAGACCATTCAAGCAAAATTGCAAATTTTCATTTCAAGGTTTAGAAGCTAAGCTGTTCTTTCTTTTATTACTTTACAACATGATACTACCTGCTGTGCTATACAAGAAAGTGATATGAATAGCAAAATACTTCATTCTCGCTTTTAGTCTGAGTTTTCTTTATTCCCCTTAGCTGAAAAACTTGTACTATTCCAACCCCTTTCTCAAAAGTAACAAGGTCTAAAAAGAGCAAAACAAAGCAGGTTTTGATTTTTTTCCGATTCCACCATAATTCTTAAATTTGGGAAAACATTTATCATCCTCAGCTAACGAGTACTTTGTAAATCCAAATTACTAACAGAGTATGCCTCTTGGATAAGGACCAGCAATCCTTTAAAGTGAATTTATAATAGAATACTTCGTTATCTTTACTATATCTTTTCACCCAAATATCTGGAGTTGCTCTCATTTTCTTTGCAACATAATTTTGCTTATGTCTCTCACCAAGCTCTCAGCCCCTCCACTGCTAAATCATAAGCCTTCCCAACACTCGCACTAGTGAAAGGGAGGGGCTCAGCCAACAGCATTACCCCAGGAGCACTCAGTAACTCTTTTCTGCCAGAAGTTGTGCAGGAAGGATCCTGTTACTAGAACTCTAACTGCAACATCTTCATTATCCTCATCACTCTTGTTTACATGTGCTCTCATTCAAGTGAGAGCATACGCAAACCACAGAAACAGGGGATTGGACTAGATGATCTCCAGAGATCCCTTCCAACCCCATGTGATTCTGTGAAACAGCAACATATAAAAATGCAAGCACTAAAGAACAGGTAAGGAGATGTTGTATAGACATAGGTCTAATGTAGCAGATCTCATTCCTCTTTGAGAAAAAGAAAACATGATTTTGATACAACTCACTTGGCTGGAATAATATGCTATAATGTGTTATCCTGAAGATAGTTTTGGAAATGATATCTAAGCGACACACTCCAAGGCCAACTGTGTGAATTTATATTCTATCCTGTGTTTGTCATTCACCTTACACCACCTGAACCCAGTTCACCACTAATCCTTTTCTACAGAAATTTTATTAGTAGGATTTCAATACTGAAAATACGTGAAACACCAAAAAAGAAGGGAAGAAGGCTGTTTTCAGTTTAAGTGTACATTTCAACAGCTACACAGAGAAACTCAGAAATGGATTAAAAAGCAAACAATGAAACTTAATTACCTTCTAATATACATTTGGATCAAAGGGAAATTAATTGAGATCGAAATGGGGTTGAATAACGTGGTAAAGGCTTTGCTACCCTCAAGAAATACCAACAAAACCTAATCCCTCACACAGACACAAATGACATGAAAAAGGCACTAACGGTGGCTTTGAGGCATGAAAAGAGAAGTCAGTGGTAGACTTAAATTAGATATAGAGATCCAAGGAGAAACCACAAAAGGAATTTCAAAAAGCTTTGGTGATGGAGCTCGAACACAAACCCAACCAAACCCTGCAGGAGTCAGTCATGAAGATTGTCAGAATACAAATGTATGCTCTCATCATAAACCATAGATGCCAATTAACACACAGCTTGATGCATACTAACACCTGAAAATATCTGCTGAAGATAATCCATCAAAATATCTGTGTAGCATCATGTCTCCTTTCTTCTTACACACATGGAAAGCATTAAAGATTCACTTCTAAATAGCTTTTATGACCAAAAAATGGAAGGGGCCAAGGACATGACTGATGGCAGTGGCATGCCAAATGCAATGTACCATGCTGAATACATCTTCTGAGAAACTTTGTTTAGAACAATGGATCAAACAGGAGGAGGAACACAGACTGGACAGGGAATGAACTAAAGGGAACATATCTTTTGTAGACTTTTGTAGGTCTGGAGGTTTCTAATACTGCAGAATGCTCAAAGATTTACATATAAATTCATCAGAAGTTGTTTTAAATCACAGGTCAGAGCCGGTCAGTATCAGCAGCCACAGCAGCAGCAGGATAACCAAAAAGTAAATAATGCTGAGAAACACTTCTCCCCATGCCTGTTACATTTCCCAAAATTCACGACAAAGCTGCTCATTAGAATCAAAATGACCAAAATGGAGAGGTTGAACCAAAGCACCTAAATCTGCTGTTCAGTTCCTTCCAGAGTTACAAGACATTTTGTTTCAGCTACTTTCTCCAAAAAATTCAGTAATACAAACTTTGACAGAACTAAAAAAGTGAGGCCACTTAGCAAGATGAGTATGACAGTTCCAAGAAAAACCCTAAGGGACCTGAGTGCTCTACTTACTCTCATATTATATCCCCAAATCTGGTTTTATATTCCAGTTAATTACAGGTGATACAAACAAAAAAGACAAGTTGTAGATTGAGAAGCAAAGCTCCAGACCCCCACCTTTTACATTGTTGTATTTAATGTCCATTTTTTAGATTAAAGCAATAGTTGACAGTTTTGCTATTTGTTATGACTTTGGAAAAATAAGTGGTTCTGTGTCTGTTCTGAGAAATTACCTACTCTTACTGACTTCAGTGAAATGGTATTGCCTACTTCCTCATCAAGCCACAGTCCTAAGCAGGTCTTCTGGTACTTCTCAAGCTCTCCCAATAACTCAAGAAGATCTTTTAGCTTAAGGAAATATTAACTAACGCTACAATGATTTTTCTCTGCACCTTGTTCAGCTAGCAAGTTAAATATGAAGTTTAGATACTGATTTGAATTGCATAGCTTAAGACAATACATTTCTATCAGCAATGAACAGAAGTATCATGACTCAGAGCCAAATAGGTATTGATTTATTTCTCCGTGTTTGAAGGTCTGTCATGTTGCAATGTTGTGTTAAACCTTCGCTGTACATACTGGAGGCATAATAAGCTGGAATTCAAGAAGTATGCTGGAGAGATGAGCTGTTGCTTTTGCCAACTTCCTTGTCCACCCAAGACTTCCACTTACAAAGCGTCCTTCCTCCTCCAAGTCATTTGTGCCTCAACTGTATACTGCATCACACTTCAGGAAAGAGCAGTTTCATCCACTGGGCTGCTGGTGAGCAAGTGCTTCTTGTTGTTCCAGGCTGCGCCCAACGGACAGTGTCAGATCATCAGTTGAGGCTGTGACACTGATAAAAATAAAACTAAAAGCCTTCACCTAAAAATGCATGAAATATAAACACGAGCACTGTTTGTAATATTTTAGTGAATGACAGCTTTTGAAACCTACCCACATCAATCACCCTTCTAGAAGAAATAAGAGAAAAAGACATTTACCCAGAAATAGCACGTATTTATTTATGCTCCTTTCTGTTTCACAGACTTCTTTCACTATTACTGAATACAGAGTGCAAGTGTGCACAGTTCCATACATGTGCACTACCAGCATTAAGTGTTTTTGGCAAGTTTCCTCTAATTTTTAAAATCTTGTTCAATTCATGTGCAATAGAGAAGGGCACTGACAGAGAAAGACGTACAAAATGCTGTGATGACTGTCCGTCTGCAGTGATGACTCTTGGCCATTGCCCTCTCACGTTGATCCCTTCCCCCTTCTTTTCTCTCCAGTTCTCTGGGGAAAAATTGCACTGCACTGCAGAGCTGTTGTGACTATGTGGTTTGCTGGACCATGTTTAACCTCTTTCAATTTAGCTATTGGCCATCCCTCTTCTTTAACACCCCTCTGTTCTTTCTCCCCTGCTTCTACATGGTTATTTCTCCCATTTATCTTACCTTGCCTCGTTTATCGTCGTCACTAAGAACCATCCCTCTGAGATTGTTGTCTTCCCCAGTGTAAGTGGTGCCCTCAATTTCTACTATCCTTTTCTTTTTGTGCAGAATGCTGGTTTTGAGTTAGCTTGCTTGGCAACTTCACTCCCCTAGCTCATTTTAATTTTAAAGAACTGCTTCTTTTATGATATTGACAATAAAGTTGATGGATACATTGGCTCGGTAGGAAGGCATGTGCATGGACCAAACAGAAACAGTGATCAGCCACCACAGAAAGCCCCGTGTGCTACACTCAGAAGCACTTCCACCAGTTTGCTAAAGCAATGAAAACGTGCAGAAACCAATGCTTCAACATGGAAGAGGTTCATTTGAATGCAGGCTTTTTTATTTTTTTCCTTAAAAGCAAAAAAACAAATAAACAAAAAATGCATATAGAGAAACATAGCCTTGTTAGCTTGTACAATAAGTCAGTTTGCACCATACCTTGCAGTTGCACGTACATCACAGTGTGTTGCTGACACAGCGATGGAGGGATAAGTACAAAAAAGCACACTCCCTACCTCACACAACTTGATCAGCAAACCCTCCCGGTGTGAGTGTATTTAAATCAGCAGGACAGTGCTGTTCTCAGCTTAGTTAATTTTGTTTAGCACCAATCTATACTTCCGCATGCTTCTTTTGCCAAAATACACTGCATCTCCACAGAAAAGTCCAGCTGTATAACTGTACCAGCACAGCCATATCAGCAGAGGTATCCAGAACAGAAAACCTGAAAGACAATGTGGTATAACTCAATGGCTGCTGCAACACATGCATATTCAGGTCACCAGCTACAGCACTAAACAAACATTTCAGTGTCTACTTTGTTCAAAATATTGCCAGTGCAAGCTACAGCCCTCCTAATTTTGATCAGTCAAGGACATGGCTACATTTCTACATTTTAGAGCCTATAGAAACTTCCTGAACATCCTCAATAACATTAACCAACTTTACGTAGTGACTTGATTCCCTGGAGGTGTTCAAGACGGGTTGATGAAGTGCTGGGAGGTATGGTTTAGTGATGACGCTCCTTGTTTGTTGTGTGGGTGTCTATTTTTGTCAGTTAGGTTGATGGTTGGACAAGATGATCTTTAAGGTCCCTTCCAACCTAGAAGATTCTGTGATTCTGTGAAAAATGCCCAAGAAAAACAAAAGCAAAGAAAAAAAGGAAAAAAAGAAAAGCCCACAGCCCACACACCTCTTGTTAGCTCAGCACATTACTTGCTCATGCTGGCAACAAACTTCTTCCTAACTATAAATTCCTGCATACAATTTTGCATGAGACAAAACAAATACTACAGGAAGCCTTTCAATATTTCTTCTTGCTCTGAAGTAAGAAAAATTCCCATGCAAGTGGTAACTGAAATATTACAAAATTGCAAGTTTATACTGCAATCCCAGTAGGGCAGAGCTTTGTTACTATGGCTGTGCAGACTTTGAAAGAGCTAGTTTGGATGTTTGAAGCAGTGGAACTACAGTTAAGCACAACTCAACATTAACCAATTTCCCAAGAGCTTATTTAGATTCTTGGGAGTGTTTGAAGACTATGCTAATCCGCTGCAGCGGGCAAGTCCCAGTCGTGACTGCAGATTGTTATACTCCTTGAATGACAGCACCTGGCAGTTCTCCTTCTCAAACACAATAAAAAGGTTGACAGCTGCATCTGTGTACACCTTCAGCTACCCATGTTACATTTCCATAACCAAAAAATTTGAATAGGAACACTGCTAAAATACATGTTCAGAGCACCTTCTCCTTCCAAGTACTGTATAGCCATGAACTTACCTTTTTGTGATACTCTATTGATACTGTTTTATAAGCCCTTTTCAAGGACACAGACTTTGGGGTCAGATCACCTTAAGTAATTAGGATGAGGAATTATACCAAAATAATCTAATGGGGTCTTGAAAGGTTCCTCCTTCAAAATCCCTTCCACCTTCAGAACCCTGTCAACACAGGTTTGTGTTAAGCATAAAATAAAATACAGAATAAGTAAAAAAATATAAAAGTGAATGGAAAGGGAATGAAAGTAATGACCTTGCCTTCTTGAAGTCAACAACAGAGAGGGCCCAGTCCAGCCCTGGATGACTTCAGTCCAAGGGTCTAAACTAGCAGCAGCTCTCCATAGTAGCACTGACAGAGATTTTGTGACTCTGTGCTTCCAGTGCTTCCTGATACAAATGTAGCTCTATTTGCAGGTCATAGAATCATAGAATCATAGAATTTCCCAGGCTGGAAGGGACCTCCAAGGGTCATCTAGTCTGACCTCCCCACAGTCAGCAGGGACACCCCCAACTAGACCAGGTTGCCCAGGGCCTCGTCGAGCCTCTCCTTGAATATCTCCAGGGATGGGGCCTCAACCACCTCCCTGGGCAACCTGTTCCAGTGCTCCACCACCCTAACAGTAAAGAACCCCCTTCTAATCTCCAATCTAAATCTGTTCCCCTCCAGCTTGAAGCCATTTCCCCTCGTCCTGTCACTACAGGCCTTTCTAAACAGGTTCTCCCCAGCCTTCCTGTAGGCTCCCTTCAGGTACTGGAAGGCTGCTATTAGGTCTCCCCGGAGCCTCCTCTTCTCCAGGCTGAACAACCCCAGTTCCTTCAGCCTGTCCTTGTAGCAGAGGTGCTCCATCCCCTTGATCATCCTTGTGGCCCTCCTCTGGACCCTCTCCATCAGGTCCATGTCCTTCTTGTATTGAGGGCTCCAGACCTGCACACAATACTCCAGGTGAGGTCTCACCAGAGCAGAGGAAAGTGGCAGAATCACCTCTCTGGACCTGCTGGCAACGCTTCTTTTGATGCAGCCCAGGATGCGATTGGCCTTCTGGGCTGCAGCTGCACACTGCCTGCTCATGTCCAGCTTCTCGTCCACCAGAACCCCCAAGTCCCTTTCCTCAGGGCTGCTTTCCAACACCTCACCCCCTAGTTTGTATTGGTGGCGAGGATTGTTCCGGCCCAGGTGCAGAACCTTGCACTTGCTCTTGTTGAACCTCATGAGGTTCACCTGGGCCCACCTCTCCAGCCTGTCCAGGTCCCTTTGGATGACATCCCGTCCCTCTAGTGTATCGACAACACCACACAGCTTGGTATCATCCGCAAACTTGCTGATGGTGCCTTTAATCTCCCTGTCTATATCATTGATAAAAATGTTAAACAGCACCGGTCCCAGCACGGACCCTTGAGGAACAGACTTATTAATGTGAAAAAAATCTATGCAAGTTGTTACCAGTATAAAATTCTTCACCAGACTAAAAGCTTAAGTGACATATACTGAATATAATGAAAACTAAATAATACAGTTAACTTTGTACTGACTTTATTATGTAATTCAATAAAACCTCCACTTCTAAAATGAACCAGAAGTTCCACATGGCTGCACCAGACTGACACAAAAGTTAAATGTTGTTACTTCAGGATTCAGGCCAATTTTTACAAGGATGACAGATGGCTTAGGCTATCTACACTGCAGATAATTGAGCTTCCCTTTGACAAATATCAACAAAGAACAAATAGTTCAACATGATAGAAATTCTAATTTCTATAATTTCTAATGATAGAAAGTATCTTTTATGGATTTATCACTTTTTTGATTGTCACAACCATAAAGTATCTCGTTTTTGCATTCTAACAGCAGAAGTCTAATTTAAACATATCTAGCTAAGATCAAGCAAAGTTCCACTCAGGACCTTGCAGGTTTCATTTCCACTTTAGCTAATACACAGAGTTCTGTTCCTTTATGTTTCTTGTGTATTCTATTAAAGCTGCTGATACTCAAGGTCACGATGCACTACAAAAATCTTACAGGTCCAGAATCCATGAGAGGGATACTATTTAAAGGACACAAGGAGGGAAGAGAATACTATCCATAGCAAATTTATCTATAAGTAGCATTGAAATTACTGGGAGATGCAGCTTTCACATGAGGGCTGTGCCCTAGCAAGATCTGTGAATTTTTTTTTTTTTCCCCTCAGTTCTTAGAAGGTAACTGCTTAAGTAAATACTAAAGCAGACAGAAAATGACCTTATTTTTTATTCTTAATAACTAACTTACACATGACATACTAAAGAACAAATGTTGTGTTGTGAGGTAAGGTCTCGTACTACATGCCAGTTTTTGAGTCAATGACGGCAGAATGTTTCCTGAACAATCTTTGATGTATTAAATTAGTCTTGCATTAGGATGCAGCAAAAAACTCTTGTTAAGTCTGCATTGTTTTCTCATGATCCATACTCCAAAGGGTAATATAAAACCATCCCTATTTTGTTTGCAGAAGTGATATATCCTTGGATCAGAACTGCTGAGAACTCTACAGATTATACTGTATAAAGACCCTCAATCTTATGTCAGCTCACAGGAAACAAAGTGGATGAGTCCAATCTTCAGAAAAACTTTAAAGCCGCAAAAGATTGAAGTCAACCCCCTCCTTCTCCCCCAGGTAAGTAATTTTAAATAACTGGGGAGGGGGGAAGGGTGGGAAGGAGGTGGGAATGGAAAAAATCCATGGATTTTTTTGGTTATAAAACCCTTAAGATCTGATTGAATTTGTCCTCTAAGCTTCAATTAATGTCTCCTTCCATTAACACAGCAAGTTTTGCATTTCTTCCTGAAGAGTTCTCCGAATTAGTCTTTGATGGTTAAATCAAAAAGGATTGGGGCCTGAAAGCATCACCCCCGCAGTACCACCAAATAAAGCCCGGCTTTACAGGGACACTTCAGTGAATCACAGACAGGAACCAAGCACGGGGTCTCTATACTATTACCGGCTGGCACCTCACACACCGCCACACGGCCTGGAAAGACAGAGCCTCCCTGGCGCCAGGGGCCTCCACCTGGGTTTACACAGCGACGCCGGGGCCCGCCCGAGGGACCCGGTCCCGGCTCCGACCCCCACCCCAGCCCGCGGGGCATCACCACTTCCAGCAGCTTCCCCGCCGCCTCCCTGCCCGCCCCGGCCCCAGCCTGCCCGGGCGCCACAGGCTGGCCGCTGCCCCGCAGCCTCGAAGAGAAGGGCGGCCGAGCCGCCACCGCGGCAAACTCTACCCCAACGTCCCTTCCTCGCCCAGCGCCCAACGCTTCCTCGCTGTGATTGGCCCAACCTGACCCACCCGGCAGCACTCTCACTTCTGGTTGGTTGAAACCTCCGGGCCGCCTCGGGAGGCGAATGAAGAGCGGGGTTGTTTCCTGGTCCCAAGATGGCGGCGCTCAGTCCTGTTCCTGTGGAAAGGAACGGAGTCGAGTGAAGCCCGAGGGAGCGGAGCCGGAGCCGGGGCCGGGTTTGGGGGCCGCGCCGCAGGGAGGGGGATGAGGTGACGGCCGCCATGGCGAGCGACGGGGGCAGGAAGCAGTTCTGGAAGCGGAGCGGCGCCAAGGTGCCGGGCAGGTGAGCGGAGCGGCGGGAAGGTCGGGGCCCGCGGGAGGCCCTGGCGCTGTGTTCCTCGGCCCCCGAGTTCCACCGGCCCTCGGCGGTCCGGGGCCCGCTGCAGGGAGCGTGTCCGGTCGGTCGCTGCTCGTAGCTGGGGCCTTGGTGCAGGGCCTCTCCGTCCGCCCCTCGGTTCTCGCTCAGTTCAGTGCCCGGAGCGTTTCGGTGTTGGGCACCTCCAGTCACCTGATCAAAGATCGCTGCCGGGTTTAGTAAACATTAGTTATAACTTGCATCAGAAAAGTTCTTAAGTAACTGTCTGAATGTGCACTCCCAGCCTGATGTTATCATCGAAAGAGTTAATGTGGTTTTGGGGATGTGTTCCCTGGAGAACTGTGAACGATGGGATGTGTTTGTAGCTCTTGGCAATCATAGAACTGTAGAATGGTTAGACTTGGAAGGGACCTTAAAGATTATCGAGTTCCACCCCCTGCCGTGTCCAGGGACACCTCCCACTAGAGCAGGTTGCTCAAAGCCCCTTCCAGCCTGGTCTTGAACGCTTCCAAGGATAAGACATACACAGCTTCTCTGGGCAACCTGTTCCAGTGTCTGTCCACCCTCACAGTAAAGAATCTCTTCCTAATATCTAATCTAAATCTACCTTTTTCCAGTTTGAAGCCATTGCCCATCATCCTATTACTACCTGCATTTGTAAAAAGTCCCCCTCCAGCTTTCAGTGATATAAGTTATGATGTTTTGTGACTTCATAACTTCATGACTTTGTGGCAAGCTATGATATTTTGAAACACTGCACAGGAAACTACTTAGCCATATTTTAGTTTCTGGTTGATATTTTAAAATACCATCAATTTCTCAACTTTCTTCCTGAGACGTGAACAGCAGACCCAGCCAATGTATCATTGCTAAGAGCTACAAACACGTTCTCTCATTCAAATTTTTTCAAAGCATACATTCCCAAAGTCACATTAACTCTTTTGACCATTATGTCAAGCTAGGAACATATTTTCAGATGGTTATTTAACAATAACATTCCCTGCTCCCATCCCTAAAATGCTCTCACGGTAGAGTAATTTGATTTCTTTTGTTCTTTTTGTAAGAATGATGTGTATTCTTGGTTTCCAGAGAACAGTAACTCTGTTTCATACCATTTACCTGAATTCAGCGAAATAATCCTGCTCACTTTTAAACTTAGTCCATTGTCAATTACCCACAAGCACTAACTGGTAGTGGTTTTGTTTCTCTAATTATAAATTGACTCTTTCAGTCCAACTGTTTTTGTCTGTGTGAACTTCTTATTTTGTAGTTTTGCCGAGTCCTCTGGGGTTAAAAACACTTTTGACCCTCGATTACACAGAGTCTATGAATAGTTGCAGTTAGTTAATTTGCAGGCAACTGCAGGCATATGGAAAAATGAGGACACTTTGGAGAGTGTGCTTTTGATTTTTACTTTTTTGTTTTTCTCTGATAGTGTGGAGAGGATTGTTAGAGCTTTATATTTGGGTGGATGCCCATCATGTTCATTCACGGAGTAAAGGAAAAAGAAGAGTCTGTCTGTATGCCAAAATAAGAAGTGACACCTGACCCTCACTTGAGTGTAAAGCAGAGGGGTGCAGAGACTTGACTGTGCAGTGTATGGTGTACGGTTGTGTAGAAAGACTCGTGCTTGATGGACTTTCTTATTTGTATGGAATCACATAAAAATTGATAGAGCCACCCTCAGTCCTCGCTACAGCTAATTTCACTACTGTTATTACTGCCCCTGTGGTATAACTCTTAAGCCTCTCTTAAAAGTTGTTACGACTGTGGTCTTTTTGACTTGGCTCTATCTCAGGTTTACTAAGGTCAGATGTATTTATATTTATGGTCTGGAGATTGGTTTTGATTTGTCAGGAGAATATGTTTGTTTCCTTTCATGTGGCTTTTAGTACAGGTTTAGGTAGGTGTTAATGTTGCATATGATTTGCTCCTCTTGCAATCAGAGTTTTGTAGTAACAATTTCCATTATGAAGCCACATGTAAATCTTGAAGTGTTTTCTATGGAGTTCTTTTTGCCTATAAAATAATTTTATAGCTTAAAACTGGGAGGAAATAAACTTTTAGTTTGTAGAGAGTTTTATTATTCACACAGTAACAGGTAATTTTGTTAGAGATTGTAGTGAATAAGTCTCTCCTTCAGAAGCTTATTTATTTCAAAGCATTTGTTTTAAATACTCCCATGGTTTTTATTCTTTAGCATGCCATCTTTTGCATTTTTCTTTATCAGCCTTGTACAGTTAAGAATTAACTAGTTGGATTTTGAGTCACAAGGACACATAGAAGATTCAGTCTTTGCAGATGTTTCTTCGAGTATTTTTATTTTTTTTTGCAAGAGATAAATGAAGAAATGATAAATCAGAAAAGAGAGAGAATTTAAGAGCAGTGTAGATTCTTATTTTTGGAATTAACTTTTTCCTTGTTTTAATTCCTGCCCAGAAAAATAAATCAGTGTAAGTTAGTCTAGGCCTCAAAAATAGCTTCTGTTTGGCAAATCTATTATTTTTATTAAGCTATCTTTTAGTATATGCTTAAATTTCAGCTTTGTTGTTGTTAGTGGTATGCGGTATTCTTTGAAATGGAAAACTGTTGGAGCATTTCAGTTCTGTTTATTACTGGCTCTTTATTTAATACACAGAAAGCCCCCGAATGTTTTATTAGTTTTGTGATAATTCTTTTTCTTTTCCTTTAGTATTCAACATGTATATGGAGCTCAGCATCCGCCTTTTGATCCATTATTGCACGGAACGTAAGTTAACCTAATATTTAAATATTCCAGGTAATTTGGACTTCTGCCTTCTCTCTTCTTCTCTCTTGGCTATAAAGCTTATTGTTAATCTCCCCGTTTTGAGTTTTGTCACAATCTTGACTTCTCTGTTCTGACTTCTCTTTTGTGACTTCCTGGTGCTTACTGTATTAAAAGCAACAAATCAGCTGTTCAGTTTTTAACAAACATAGACTGCCAACTTATAATATATGTTTGTAGTGGCTTATAAATTGGAAGTTGTATGGTAAATACTAATCTTAATCATAGAATCATAGGATCGTCTAGGTTGGAAGAGACCCTTGGGATCATCAAGTCCAACCATCTACCCTACTCTAAAAAGTTCTCCCCTACACCATATCCCCCGACACCACATCTAAATGACTCTTAAACACATCCAGGGATGGTGACTCAACCACCTCCCTGGACAGCCTATTCCAGTGTCTGACCACTCTTTCTGTGAAAAATTCTTTCCTAATGTTCAGTTTAAACCTACCCTGTTGGAGCTTGAAGCCATTCCTTCTCGTTCTGTCACTAATTACCTGTGAGAAGAGACCAGCACCAACCTCTCTACAGTGTCCTTTCAAGTAGTTGTAGAGAGTGATGAGGTCTCCTCCTCAGCCTCCTCTTCCTCAAACTAAACAGTCCCAGATATGGCAGATAAAGTTTGCAACTCGGGTGTAAGCGACTTTCCTGCATGTATCTTTCTGTTGATGGACTGCCTTTATTTGTCTGTCTGAAAGAGAAAAGAGTCAGGTTGTGGTGTAGATCATGTTGAGGCAAAGGTGAGCGTTTTACTTGGTGAGTGAGAAAACAGTAGGTAGAATAGATTTTACAGTGATTTAAGAGTTTATTGCCTTACGTCATGATTATTGGATATCACAACACAATGTACGTGAAAGTGGTGACATTATGTTAAACTTCATTAGTAACCAAATGAATTTCATGCTAATAACCCACAACTAATGTAAGGGAATGATTTTCATCTCCTTATGGCTGAGGCGTTTAGCAAAACACTGCATTCTGACAGCTGTTGCATGCTAATAACCCACAACTAATGTAAGGGAATGATTTTCATCTCCTTATGGCTGAGGCGTTTAGCAAAACGCTGCATTCTGACAGCTGTTGCTTTTTATGTTTTGTCTTTTTTTTTTTTTTAAGACTGTTTTAAACTTTGTCAAGGAGAAAGTTGTTCTGGCTTGTTGGTTGATATCACAGCTACTTTGAAACCAGCGTTGCTGTTAAAACATTGGTGTATGTGAGAATTTTGGGAAAATTGTATGACCAATGAAATGAATGACCAAATGCGGTAAGGACAAAATATAATGTTAGGAGGAAAAGTATTGGCTTGGAAGGAGGTCATATTTCCAGTGGATCTTTTTCAAGGGCTAGTTTGAAATGGCACAAGAAATAAATGTGCTAGTTGATTCTCAGGTCATACGGAGTTGAAGGCAGTTGAAATGTGTGACCTTAAGGACTCAGGAAAAAGGAATGAGATGATTTGGTTCAAAATGTGGAGTTATAGAGAGACCCACTAACAAAAATTGAAGCCTATTGCTTGAAATAATGACAGAAGAGGGGAAAGACCTTGCTGTTGTAGACAATGATGACAAGTTGTGTGAAAGTGTTAGTGTTGTAGCACCTGTTAGGAAGGGTATTCAGAAACATTACTAACATTGTATGAAGACTGTCTGAGAAGTTTTTATGTTTTCCAATTCCGTCTGCTTTGTCACAACAGAAAAAAGTTAAACTAGCATGGATGGAAAGACAGGGATGGCCAGAAAGTTACTGGCGGTAACTTTTTTTTTTGAGGGCAGATTAGGAACCTCTCTCAACTTAGTGCCTTATTTAGCTGAAATCTGAAGGGAGATGTGATTGCTTTACGTTACTGTAAGTGAGAAAAGTGCCAAACTTGGGAGGGATACTTGGTTCATCTCTCTTCTATTGCATGTTGACAGAGGGACAAAAGGTCCCTCTGTCAGGGGTACACTTGGACTGATCAGGGTACACTTGGACTAGTAACTAGAGGAAGTTACCTCCTATGAGAAGAGCAAAGTTCTAAAGCAAATTCGTGCTGGAGTGCCTGAATGGAGAGGAATGATAGATACGAGTTTCAAGGTAAGACTTGATTTGTTTACGACAGTGATTGTATTACGTGATTGCTTATGATGACTTAGTGGACCTGATGAGTTGATTACTGCTCCTGTGTTATGCAGCAATTGATTTGAAAGGCCTGAAAGCTCTACAGAAGTTCGTGATGAAGCAAGAGAAGTGCAGTCTGTCCTGTCTGTCTTGTAAACTATTCCAGTAATATTTGTTTTAATTGGCTTTGGGTTTGGTCTCTTTTTTTTTTGAGGGGTGGGGAGGAAAGGTGAAAGTGGGGAAGGAGTGCTGGTGTGTCTGTTTTTTTTTGTTTTATCTTTTTTAAGACAAGGGAAGGAAGGATTTGTTCAACTTCTATTCAAAGCCAAGAAGAGTCAGTTTTTACCTGTTCTTATTCTCAGACATTCTGCTGTATGTTATCATGGGTGGATGTAGCAGTAACATGAGTGGAAGGAGATAAATATTTCTACCTATATAATGTCAAGCATGGACTTTTGTTTTTTGGCCCTGTCCATAGTGTTTTGCTTAGTCCATTACTAATTCTCTAAATATTGTTTATTTGTTTTTGAACAGCTTGATAAAACCAGGTTCAAAGCCACCTGCAACTCCAGTGAAACTAAAGAAAGTCAGCACCTTCCAAGAATTTGAAAGTAACACAAGTGATGCTTGGGATCTTGGGGATGATGATGATGAACTCTTAGCAATAGCTGCTGAAAACTTAAATACAGAAGTGGTCATGGAAACGGCTCACAAAGTAATTCAGAATCACAGCAAGCTACAAGAACAGCATAAATTTCAGGAAGAACATCCACAGGAAGAAAAACAAGTAGAATCTGCAGAACTGACTTCAGTTCCATGTGGAGATAATAGGCTTGTTAAGTCAGTCAGTGAAGGTCATACATCGAGTTCATCAGGTATGTTACAAAATGAAAAAGATGTTGAAAATCAAATCAGGAGAGCTATAATATTTGCTCTTTAATACATTAACCTCTCCCCTTTTTGTAATAGCACAGGAAAATATTGTTAACCAATATTGATTTATTTGAGGGAGATCCTGTATGCCATGCTAAACTGTAAAGCATGTCTGTGTGAGATACATGGGTGAGGGGAGAATAATTAAACTTCAAGTTTTCAGCCTTAATACAATCAATAGTGCAACTTCCTTCCAAAACTGAGGCTGTATTTTAATGGTAAACTGCACCAAGATTTATGCAGTTAATAGTATTCTTACTATTATGAAAAATTGTTACTCAAATGCAACTGTATAAAGTATATTGAAAAACTGGAGAAAACCATGCATGTGGACTAGGAAGTTCCATCCTCACGTGACGTGGTCTGTGTTTTATGTATAAACTTTAACTAATTGCAATGATTTTTCGTGGGTTTGTTTTGGGGTTTTTTTGTTAGAAGGGTGAGGGGGATAGAAACAGCTTTCTGTAGCACAGAGATTTTTACAAATCAATTAAGCCTTGCTGTTAGTATGATGTGTGTTAACTGCGGAATATTGCTTGGAAGAAGAGTGCTTCTCTTGCTAAATCTAAGCCATTTGAAGTCCAAAGTTTTGCTATACTTTGGCTTACATTACTCCAAAACATAATTCTATTTTAAATTTACAACTTAAATGCAAGTTATTAGTGGCCTTCATGCTAGCTGAGGCTAACTGTTATGCTTCTATGCTGCTTTTTCCCTTCAGATAATGCTAGTGAGAATTCTTCCATGCAGAGATCACAGTCCCTTCCACAAACTTCCACATCTCCCTTGGTGAGTGGAATGGCAGACTGTAGTACCTCAGTTACTCCTGCATTAACTGAAAGAGAAGCATCCCGATTAGACAAGTTTAAGCAGCTACTTGCTGGCCCCAATACGGATCTTGGTGAGTACTTCGTATAGGAGCTATGAATTACATCTAAATTATTCTTAAACTATAAATTTTTCCTGTTTGAGGTACTGTTCTGCCGGATAGTCTTGTTTGGATCTAACCCTTTCAACATTTAGAATTGATCTTGCAAAAGAGACAGAATATAATTGAATGCTTGTAGTGTTAATGCTTGTAATAAGGAATTTGCATACGTAGGGTATTAGATGGCTTCTTGTTCTTTTCTTTATCATGGTATTTCTTCCTGGAGTAATCTCTGGAGAAAAAACAAAGTATAATTAGCTGTGTGTAGTGTTAATGTCACACAGTGGAACAGTATACACTATAAGAATGATTCTCATGCTTAGAGTTATGAATGTGAAAAACGCTGAGGCATGGAAGTATTACTGCTTGTCTACCCAGTGAGCATTCTACATGTTCCCGGGCTGATACAGTAGTTCTGTGTCTCATCTGTGAATGCTGACAACATGTTAATGTGGAAACAAATGTATTGTCAGATAACTTGACTCTTCCCTTTGTGTGCTGGATTTTAACTGCTGAATAGTAAATACAAGTGCTGAGAGGGTATCACAGAATCAAATGGCTTTGTATCCCAAGTGAAAATCTATAGCAAGAAGAGAGAGTGCATTTGGAGAACTTGGCTAGTCACTTAGAAGTAGGACCTTATGTAAAAATAATTAATAAACAAAATGACTTTGACTTAGACCATTCTGGAAGATATTTACAAGAAACTCTGATGGAAGGAAGTAGAAACTGCATGTTTGGAGTTCTTGAACGGACACTTTCCCACTCTGTAGCTGTCATGAGACTTCTTCAGCATAATAAGCTCCAAGCTGTATTTTTTTTTTCCTCTGTGCTGTGTCGTCTTCTGAGATTGATGCTAGCAAAGTAGAACTATGGAAGCAATACTAACTAGGTGAGACTTAACACCTTGGTGAGTTATAGGACATTCTTCTAAAATGCAACTGTGAATAAACTCTGAGGTGTTAAAACAAATTGCATATTTTATATAAGCTTGAAAATTATAATAATATACCACTTTTTTCCCTTTAATCTAAAAGATGTTATGAGCTATGTGATTGCGACTGGAGTGAAAACTCGTATGAGTTTTACGAATGTTGTAATGGTAGAAATCTTAGTTATATTAGATTACAAAGTCAGAGGGAAGACAAAGTTTAATTTAAACCTCTCTGTTTCCTTTTTGATGTCTAATTAAATGGGAATACTTTCCCAGTAAATCAAACTTAGGAATTCAAGCAAAATGTTTTAGAAGGGAATGAAAGTATCTCCACTCTTATTAGGACTGCAGTCACCCTGACTGTGGTGGGAGTTTAGTCAATGTTATTTAAACAAACTGGGTTTGTTATTTTCCCTATTGAACTTTCAAAATCTCTCACAGAAAAGTGCAGAGGAATACAAAATTTGACCATGTTGCTCTTATAAGAGCTAATAACCTAACTGAGAGCTAATAGGCTCTCAGAGCTAATAGGCTCTCAGTCTTCTTTCTTGTAGTTATCACTAAATAATGCCTTTTCTATGTCTGTTTGTAGGAAGCTTATTCTTTCTCTTGCTGTACAAACTGTAATGAGTACTGAATTTGAACTTGTGGGAATTAGATTGATTTCTTTTTTTTTGATACATATATTTTGACTTTTGTATCTGGGGTATATCCAGTAGCATTTCCTAATAAATCTATAAATAATTCATGTTTTTTTCTTAGTGAAAGAAATGAACTCTTTATTTATAACACTTGACAGTCATGAAGCTATTAGTAGTAGATCACATGTGATGGTAGTGCTCAGGCTACATTATATGTATATTTTAGAGGAAGCGTGTGTATGCATATATACATACACAAACATGTATATACATATGACCGTATGTACAGTTTATCAGAATCTGGTGCGTGTGTATGCATTTTTGGGAGTTGTTTGGTTTAGCTTCATGTTATGAAGAAGACTGTTTAAAAAGGAGTCTTGATTTAATGACAGTAGTAACCAGGGAAAACTGTTATGGGTTGTGTGTGATGGGGCTTTTTAAAGTTGTCTTTGGGGGTTGCTGCTTTTTTCTTTTTTTTCTTTTTTTGTCAGAGTAATACTAAAAATGGACTAAGATAGAACTAGGTAACAAGCTCTGAAGATTTGCAGTGAGTAATGGAGGGACAGGTAGCTATTCTGTTGCAGCTGGCTTAGTCTCTTCGTGTGTGTGTTGTGGTGGTATGTGTGGGTCTTTGTTTTGTGTTAGAGCCACAGATAGTTGGGGTTTATTTGTCATGATGAATTGAATTAGTGGATAGTTGTCTTGGAGATGTTTTAACAAATATTTCTGTTCATTTTTGGGTGTAGTAGTGTTGGTTTTGTTTGGAAGTAGTAGTAGCAAAAGTAAAGTATTTCTGTTGAGTCTGTTTTCTTAATACAGTTTTGCATCTTGTTGAAAGAGTGGCAAGACTTATGTGACAAGCCTTTCAATATAAGTTAATCTGTGGAACTGAAACAATATCACACATGTTTTCAACCCAAGACTTTTTTTCTCTTATTGTAACTTGAGAAATCAACACAGACTTAGAACAAAATAATACAAATGATCTTGAAATCCTTTCAGTTGCACTTGAATAATGATTATCCTAACACTGTATTTTACAATGTCTTTATAGTTTCGTATGGCAACTAAAGGTTGTGAAAGAGCATGTTCTTTCACAAGAAATCTCTCAAAAAGATGGGTTATGTGCATATAAATTTGCAAGTGAAGACTTATTTTAGCCATTGAAAACCACTAATAGATTTTTTGGAGTTGGGTTTGGCCCATAGGTTGAATATTGTGAAGTTATGGAGATAGGCAGGTTCTATCAACCCCATCAAATTATACACTGAGCAAAATAATATGCTAGGTATAGTCTGCAATTGAGATATGAATCCAGTAGGAAATATTGTATAAATACATAATGACACAACCATTCTCAAAGCTTCTGTGTACAGTCTTTTCCAGCAGACACGTACACAAATAGTTATTAGAGCAAGGCACAATCTGAGAAGGCAAACTAGGAAAGGAAGAGCAAGCCCCGCCTCCCAAGCTCTCAGAATATAAAAGAATTCATTCTTTTAGATTACTGAACTCTTTCTGAATAAAGAGCCTATTTCCACGGCTCAAAAGTGCCCTTAACTCATTTTTTTAATGTCTTATAGAGCTGAACTAATAAACTCACTCTTGCAGTTTATAATCTCCCTTGTAGTTGTTCTGAGTCTTCCCTTAAGCTCTCCTAACACACTTTACTTCTCTGGCCTGCAGCTATTTTTGTTGTTTGCATGATAAACAGATGCAAATAATATGCCTTATTTCCATTTGACATTTTTTATTTTACTATTGCTATGCTGTTATTACCTTTAATATAAATGGGGAAAGTATAATGTGAATTGGATGTCAAGAGTAGTTAGCTATATGAAAAAAAAAAACCAACAAAAAAATCAGTTCCTATAGAAATATTATTCTAGGTATATGATTTGTGCTGCAGGAGAGAGGTATTCAAGAGCTCTGACAATATGCCTAGTAGTAGTAATATAATGCAAAGAATGAAGAGGTAATCTCATAAAGTTAAAATTGCAAAATGAAAGCTGCTAAACAAGATGAACCATGTTTGGGCAAGAAATGTGGGCTGGTAGAAGGAGCGTGTTATCAGAAGCGGTTTTGATTGGAGAGCTACCTGAGGACTGGCTACTGTCAGTTAGATCCTGTGGAGGTGTACCAGGTCCTAGGAGGCAGGATGGGGCTGGAGCTGTCCGTGCATCTGTGTTTAATGGACAACTGTAGGGCAGACTGTAGGGCCCTTGTGTCTGCGTAGCCTCCCACTCCTGGTTCTTCGTGCCAGGTTATTCAGAGAGAACAGTTCACACCAGTTGTTTTCAGCGATCACCCTGTGTTTACGCTTGCCTTGCAGTCAATTTGATGTAGATCTACTTCATTTCAGGCCTTGTCTTTCCTCGTAATGGACCTTGTGTTACTGAATGAGGATGGGCTGTCTGCTTGCAGGCTCTTTTGCAAACAATTGGTTGCTTTAAGAGGAGGGGAGTAGATGGGACTTTAAATAGCATAGGGAGAGTGTCTCTGAGAAGAAATGTCTCTTTCCTTCAACAGATCATTGTTTACTTATTTAAGAGGGACAGTACTGCTATGTCTATCTGGCTTCCAATTAAATTTTAATTCTGTTATATTTGTCACACTTGTGTTTTCAAGTAGTCTTGCACAATGTTTTTTTACCACTTATTTATGCATACTAGATGTGTATTAAACTTGATTAAATACAGTGATTTTATTTGTGGTTCATAAATATATTAGTCTGTAACGGCAATCTGTTATGTCCTTTAAAACTGTTTGTCAAACTGATGCCTCAGAAAAGTTTCAGTAACTTTACAAAATGCATTAATTGAAATTAACTTGATTAATTTTGTTCCCAGCCTCATTAATTTATCTGCTCTGAACTGCATAGCTATTTATCTCTATGCTCCTAGTCCATCCATGTCATTTAGAATTTTATTGCCCCCTGCAGTTTTGAATTATCTGTAGTTGATCATCTTAGTGCTTATTCTTCTCCCACTTCGTTGATGTATAAAGTGAACAAGATGTGTCCTACCGCTGTGTCAATTGACGTGCCATTAGTCATATCTGTCTTTTCAAACTATTATCACTGAAAGTTATCCTCTCTGATTCCTGTTCTGTTATCTGAAAAACATGCTTGCCTTTTCAGCTAACAAGTAAGACTAATAAAAAAAAGATCTGTACTCTACCGATAGGCTTTGAAACTTCTTAATTTTAAAAATATTCTGAAAGAAATCAGTGCTAAATATCCAGAAATGTTTCCTTATATTAATTGCTTTTTGCAGGATTAGTGATTTGTCTTCCTATTTTCTATGACTTCATCTCATAATTTGTGGTTTCAGGTAATAATCAGCATTTATTCTGCTTACTGCTTTAGTGGGATATTTCAATTTAAAGGTATTAATTTGTTATTTTTCATTTTAACTATGTAATAATAGGTTCTTGAAAGAATTTTGAGAGGATTTTGCATAGTTCGTATCCAGAGGATGTATTTCTTTTCTTTTGTAAAGTTATTTGATTGACATAGTAGTCATTGCATTACATAATAAGTGTTGACATTTATAACTAGCTTACTCTGTATTGGACCTGTCTTAATTTTTTTTTTCAGTAAACTTCTTTTCTTCCAGTTTTTCCTCTCTGTTTTCTGTACCTTCTCTGATATCAGAATTTCAGTGTTTTTTATTGCTTAATGTTGCTTGCATATAAATTAGAGGAAAATTACTTTTTTTTACTGACTTTACATTTTCAAAGAAAGTAGGAAGCGTTATTATAGAAATTACAGGAATTACAAAGGGTGTAATCTCATTATCTCATAACAATAACTGGTTGCCTCTGTGGGTTACAGTAGATTTGTAGGGTCCTTTTTTAGAATTGAAATTTCATAAATAATGCAATTTAGAAAGAGAAGTTAACTTTGTTGTAAGTTCTGCAACCTGTAGTAGTTATTTGCTGTAGTGTTGATGTTGGGTATGTGTCTAGCAAACTGTTCTTAAAATATATTTGCCAAAAGTGAGTTAGGGGAAGTTAGAAGAATTCCATGGTCAGAGAACGATTATGGTACAGGGTCATATTGAAGGTACAGTATGGCAGTAATTATAACTCACTCCCTTTCTTCAGCTGTACCTTCAAGATTATCCACACAGACACAGCAGAATAAAACCCCTTTCTATTATGACACTTGTAGTTTGAGTCATTTAAATCTTATACTTTTTTGGTTACTTTAATTTTTACACCCACGACTAGAGAAAAATAAAGAGCTCTTCAATTGTATTAAAAAAAGTCCATGTTCCTTTAAAATGAACATTGATTTATTTTCGCTACTCCATCTAGTCTAACTAGGAAAAAGCAAATAGCTTTATAATTTTCACTTTAGGATACCTTGGTGCAGATAGAGAAGCCATATTAGTTAAATCTTTTTTTTTATTGTCTGCAGTTTAACACAAGCTCTATAATCTTAGTTTTTATGTTTAGCATTGTTTGATGGACATAAAGTATCAGCTATCTGTTGTCTGGTGTCATATAGATCAATGCAATTTGAACTGTTACCTTTGTCTGGTCCTGAGAGAGATTGCTACTGAATTGCATGTGATTCTGCTCCTCTACTTCTCTCTGGTGAGACCCCATGTGGATTATCGTGTCCAGCTCTGGAGTCCTTAGCACAAGAAGGACATGGACCTGTTGGAGCTGGTGCAGAGGAGGGCCACAAAGATGATCAGAGGGATGGAATGCCTCTCCAATGAGTACAGGCTGAGAGAGTTGGGGTGGTTCAGCCTGGAGAAGAGAAGGCTCTGGGGAGACCTGTTTATAGTTGTCTTCCAGTATCTGAGGGTGCCTACAAGAAATTCAGAGAGGGACTTTTTGCATGGGCCTGTAGTGACAGGATGAGGGGTAATGACTTCAAACAGAAAGAGGGGAGATTTAGGTTAGATACCAGCAAGAAATTCTTTACCGTGAGGGTGGTGAGACACTGGAACAGGTTGCCCAGGGAAGTTGTGGATGCCCCATCCCTGGAAGCGTTCAAGACTAGGCTGTATGGGGCTTTGAGCAACCTGGTCTAGTGGGAGTTGTCTTAGTCTGCAGCATGGGGGTTGGAACTAGAAGATATTTTGGGTTTCGTTCAACCTAAGTCTTTCCATGATTCTGTGTTCTGCAAATTTGTTGAGGGTGTGCTCAATCCCACTATTTCATTGATGAAGACATTCACAGAATTGTAGGGCTTGTAAGGGACATTTGGAGGTGGTCTAGTCCAATGTCCATGCCAAAGCAGGTTCACCTAGAGCAGGCTGCACAGGAATGCGTTCAGGCTGGTTTCGAGTATCTTCAGAGGGAGACTCCATAACCTCTATGGGCAGCCTGTTCCAGTGCTCTGACACCTTCAAAGAAAAGAAGTTTTTCCTCATGTTGAGATGGAACTTCCTGTGTTCAAGCTTGTGTCCATTGCCTGTTGTCCTGTCACTAGGCACCGGTGAGAAGAGCCTGACCCCATCCTCTTTCTTGACTCTCGCCCTTTAGATATTTATAAGCATTCATAAGATTCCCTCTCAGTCTTCTGAAGGGTAAACAGACCCAGGTCTCTCAGCCTTTCCTCATAAGAAAGGTGCTCCAGTCCGTCAGTCATCTTTGTAGCCCTTAGCTGGACTGTCTCCAGTAGTTCCCTGTCTTTCCTGTGCTATACTAAATAGTGTTGGTCCCAGTGTGGACCCCTGAAGAACACCACTCGTTTTCACTCTGAAGTTGGCCATTGGCTGTAACTCTTTGGAAGAGTCTGTCCAACTAATTCCTTATTCATCTAACAGTACATTCATCAAACCTGTATCTCTCCAGTATAGTGGTAAGAATGTTTTGGGGGACTGTCTCAAAGGCCTTACAGAAGAACTGTAGTTGGAATCAGTTCCTCCAAGTAGAAAAAAATGTAGATCTGCATTGTTTTCTTTTAGCAAGGATTTGTTAATTTTGACTTGAGCAAAGACTCCTGTTCCAATTTCCAAACACCACCTATAAATGAATTACATTTTTGTTGCAAAAAAAAAAAAGATTACGATTGAACAGCTGCAGATCCCTTAAAAACCCCAAAATAATCTTCCCCTTTTTTCAGTTCTGAAAAAGGAGCTGTACCTAAATCTCTGCCTTTTTTTTTTTTTTTTTTTTTTTGGTGTGGGTTTTTTTTTTTTGGTCAGGAGCTATGGTATCAATTATGACTTGATTAATGAATGGGTATGGGGCATTGTGGACTACACAGAAGAGCCCTAGTTCTGAGGCTCTGGACTGCTTTCAGGATATACTTACCTATAAATTGAGGAGCTCTTAGCTGATTTTTGTTGATATCAATTGCAGCAGCATAGCATAGAGAGAAAAACTTTCTTTTTGTGCCAAAGTCCACAGAGAAAATTCTAGGTTAAAACCATTGATCTGAACAATACTCAGAAAGAAATGTGCTTTTAGTACAGTCTTTAAAACTCCCATGTTACACTCATGGCAGTAGGTTCCTTTCAGAAAGATGTGGAGTTCTGAACTAACTCTGTTTCCAAATGGATTTGATTTGGATGTAGAGCATTACAGTGGGACCGTAACTTCAGCTGATGCTAAGGGATTAGTTTAAAAACAAAACAAAAAAACTTCTCCCCAAATCATAATCTGAAGTACTATGTATGTACAAAATGACCTTGGTAGTTACCACTAACCGAGCATTGAAAAAAAAAAAAGAGAATTAGATCGCATTCTAACAACAAATTGCAAAATTAGTTAAAAGTTGTTTTTTTTTTTTTCAGATCTGGTAACTATTAGCAGGGTTTTTAGGTGATCATATACCCCATTTTGAATTGATTTGTGATCAGTTGTTCAAAATCATCTGGGCCACGTGGTGAACAATAAGATTCAGAGGTGCATTTAAAAATTTTTACTGCATGTGCTGTTTTTTCAATATGGAAGCCCAATGCCTATTAAGAAAATTGTTTGCCAGCTCAAGCTGAAACAGAGGCAGGTGTAAATTAAAGTAGAACCATTGTGGTGGCTTGAGAAGTACATGGAAGAATGCTTAAATATGAGAAGTGTTTTCTATGAAAATGCACTTCTGAAGTTTGAGTCTTGCTTTTATATTTAGAAGGAAGTCCAGAACGGGAAGATATATAAAGCAGTTATTGCCTGGAAAGGTGATAACAGCAGAGCATATTTCTCTGTATGTTTGTGCTGTGCTGCCTTTCTGATACTGACTATTGGTTAGATATACCCTCACACGGGTGTTAGCAGTAATGGACATCTACTCTGGAGATATAATGCATATTTGCAGTTAACTGAGAAAACCTTATGTGGATTAGAGCTCATGGGCTAGCCTTTTACAGGAATTTGATGTAATAGAGGTGGTAAGTTTGGGAAAAGCTTTTAAACCCTATCCTGAATGTTTTAAAAATTTGTAGCTCTTACTGTTATAAGTCTTTACTCCAACAATTGAATTGGAAATATTATGTTCAGTTCAGGTATAGATGAGGTTTTTTGCCAGAGGGTTGTTTGGTTTTGGTTAATGTTGACAATTAAAATGAGAGTAAAAGGATTTTTCATTCTACATACTATCAATTTTTCATTTTTTGTGACCTAAGTTCTGCTTCTTCACCTCCCTTAGCGCTGAAAATCAGCCTTGTTTCCTGTCTTTCCAAATCCATGAGACATTTAAGAGGAATGGAGTACAGTTCCACTAGCGTTCTTGCTTCGAGTGGATCAACAGAGATTAGCTCTCCTTAGAGGCAGAAAATACTAAAATGTCAGATGCTTGAAAGTGACACAGAATTCAAGATGTTAACAAGAACAGAAAGAGCCAAATAGTAGTTGAAAAGCAATCTGTAAACCATTTTGGATGACCACGTCAATTAATTAATTTTGCAAGATTGCCTGCTTTTTTACTTGACTTTCCAAAGCTCAGCTTTGAATGCACATGGAGGAAGTGACCCAAGACCACGGCTATAGCTCCTTAGGCGTATTCCATGTGAAATTCTTTTCCTGATCAGTATCTTCTTTATTCTGTACATAATGGAGTTTATCAGCAGCTTTCCTCCTAAGACAAAGATACTGAGGGGAAATTATAAAATCAAAGGAAGTCTTTGCTTTTCTTTGTGATAAATAAACATATATTGTAGGTAGACTTACAGGGTTTGATATTTTTTTTTGTTTGTTAATGGGGCAGATCTCTAGTAATAGCTCTTGTGAATAATTGTATGAATTTTGTGGCTCAGTAATCTAGACAGGTATCTATGAAATCTGATTATTTTAGTTGTACTTGTACTGTAGTTTCACTATGTAGGACTGATTGTCAGATTGCATTTTTGAATATAGATATTGGAGTAGTGCATTTTTGAATATAGATATTGGAGTAGTGCATTTTTGAATATAGATATTGGAGTAGTGTTTTTAAGTCTGTTTGTTTAGTTTGTTTTGCAGGAGTCTTTTCTTAATAGCAGGAAGCTTTAATATTATAATAAGTAAATTAATGCCTTGGTTATTTGCTCCAAAATGTTTTTTAAGAAAAAAAGAAAGGTACGGGGGGAATGGCACACAGCTGACATTGTCCAAAAGTATATAATTATTACTTGGCTGTTCACTTAAAAACTGAATTTTTATTGTGATTGGTCAACAGACTATAAAATTTCATGTTCTCCCCAAACAGGTGAAATAAATAATGTCTGTTATTTCTAAATAAGTGGGAAAATTGTGTCCTTTAACTGGTACTATAAGGAGTATCTCCCATTTTCTGTATTTCTGTATAGAGACACACCTTAGTTCTATATCAAAAGTTTGTTAGAGACCATTTGAATGGCGTAAAGGTAAAAATTAAAGCATTTGATGCACAGAAATTGAATGTTGCAGGAGAACTGTGAAAAAATATAATGGCATTTAAAGTCTTTTGCCAGCATAGTTGTTCTCCATTACTTAGTTTCATGATTTACATTGTTGGCTTCACTTGTTGCAATTCTTTCTGAGTGGTTTTATTAATCTTCCTTTTGCCATAGTTCTCCTAATCTTCTGTTCCCATGCTTTCTCATACCTTCTAACACCAACCTCATCTACTTCTGCTTCTCCGACTTTCTACAGGAAATAATGGACAAGGTCTACTTCCCTGCTTTTTCCCAGCAAAGGTCTTGAAAAAGGTCTTACCCTGTATTTACAACATTGGATTGGACTTTATTTTGTGTTTTCTGCATGCGTTCAAAATAACTCTTTGTTCCATTGAGAAGATTAAGGGCAGTGTTTGCTTGAAAAAAATTAATGAAGTGCCTAACAGAGCTATTATTCATTTTGGAAACCAGTTGCTGTCGTTGCCATAGTAATAACAAGTCCTCTATTAAAGCTATTTTCTATATGTACTGCCTGTATAGTAACATGCTGTTGGGGGAGCTGCAGTTCCATGGTTCTATCGTCTTGAAAGAATTTTCCAGCTTTGTATAGTTAAATTATCCAAGGAATTTATGATATAGGAACATAAAACATGTAAATCTAGTTTATCATATCTATCGTGGAGTTGTTCATGCAGGCCATCACTTCATGTAGCCATTTACAGTAATCTCAATGAAATAACAGCTGTATCAAAAATGAATAATGCATACAGAGAAAATTTGAACTCCTTTAATATTTCTTGACTTATTTTTTATTTATTTGTAACTGATAGAATGATGAGCTTGTAGTTCCAAGAAAAATACTTGTATACTTGGTTGTTTCCCCTCATGCATTTTAGGTGTAATGGGTAATAGCTCGTGGGGTTAGAAAGCTGGTAAATTAGTGGCATGTTTTCTTTGTAGAATCCCCATGAAATATTTATGGAATATGAAGAATGTTTAAATCTGCTGCAGTAAAAGGATACTGTCTTAAAATTTCTTTTAGAATAATTGCTTTAAACTTTTTCTTCGGAGACAAGAAATGCATATCCAAATGTATTGTAGTAAAGCAGATAAAACAATTTTTTTCCAAAATTAAATGAATTATATAAAATTGAAGCATTTACATACCACATTATCCCTTCATAATAAGCTATCCTAACCCAAAAGTGTTTCTGCAAAAAAGAAATGCTGTCTCCTAAGCAGAAGTGACAGTTGGCCAGTGCTAGCAAATGGAGATATTTTTGGTCTAAAATCTATGGGGAATTATGAACATTTTGATACTTATTGGTCACAAAATTCTGTAAAATAATGAGACAATTGAAGACAGAATAGCAATTGGGGTTCACATTGTTGCTTCAAAAAGTATCCTCTCAATCTGGGACAGAAATAAAAGACAAGGTTTTACAAATACTGCTCTTCAGTCTGGTTAATTTCAGCTCTGAATCAGTAGGTTAAACTTAATTCTGTGCTCGCATTTTTATCAAGTGATCATGTCTGTGATAAGAATATTTTAAACTGCTCATTTTCAAAATAGTTGTTCTGTAATTTTACCAAAAAAGATGTTTTTGCAGTATTATCTGGATTGAAAATGTATGTTTCATTTGTAGGTGGCATTAAAACTCCTTTGTAGAAGTTCTGTGTTGAGGAAGTATGTTCTCCAGCTCTTAACTAGGACATCTAATCCCTTGGGAAATGTACAAGGGGAGAGAGTTGGTATAATGACAATAAATTGAAATTATGCTTTGACTAAAGAGAATGTAACATTTCAACCAATGACAAATAGTTTAATGGTTAATGAGATATTAAATAAAGGACAAGTTTCAAGTATAAGTGCAAGTACATTTTCTTGGTGCTCTCAAAGTCTTGGTTGAGGATGGATTTCTTCTGATGCCTTGATTAAAAGTGTTGCAAAGTATGAAGTAGACATATATAGTCAAATAAGTTTTTACAAGGAAGCCATTTCCAAGTTTTAAACCTTCACACCTGTACTTCTATACTGCTACACTCTATTCAATAAAAATTAATAAACTTACTGGGTGATTGGAGCCTGTTAGTATCCTACATAGCAGAAATGTGGTAGCTTTAGATTTCTTTATTTGTCCCTAATTTTGTTCTTTCCTGTTTGGCTTTATTAAAAACAAAAGCAAGAACACTGCAGTAGCAAAGGACTAATTTGGGAAAAAAAAGGCATGTCCACAGCATCACAGTTGTAGAAATGATGTGAATATTGAAATAACCCAAACCAAACAAATCCCAAAACTAAACCAAAAACCCCCAATAAAAAAATAAGCCCCCGGCACTTTAATAATGCAAGTCTTTTCTTCAGAACTGTTGAGAAGGCGTATCAGCTTGGCCAAGACCCTGTTGTGAATGAAAACAGGGGATAACAAAGCAGTGAAGTTCAGATAAGCATTTCTTTGGAGGAAAAGCTAAAATTCAGCCTTTTTTGATGTAATGTATTAGTCATTCCTACTGCTCTGTAAACAATTATAGAAGAATTTTTCTGAACTGCTGATTCCCACTACATTGACTTCTGTTTTCCCCAGTGCATTTGGATAGGTGCTCTAGGAACGTTCCTCTCAAAGAGGTGCTATCAAGTAAATTTGATTTTATGTTCAACCTTTGCTTTAATTATTAAAAACAATAGATGAGTAAAAAGTTCCAGAAATTAAATATAACCCACACCTAGACTCTTCATTTTGACCATTGGATGCTTTTTCTACATTTGATGGTGTATAGACAATGTTTTATGGTGGTTCTTTCATATTCTGCTGATCTTCTTTTCTAAAGATGCCCTGCAAGGAGAGTGGAGTGCTTAGGTGTTAATGGTGAGAAAAAGGCCATAATTACGCTTCTGCTTGTTGGAAATTGATCAGAGAAGGCTTGTGCATTATATATTAACAGCAAGTAATATATATAAGGTTTAAGCTAAGTACTGTTATATATAGTATATAATATAAAATCATAGAAAGATTTGGGTTGGAAGGGACTGTAAAGATCATCTAGTTCCAACCCCAATGCCATGGGCAGGGACACCTCCCATTAGAGCAGGTTGCTCAAAGCCCCATCCAGCCTGGCCTTGAACACTTCCAGGGATGGGGCATCCACAGCTTCTCTGGGCAACCTGTGCCAGTGTCTCACTGCCCTCATGATAAAGAATGTCTTCCTAATATCTAATGTAAATTTCCCCCTTTTCAGCTTAAAACCATTACCCCTTGTCATATTGTACCACTCCCTCATAAAAAGTCCCTCCCCATCTCTCCTGTAGGCTGCCTTTAGGTACTGGTCCATACCTTCTTTCGGATGTTATACTAAACTTTATACTAAAATGAAGTAAAGCCCTTCAAACTTCAAGGGCTAACTTTAAGAGTCAAACAGCTAGAATGTTTTGGTATGCATACAGCTCCAGCTGTATCAGTGGGCTTTCTGTCTTTCAATTTATCCTCCTTCATCTTAGCAAGTTATTTTTGGCATCTCTTTCCATTAGTTGGCGTTCGTCCTTTCATTTTGTGAATCCATAGGAATAGCCACACGTGTTCAGAGGGAAAAAGGCAAAAATTTTCAGAAAAGGAAGGAAATGAAAACTTCTGCTGGTGGACAGGTTGAAGAGATAACAGGTTCCCCATATAGAAAGCTGACAGAAGTTAGAAAAGTAGTGCTTCACTTTGCAGCCTCTCTCTATTTCTCTGCCTCCTCTTTGTGAAGATAGAGCATCTGTGGATGTAGGTGAGAACTATTCAGTCTCTTTGAAGATGTGAGAAGGGTTCCAGGTTTGGAGCTTCTGTGGTTGTCGGGAGCCATGTGGGGCTGGTGACAGGTTTCAAGGCCCGGTACTCAGGCATGCGTAGGGAAACACCAAGACATTCTTTTTTTCTTGGATGCCAGGAGGGATTCAGTATCAGATGCTGTGTGAGCTGATGTCCTGATTTTTATCATGTCGAGGCTGTTTGGAAGAGCAGCAAATCATGCCTGTTTTCTAACAATGTTTTGTCAGGTGTCTCATTTGGTTCTGTTTTTTTGAAAGATGCTGTTTTTAGAGATGTAATCAAATAGTTTTTTATTTGCATGACATCTTTGTGGATTTAGTTCTTAAGTCAAGCTTCTGACCTCTGTCAGGCATTTCATATGTTTTTTAGCTCTTTTGTGTTGGGGTCTAGCTGGTCCTTGAGCATGCTGTGTGGTACGTATTGGCCCAGTATGGAACTTTTTTAAAAAAGTATTTTTATCATGTGTTATATGGAAAAAAAATCAGCCTTAAATGTATTTTCTATTACGAGGTACTGTAGGATCTGAATGTACTTAGCACTTCTCTGTGGGAAAACTAAATATTCAGTAGGAAACATGGGAGGAAATGGGATCAGGTGTTTAAAAGAAAAGCTCATGAAAATTGGATGAAAAAAGTGTGGTACTGTGGCAACTTACAGACTAGAACTGAGTATTTTGATTTTAATATTAAAAAGTCAGAATGATTTCACCACCCTCAGTTTTTTTTTCTTTTTTTAAATGATTCTTGTGTCTCAAGGTAACCTGAGAACTTTAATGCAAGTATTTCAATTATGTGTTATCACTTGATTTTATGAAGTGATCAGATGAGTCATTTATAAAAATAAAGCCCATCTTAAAACCAGTAATAGACAAACTTGCTGTAAAAGTTATGCATGTGTTTCAAATAAAATGCTTATGTAGTTCATGTATTTTAACAGTATTATTAGAACAGCTTCCCTGACAATCATCTACGTATATCTAAAGTGGTACTCTATGTATATGCTTCAAATTGTTCTCGCCTCTCTTGTCACCAGAAGCATTTTTATTTTATGCTATAGCAGCGTTAGACCAAGTTTTCTAGGAGTGATTTTTTTCCTTCTTTCATAGTTGTTGGGAAGGGCAGAGTTCTGGGTTTTCTTTCCTCTTGTTTTGGTGTTGAACTGCCAGAGAAAAGCATAACATGAATTAATGCTTTAACAACAGCAATGCACAAGGCTCAGGCCATGTGATTTTGGGGTGGTAATCATGAACACTTGCTACTGCACCCAATAAGAATTCTTGCATGGCCTCAGTTATGTTCTTCTGTTGTAATGTGTGCTGTTTGTCACTGGCAAAGTGCTAGTTGAGCTCACTGTGGTGAAAAGTCAGGACCAGAATTTTATATCATTTTTGGAGCAGTCTGAGATACTGGAATTCTGGAGGATGCTGATGAAGGACAGCAGTTGGTGTTGGTGCAGAAATGGAATTATCACATACCCAGGGCTAATGGGTTGTGATGAAATTGACTTAACTCTCAGATGTGCAATCATCTATCTATCTGTCTAACAGTTTCCATACTGAAAGCAATTACTGTACCACTTATGAAAGCAAAAACAGAAACAAAAGCCTTGAGAAAGTTCAGAAGGATCCTTTGTGACATGACAACAGAGTAGAGGAGGTTATTAAATACAACAGGAGGTTATTAAATACGATCCAAAAGGTAAAGTTCTGTGTCAAATAAGGAGAGTAGAACAGAATATAAATCTTGTCAGGCTAAATGCATGGAAGTACTTCTAAAACAGAATTTGAGAAGCACCTTGCAAAAAGCATAAAAATTTTAAATGCTTTTTATTGAACATATTGGGAGAAGGAGCATTGCCAAAGATTCTGTAGGCCCAGCAGACAATCCAGGTGTAAAAAGAGCTCCCAGAGAGGATAAGGCTCTGGCAGAGGAACATAAATAATTATTTAATTTGTGTTCAGCATTCAGGAATGTAGAGAGGTATTCGTTCCCAAATCCTACACCATGGGGAATTAGTCAGAGAATGTGTTTCAAAGAAGTGTTACGTTGTAAAACAAAAATGTTTTGTCATTGGTATGTATTTTGACTTCTGTGTCCAGTGGTGAGACTTTCTTCCAGAAAGAGCAGCCCTTTGAAACCCAGTCCCATAGGATATGTACATTATTGTTTGGAATTACACAACAGCTCAAGCTATTCCTAGTTGAAGGAAATGTATGATTGTTGCATAACAGTGTCACGAGTGAAAAACTGATTTCTCTTGAAACTTACTGAAATAAGACCTTATTCCTGCTTTCTCTTAAATTTTCAAAGAATTACTTCTTATTTCAGTGAGTCTTACAAGTGGTTGTTTATATTTAGCTTAGAAGCGAAGGTTTCATTTGAAATAGTGCTGTGATTTAAATTTTTCATGTTGAAACTGTCTTTGCTTGGTCCTGAATGTAGAAGGAAAGTTCAGTTGAATCACAGGATAGAAAGTTTACTAGAATAAGCTATATTCCAATTTTTTTGCATAGTTCTGTCTTTGTCTTTAAATGAGTTACTGAAGAGTAAGTGGAAATTTTGGATGATTTGTCACTGATCTTATCATATGGTCCACATTTCTGATTCTGACAGATTTGCATCTTTTCTTGGTTTATGCTTGGTTTGTGTTTTGTGGGGTTTTTTCAGTTCTTTTTTTTTTCTTTCCCTCCTTATATCGGTTGTTTTTAGAGGTTGGTACCCATGTTTGTGTGTAGATTACTATTTGAGTTAACTTAAGGGAGGAGAAAAACCAGTAAGGTGAAAGATTAGATAGAATTCAATGGGGTATAGAATTGGGAATGAGCAGTTGATGATACTTGAAAGTAATAAAAGTAGTTTCCGAGTTGCAATTTATTTTCTATTTTCTGCATATGCTATGCTTATTACATAGTTTGTAAACAGTGTGCTTCTCTGTACCGGTAGTCGAAACTTGATGCTTTAGCAAAATGATTGTGTAAAGAAATAAACTAGTGCATAAGATCTGTTTCCTTTCAGCCAGACTACCAGTGACACAAACAGAGCAGTCCCAGTAAAGCATACTTGTTTGTAAATGCTGCCCAAGGACTAACAGAACAGTATGATGCACAGCTGGAGATCACTTCCAAAGACCTTGGGCCTTTGTTGTTATTAATCCAACACTGGAGCTTATAATCATGTTCTTGGGTGGAGAAGAAATACATTCATAATTTGTGGATGTGTTTAGTAGAGGCAGATATTATCTTTTTTTCATTTTTATTCATAAACTATACAAAATGCCATTTTTCTAGTGTTGTTCCTCTTATATGCTTACTTTGCTTTCACTTATTCTGACTGATTCCTGCCTTTTCGGCCTTTAGAAGAATATAACTAGTGATACTATTACTTGAGATTTAGTCCCTGCTAGCTTGGGGATTTACTTGGCACTGAATCACGGGTGGAATTGAAACTTGTTGCAGATGCGTTAGGGCTGCAGGCAAATATCTCAGCTGGCGACTGCCCTGCTCAGAGGCTGAGCTGGCTCCCCAGGGGATGGAGAACTACTGGAGGTGACCTGAGAGAGCATAACAAACAGCAGTGTCAGAAACTGACAGGAGTTATGGATAGCACCCTACGGGATGCCTGGATTTCACAAGCAGTAAAGGGGGAATTGTGTGAGAAATGTCCAAACAGTGCCATTGCATGAAGGGGAGCACTGGGGCTGCTTTGGAAGGTGCACTGTTAAAATATCCTACTTCTTTTTGTTTCAGTAGTGTCCATCTGCCCTTCTTTGAAATGCTCTTTAATGAAGGCTCTTCCTGTCCAGCTGTGTTCTGTTCCCCAGCCTTGCTGTGTGTCATGGCAGAGCTGTTTGCATGGTTTTTGTGTGTCATAGGTAATCTTGGGTTTTCTTCAGAATCCATTAGTGCCTTTTTTTTCCATTGTTCGTGACATCTCATAGCTCTTTGACTTTAGAACTGCTTTTTGTTGTCTGTCCTTAGTGTAGGAGCAGCCAGTCTCTCTGCTGTTGCACTTAATGCATCCCTGTGCCCAAGCCTGGGCTTTTATCATGAATGCACAATCCTGGGTGCCATTTCCTATTTAGTGTCAGTGAAATTCAGGAGTCACTTACTTAGTATCAGAGAATTTCAGTTGCTTAGTGCATCTCTTTCCCATTGAATCCCTTGTGTTTGCAGTGACAGCATACTCGTGATGAAGTATATTTATTGTGCCAGCCTGTGATGTGTAGTTCAATTTAAACTTCACCCTCTCTCTTAATCAGTGTTTATAGTCTTGGTGTGGTCTAAGCCCAGCTGGCAACTGAGCACCATGCAGCCACTCGCTTACTCCTCTCCCTGGTGGGATGGAGGAGAGAATCATAAAAGAGAAAGTTTAATAAGTAAAGCAAAAGCTGTGCAGGCAAGCAAAGCAAAACAAGGAATTCATGCAGTACTTCCCACAGGCAGGTAGGTGTCCCATCCCCAGGAAAGCAGGGCTCCATCATGTATAACAGTTACTTATAGAGACAAACACTGTACTCTGAATGTCCACCTCTTCCTTCTCCTTCCCCCAGCTCGATATGCTGAGCGTGGCATCACGTGGTATGGAGCATCCCTTTGGTCCGCTGGGGTCAGCTCTCCTGGCTGTGTCTGCTCCCAACCTCTTGTGCACCCCCAGCCCAGTTGATGGCAATGGAGTGTGAGGAGCAGAAAAGGCCTTGACTCCTGTGTAAAAACTGCTCAGCAATAACTAAACCCATCTCTCTGTTCTCAACACTGTTTTCAGCACAAATCCAAAGCGTAACACCATACTAGCTACCATGAAGAAAATTAACTCTATCCCAGACAAAACCAGCACAAGTCTGCACAAGTTTTGCTTTCCTAGTTTCTTTGGTTCACACTGAACTTTAGTTACATCATATTTTTCTACTGTTACTGATCTTTTGGTTATCCTGTATTCTTCCAGTGCCTGTCAACTCCTTGAGATGAAGAATAAGGGTTGAATTTATTGGGAAGCACCAGATTCCTTGGAGTTATGTGTATAAGCATGCTTTTGTGCTTCTTCCACCCATGCATATTTAGTATTCAGAAGTACTGTGAGCTTCTTAATGTTTTTTGAAAGCATGTACTGCTGCTACTTATAATTTGCTTTGACTCTAATGTATTACAACTGGTTTTCCTGATTTTATATACCGTACACTCTTAAAACATATCTCAAAAAGCTATGGAAGATTGAGATATTTCTATAGTAAGTTGTGAAGCGAGAAAAAAAAATTAAAAATCATTGCTTTATTTTTACAATACAGAGAGAAGTAATGGAAATAATAGTTCAATGACTTTCAAGCTGATGGTTAAAAACACATGCATTTTTATATCATAGAATGAGAAAACTACTATAACATTACATACGATGTCTACTTGCTTCATAAGATACAATACTTTTCTAAAGTGGGAGAAATCTTTTTAAAAGAGGTTATAATAAAAGAACAATCATGTTTACAAACACAAAGACATTTGAAGTTTTTAAAATGTTATTGGATAAACAGAGTAGCTCATGACAGCAAAATCGCTTAAGTTACAAAATTAATTTAGAATTAACTTGGGGTTAGAATTAACTTGATACTTAAGAGATAAAAAGTGTTCTTTCAACAAAAACTTCATGATAAAATTTCTTGTGAAAAGTTGTTATAGCAGGACAACTATGTTTAAAGTTAGCTAAAAATAATGAAGAGCATATGGAAAAAAAACCTGCAAAATTTGCTGTCTAGACTTCATTTTTAGAAGCCCTATCAGCAGTCTGGTGTTTGTAAGTTAACAATAGAAAATAGCCCAAACTGTAGGGAGGTAACATAACATCAAGAATAGCCACATTAAAGCATATGTTTTGTGCAGAGAATACTTGCTGTAAATGATCAATGTGTTGGATAGGGATGGACTGTAAATAAGGAAGAAAATAAAATATAATCAGTTACAGTAAGTGTAGTTACGTTATTAAATCTGTAATATATTTAATCTTCCTGTTGTCATAGCCATGATGGATAGGCTACAAGTAGAAGGAAATACAAGACTGGGGAGTCTTTTGTTTGCTGGAAATCAAATAAGTCACTTCATATTTGGTGTATTGTTCTACTTTTTCCTTTAGTATTTGGTATTCTATTCTTTGGATTGTCCAAGGTATATGACTGAATTTATCTTTGGTCATGCTCAATATAATCTTCCTAAATGGTTAGGTATTCTGCTGTTTTGATACACTTACACAGTCATAGATGTCTAAATATAGTTTGTACTGGCAGAAAATAACCCTGGCTGATTTATGTACTCTTGCTTTAAAAAGGTGTCACCTTGGCATCCTGGTATTTCTTCTTCTATAGGAAAGACATAAATTAGTTCATTTAAAAACAAAACTACAGAACAAGCCATGTCTTTAAGTCATAAACATATTAGAGATATATTTTTTTCAATTTCTCCCCTGTGTTAGTGTATTTTGACTTTTTCAGGGGTTTAAAATGTTATAGAAAAGAAAAGCTTCTATTAATGAAACTTATTTTGGCAAATCAATAGTATTTTAAAGCTTAGAGACGAAAGACAGTTTCATTGGTGTTATACGCAAGTCAGTCCTTCTTTTAAAGCTGATTAGATTCAGGACTTGTGGCAGACACATTCACTTTGATATGATGGACTTTTAACATCTTCTTTCTTAATATCTGTTCTTTTTTTCCACTTTTCTGAGTCCCTGTGCGTTTGGTCACTGTTTTGCTTGGGTTTTGGTGGCGTGGCCTCAGTGAGCTCCCTGTGCAGCTGTTGGTGCGTTGGCTGAGCCTCCTGCCCAAAGTGAGAGGGAAAACATAACTTGTTGAGTGGGTATATCCAGTACTGCAGAGTTTTTCTTACCTTTACAATTGCTGGTAAGCCCGTGTCTGTTTGGAATAGTCATGATTGGTTTAAAGTGACCACCCTGAAACCACTTATCTACCTATGGCCATAACAATCTTTCACTTCTGCTTCCTGCCAGTTTTCCTTTCTCTGTATTTTGTGTAAGAAAAATAGATGGAAGTGCAACTTCATCCAGCTGGACTTTTTTAGGTCATGATTTATTTAATTTCATATTAATGCTGTAATCTCATTTTAAGACACAAATGATTTTGTAAGTATCACTTCTGCTAGCATCTATCTAAAGTAAAAATAGGGCATCAGGGAGCTTCATACTGCGAACTTCAGAGCTTTTTGTTTGCTTTAATTGATGCTTCATTGAGAAACTTTGGTTGCTAATTAAGAATTTTTTTTTTTGCATTAACTATTTAGCATCAATATGCTTTTTAAATCGGATTTGTTTTTCTTGGAATATATTATATATTTTTAAAATATGGCTGTGTTTTCAGTGGACTGTGTATTCATTCCTGGTTAAAACTAGTTGTAAATGCCTCTAGAAATAATTTGCTTTATGATGACATACCAACCTAACATGATAATTTGCATTTCTTGATATTATAGGTGCGAATTTCTTTCAGAGGAGGAGGGTGGGGGTGGGAGGATGAAGACAGATGTCGCTAATAGGAGTCCTTATCTTAACAAAAAATAAAGAAAATATGTATCTGCAAATGGCCAAAGTTGGTCAGTTGTAGTGTTTACTCACAAAGTTCTTATTCTAATTGCTTTCTTCTGTGCTTTGTTTTCTAGAAGTGGGTAGATTAAATATTTTAAAAGCCTTTGTTGAAGTGTAGAATTTGGAAAATATATGAATATGAGAGAGACCAAATTTACTGGAATATACATGGTTAATTCAAATATATAATTAACTGGAATAAGTAAAAAGTAAAATGTAGAATTTTGTTCTGTGTTCTTTAGCAGGTTGATAATTTAAACTTGTGCAGTTTTAACCCATATTTTCTACTCAGAGTAAGAAGAGAAAGATCTACAAGTAGATGTCTCATAAAAACATTGTTTCTGAGAGATACTGTTAAGCATCTTTTGTCTTTACATTTTTCATAATGTTTTATAATTTTTTTACATGATAGGCAGTTTTCACAAAATAATGGGTGAAGTCCCCCAGGTTGGTTTAGCTGGGTATGGTGTCTGACAAGCAGCTTTCAAGAGTAGGGAGTACAACATGAAGAATGAGAACGTGGCATGGAATTAAATTCCAGCATTCAGACATATAGTATCATTTTGTTTCTTTAAACTGTAAATCTCATTTTTAATTAGGAACTGTGTAAGCATATTATATGATAGGTCTGAGTATCTCTTGCATGTTAATGTAAGGCATGGATACTAAAAAGTAATGCTGAGAGAAGCTCCAGAAAGTTACCATATCACACGCAGTACCTATTATTGTATCCATCTTCCTATGGATAATTATCCAGTATTTTATTTATTTGTTAGAATTGCCATACAGTTCTGATTTTATTGGAATATAGCAAGACATAATCATTGTTGTAAACAACTTTGTGCTAATTTGAATATGTATGTTATATATATGTATATGTATATTAATTGATAATAGTTTCCTTAGTTCTCATAAAATACTTTTCTTTTAATAGAAGAATTACGGAAATTGAGCTGGTCTGGCATTCCCAAACGGGTTCGTCCAATTGCATGGAAACTTCTTTCAGTAAGTTGTTGTGGTTTGTTTTTTTTTTATTTCTTCCTTTGCATTTAGTAGTAATAGTTTTTTCAAGCACTGCAAATAATTTTGCTTGAGTTGTAATCCATCAGTGATACTTGAAAACATTGTGTCTTGTTGCGGAATTGTAATGAAAGTTCTGTTCTTTTGCTCAATTTCAAGATTAATTTGTCAAACTGAAAGGAAGGGAATGAGAAGTAGTAGTAAATCATGTCAGCTGTATATCTTTATTTTTCAGCCTGGCTTTCTATGAAAGAAAGGCTTATGTGATAACAGTGGCCTCTTTCAACCGATTTTGATGGAATGGAGGAGAGATCAAAGACAAGTACATTCTTACAGTTTTCTGGAAAATAGGCACACAGTAAAGGAAACGAAGACTATCGGTGTCCTAGAAAAGGCTTCATTCTGACTTCACGTTAAAGTAACTACAAGAAAGGATTAACACTGTACTGACAAAGAGCTGTGACAGGATCTTACGGGGGTTTTTTTGCCATTTTTTTCTGCAGTGGTTTAAATGTAACAAATCTGAACTGCTGTGGTCAGTTACCTTGTGGCATTGACCCTCTGGATGTCAGACCTGTGAGTCAGTTCAGGGAGACAAGCTAATTAAAAAGCTAATCACTTTTTTATAGTGTGAGTTTTTGGCTGGCTGACCTCTCTGAACGTTAGCTGGTAGTGAGAGGATTTTGCAACGACAGTAGCTTGAGGAGTGGGTTGACTGAAATTCCATGGAATTTCAGCAAATGGAGGTGTCTCAGTTGGGCATCAGAGAAGCTTGTGGGAACCTGGGATTCATTGGGTTTGGTGTTACAGAAGTGGATTTTTTAAATCTCTGTTTGCTGTATATTTAGAAAGGTTCCTCTGCAAAAATACAATGTGTTCCTCGGGAGTATTTTTCATGTCAAACTTTTCAGCTATAATACTTGCAATGGCAAACACTTGTGCATTTTAGGTGGTGTTTGTCTGCTTGTGGTTGGGCGAAGAACTTGTGGAGATGTTTGTATTAAAAAGAATCAAAAATCTCATGCTGTCTACTCTCTAGAGACTGTGAAAGACACTTTATCAGCAAATCTTCATGCGTTTAAGAACTGTTTAAAATTCTGAGTTATACACACAACAGTTTAACTCTATTGAATTTTTCAGAGAGTAGACTTAAATAGCTTTGCTTTTTATAGAATAATTCAGCGGGGAACGCAAAGTATTTACTTCAGACTGAGACTGATTTCCAGTGACTGAAAGAATCTCTCTTGCTGATGAGTTCTACTAAATTTGCAGCCTGGTTCCCTCTAATGCTAAATGCAGATGCAGCTTCTTAATGGTGGATATTCAACTATCCTACTGTAATTGAAATTAACATGCAGTGTAAAATTTATTTTAGTTCTGTTTCCAGAGTAGTTGTCTGAGCTTTTGGTAAGGAAAAGTTGAAGTTTAGGATGCCTGTTTTAAAACACCCAAAATAATAAAAAAACCCTTACTATGGCTAACTTTGAAACACAATAAGCTTAAGCATAAGGACAGGTGAAGTTCTGAAGCAGAGGACTGACAGGTTTAGAGAACTGGAATTCTGTGAAAGTTAACTGCAGTCACTTTCTTACTTTCAAGTAAGAGCATGGGCTTTTTGTGAGCTTCAGCTTCCTCCCATAAGTTGATTTTAGTTTAGTATTCCTGAGATTCTCAGTCTAGAGAAATTCCGAAGTGTAGAGTTCTTTTGTTCTGTTGCTTTAACCTCTCCTGTTCAGGATCCGTTCCAGTTCAATTCTTATCTTCAGCTCTATATTGCTATTGGTTTCTTTGAGTAAGAGGCTTCCAAAATTGTGGTGTGTTGTGGTTTGTTTGTTTTTTCCTTTCTGTCACCAAATAGCAATATTTTGAAAGTTCTTAGCTTTTCTTAGCTAATTCCTATGATAATTTCTTACCTACTAAGTGGTTCTCAGTTAATACATTTTGGAAACGAGTCATTTAATAATAATTATTTTTCTATACTATAGCAATTCATTTTGTCTTCTTTCGGTAAGAACTGCTTTGAGTATTGGTAGTCATAAACTCCGTGATGCTTTTTTCTAATGGTAATTAATTTTTAAGTCACATTAGTTGTTAAAATACGTCACCTGCTGGTAATGTGTGTCCCTGGTAAAAGAGAGTAATATGATGATCTGTTGTGCTATAAGGTGCACTGGGAGCTGCTGGGGGAATAAGTCTACAAAAGCAAAACCCTTTTTATTAAAGATCAGTTGCAAAACCAAAAAAAGATCAGAAAATCAAAGAAACCAAAGTAGAATTTAGAAGTGAATTAAGGCTGGATTTGTTTGTTTTGTAATTATTCAGAAGGCTTACTTAAAAAGCCCCGACTTTGACTTATTTGGGGAACTGAGTACAATTGGTAGTATCTGAGGCAGAGCGTGATTGTCTTATTTGTAAAATCAGCATTGAAGTTGGAATTTTTAAAACATAATTTAAAAAATTGAACAGTTGAGATGTTTGCTACCTAGACAGAAGGTTAATAATGTTAACGTGTTTGAATACAATTTTTCAAAGGGAAAGCATATGAAAAATCAATATAATCAGGGATGGTTGATATTATGCATGTTTACTGGTAACAGTATATAAAAAATTGCATGATTTATTTTCAAAATATAGCAAAAATGGTAGGTATACTGTACCTAAGCAGCAAGCAGAACTATTCAGGCTCACTTCTCTTTTGAGTAACAGAACTAAAGATATGGTTGCAAAAGCCTTTGGAGGAAATTAATGAATAAACGGATTAAACTCTCCGCCAATTTATTCCCTGATGATGTGTTCAAGCCTTTCCAACTTTTAAAAATAAAATCTAATGTGTAAAGTGAACAGGAAACAAGACATGTCCAATTGAAAGATTACTTCAGTCTTTGAAACTGAATAATGGCAAAAAGACTTGCTGAGAAAATATTAGTATCCTTCAAACAATCACATTTGATCTCACAAATGAATTCTTTTCTAATGGAACTAAGATATCCTACAGGAAAAAAAACCCCAACTGTTGAGAATAAATGAGAGGCAGAATTCAATATTTAACTTAATACAAAACACTGGGACAGGATATTAAATGTCAGACTGAGTCTTGAGGCAAAAGTTAAGCTGGTGCAATTTAAAGTGCCTGGAACCAGACACATGTCAGTACATCTTAAAAGATATGGTTTTGCAAAGCAAGTACCTTTTAAGGTAGCTGGAATGTAGTATGATTTGTACTTATGCTGTTGTCATCTTAAACTAAGAAATAAAATATATGGGAATAAAATTTTAAATGGTTTTAATACAGAGATATTTTCAAAAATCTATTGATGTTTAGTATTTCTTATTTTTCCCTAAATGTTGAGCAAAACAGAAGTTACAGAAATGGGATGTGATGTTGGATTGTTGCAGGAGAGTAATGGAACCTATGTAACTGTTCTTATAGTGTTTAATTTTACTGCACATTTAGTAATTTTAGCATGTTAGGTTTACCCTTTCCGTTTTTGCTTTTAGTGGTTAGGACTGAATAAGAAAATTGGTTTTGTAGTTAAATACACAGCATTTTATTAGTTACTTGTGGTGGCTTTGGCTCGTTGTATGAGTGCGAATATAGCTGTACTTCTATTATAGGATTTTTTCATGTTACAAGGATTTTATTTTTAAAGAAACTTACATCTGATGTAAGTTTGATTCCTCTGTTTTACTAATTACCATTAGTACAGTGATAGCTGCTATTGTGGAAGGAGAGCTGTTGGAATATTGGCAAGCAATATTTTAATTGGACTTGACTAGTGTATAATACAATTCTGATTTTTTTCTTATGTTGTCTTGGATGTCCAGATCTCTTCCAAAGCCATCTATCTTTAGAATTATTCTTGTGCAAAGTATTTTTTCAGGGCTGCCATGTATGTAGAATATGAACTAGCCTTCTTTTTTGCAGTTATAGGACATTGGTGTTGATTGTTTGAAATCAGGCTGTTTGCAAGAAAGCATTATCTATTTCTGAATGTTCAGGAAACTTTTTGGTAGCCAATTACATGAATATCAGTGTTTCTAATAAGTGAACTTCATATATAAATGGAACATTTAATAACATTCATGATATTTCATTTCATAAAATGCTGAAATAATAACCTGAACTTGTTTTTTAAATGGAAAGTAGGCTGAGATGCCAGAAATGGGGATCAAGCTGGACAAAAGTAAATGAGAGTGTAGAGAGTGTAATTGTTTTCGGGGAGGGCGGGGGGGAATTGGGATTTTCAGATATATATGAATGAGTTCAATGAAGAGCCATTCAGAGGTGTTTTGTACTTAGTGCAGCAACGTATAGTCCTGCATATCTGACACATGGCTTCCTTAATGTGTCCATACCTTATGGAAAAGAAGACACTACATAGAAATTGCTTTTGGGAAACAGCTAAGGAAACGTATAGCTAGTGTTCTTCCATCTAAGAGCCCAGTCACTGGTGCTGTTGAGTATTTTTCTGTGATGAAACTTTTTAATAATCTGTTGAGGTGAAATGAAAGCTTGAAAATATTTTTTTCTTCATCAACAGTGAAATGAAGTAGCTTGAATGTTTTTAAAGCTTCTGAATTAATACTCAATTGTATTACAAGTATAACTGTTATTTAAACACGTTTGCTAATGTATATCATTCCTACTTGAGGGCAACTGAGATAATGTGCTTTTTGTTAAAAATTTCATAGAATTGCTCCAATAATAGCCGTATAGGAATGCAGAAATTAATTAACTTGTACAACATTACATGTATCTGAGCATATTTATTTAATCTGTTCTCTTTGGGAGGCAGACATCTTCTTAGAATTCTTGATGAGAAATTGCTTTTTAAAGGTGGAAAAACTTGAAACTTTTTGTTAAATAAAAGCTGATTTTAGAAAGTTGTTTGTATCTGAACTTTTGTATCAGTTGGAATGCTTAGAAAACTGATTTACTAAAGAATTATTCAGATCCACGTAGGACTGCATGGCACCACATCAGTTTATTAGATTTCCTGTCACATGTAATCAAATTCCAGTGGTGCTTTTTGTAAAGCAAAGAGTAATATCCTTTTCATTTTCACTTTTTACATTTTTTTCAGGGCTATCTTCCTGCAAACGTGGACCGAAGAGAAAGCACTTTAAAAAGAAAACGCAAAGAGTATTTTGCATTTGTTGAACAATACTATGATTCCAGAAATGATGAAAATCACCAAGATACCTATAGACAGGTAGAACATCTATTGACGTGACTTTTACCTGTAGGACATCTGCTAAAGAAATTAAAGAGATTTTTTTTTTTTAAACTTACTACTGTTTTTCTCTATTTCTTTAATCTTATTTGATAGGCAGCTCTCTAATAAATTTTTTCATACGTTTCAGAAGCAAAAATATGAAATACTTGTGTTCTGAAATTCAAAATAGTAGATTTCTTTTAATGTCAGCTTTAGTCATGCCATGTGGCACTACCATTTGGTGCTGCCATGGTTTTCTATTTACGAATCGTAGGGTTTTCAAATCTTTCATCTTGTGTACAGACCGTCCTTCAAATGAATGAGGATGGTACAGGGAAAGTGTAACACTGACTATTTCTTACTGGGTCTGTATTTCTGCTTAAGATGTTGAAATGTGCAATAACCACAGGCATGTCAAACTTTCTTGCCCACCCGGATAAGCAGATAACTTTTCTTCAAGTTATATATTAAAATTAATAGACGAGGCAATTCTACTTGAGCCTTCCTTAGGACAGAAGAAGCTGAGATCTTTCTTTCAGCTTAAAGCCTTATCTTTACTAGCAAGAAGTATATGTGACAGTGTCAATTGAACATCACTTTACAGAAGTACTAGTATGTATTTGCTTATAATTACCCTGAGGTAATGAGTATTGTCAATATGACTATAATTTGCAAACAATCAAAATGTGATACAAGGATCCTAAAATACGAAAATAAAGTATATATATATATTTTTATTATTATTTTGCCTCATTGATAGATTAACAATGACTTAAAGATTTGGCCGTGTGTTTTGAAATACAGTGAGTCCGTGTTATTCCAAAAATAATGATACAGTGGCATTACAACTAATACTGTAAAACCATAGGATTGTTTTAACTCTTATGTTGTTTAAAAAGTGTGCTGTTGGTTCCTTTACAGTATTATTTTTTATGTCTTATTAGATCCATATAGATATTCCACGCATGAGTCCTGAAGTTTTAAGACTTCAGCCCAAAGTAACAGAGGTAAGAATGATATTTAAAGAACTATATTTTTTTTTAAGAAATCATATTGTTAATGAATCTGAGATCATGGCGTTGGTTATTAACAATTTGACTATACTTGCTATTTTGACTTACGAACTAGCTTAAAAAAGTCCAAAAAATGAGGGTATGTAAGTATAGGCTAAGAATAATGGTGATAAGTATGAGTAGTGAAAGGAACAGCATCTCATTAATCTCCTACATCAAGTCTGTCAGTTTTTGCTTTGGTCTTGTGCCTTTGGAGTTGTTTTACTTTTTTGCTTCTTATGTATTTTGTTAATAACGTGTTTCTGAAGTAATCCAGAGCATAGTTCCCATGGTTCTATGTATTTTTCAAAATTATTCAAGGTCTGAAAGTTTTTATCATAGTTTTCCACTTGGGAAATTCTGATTTTTGTGAATTTGTAGCATGACTGGTTTGTGTTCCTTATTTGATTTTGCTTCCTTGCAAGTTTTATATGTTGAGTACACTATTTAAATTGTTTAACTACTGTAATATATATACTTCAATTAATGATAAATATGTTAATCAAATTGGTGTATATAGTTGGGTAATTGAATCCCACCGGGACTTTTACTTGTAAAGTATGTAGGTCATAAATAGTGTAGATTGTGTGACTCATCCTCTTTCATGTATTTCTTATAATCATTCAATTACTGCTCCTTTCTAGTGGTTCTGGTTAGACCATCAAGTGTTCTTCCATGTAGGCTCTGTTAGTATCATAGAGCCACACAGAACATCTTCTGATAGTTCATTAGATTATTGATAGGACAAGGGGTAATGGTTTTAAATTGAAAGTGAGGAGATTTAGATTAGATATTAGGAAGAAATTTTTCTATGTGTGGGTGGTGAGGCACTGGAACAGGTTGCCCAGAGAAGTTGTGAGTGCCCCATCCCTGGAGATGTTCAAGGCCAGGCTGGATGGGGCTTTGAGCAACCTGGGAGGTGTCCCTGCTTCTCGCAGCGGGGTTGAAACTCGATCTTCAAGGTCTCTTCCAACTCTAACCATTCTATGGTTCTATGATAGGAGAAAATAAATGCCGAACCTTTCATTTGTTTTTCCATTCTTGCAACTATATGTTTAATGGGAATGCTCTTCCACGTGTGTTGGAGAAAACAGTTTGAAGAAATAGCCTATTACAGTTTTCTTTTTATTTTAAAAAACAAAAAAGGTATAAGAATATTGCTTTCTCTCTGCTTTCTGATAGTGGTGTTTTGTGTAGGCTTTTCTAGGGATGAATCAAAAAGTAAAGTAAGAAAAATAAACAGACAAGAAACAAACTATTAAAGAAATGGGTAAGATCAGTGTCAGTATTGTAGCTAGAAATGAGCCAGTAAATGAAAGTGAGGTGAATATTGCTTCATGAAAAAATGCCTATAGAAACAAGAACTCTTATATACTTCTAAGAAGAAAGAAATACTTGAACTGTATCAGCAGTTAAATTAATCTTAAGATGTATTTGCATTCAACAGAAAATCATGGCTTTTTTGAGGTGGATTTTTTTTACTTCCGTGCGTTCCATTCCTTCCTTTATTTCCATTAAACTATTCTTAAGATTTTAATGTGGATTGTCTGTGTCTCAAATGAATATGACTGTTTTGTACAATGATAGTGCTTTTGTAGTTCTACGTTTGGGTGAACATATACTCCAAAATCATGTTGGTTCCTCCCCCCAACCTTGTTTTAGTGAAAGAGGAATTAGAAGCTATTTAACATGTCTGCTGTAAGAGGCTCTGTATATTCTTGTCTTTAAAGGAAGATTGCAAAGTACGAAACATTTATTCAAGAATGACTACTAGACAGTGTATTTATTTCTAAATTAGCTGAACAATTTTAAACACAACTTTAAAATAGAAATTCCAGGTAAACATCTTCTGTAGAATGTATTGAATGTCCTTTCTTTTAACCAAATCATTTGGATGAGAAGTCAAGTAACTTGATAAAAATGATACTAAGAAAGATGGTCTTTGGAGAATATTTTGAAGTTTTATTTAGTAAAATGATGAGATTGTAAGATAGAGATATAAACCTGTAGGATTTTGGACTAGTTTTGTCTTTTCTTTATTTGATTATATATAAGACGAGATACATTTATATGACTACTCTTAAGAGATGATTAATATGTTTCTTTAGATGCACACTTGGTAACAGATTGTAAGAACACAGCTTTTTATTTACTATGGATATCTGCTTTTTCCATAATACAGTTAAAAATATTAGAGTAAACTTGTATTGGTAATTAAAGAAGTTGTGGTCAAGGTTTTCCAACATTTGAAATGTGTATTTTTTGTTAAATATTTAGTGTGTTGGGGAAAGCATCCTATAATAAGACATCGAAAAGAATTAGTTACAGGATAGGTACAACCCTTTTTTGGTTGAATGATTAACTTAGAGCTAAAGTGTTTATTTGGGAATTTAGAGAGTATATTAATGTGAAAAAGATATTAGAATAGTATTTTTTACAAGGAGTCACAGTTGAAAGGAGGTTTGGTTGTGGTTTTTTTTTTTTAATAGCTGAATTATAATTAATCTCAAAATGGCTGGTTTACTGTAAGTACTGACAGTCTTCAGAGCTAGTAGATGCTCCCAGAATAAAACACTTCTCTCATTATTCCTTGAGAGTAATTAAAATAAAAGGAACTACTGTGTCTAGGTAACTTGTGCCAAGTAAAATCTGATAGAACTCCAGTAGCAAATATTATTCAGTGAAGTTTGAGTCTGGAATGCAGTTTCAGTTAATTTTGTGGGATTGTTAAATATGTGAAGTTATTTATGGTTTTTTCCTTTTTGGTTATCCTTTGGCAGATAACGACATTACTGAGGCAGCATATTAATTTCATGTGATTTACTGAGATCTTGTTTGCAAATATTTTTTCATAAAATCAGCTTTTAAAAGAAATTCTAGTTATTTGTTAAACTTGTCCAAAGGTACGTTTTTCTAATGCTTTTTTGGATATGTGCATCTTAAACACTGCTTTAAAATAAACATAATTAAATCCACACTTTTTAGAAATTGTGATTGCGGTAGCAAGTAACATAGAATTACTCCTTAAATTAATTTAGTCTTTCGCATGCAGCTCAATATCCCTGCTTCCCGGTTATACTTAGATTTCTTTAGTTTGAATGTTTAGTAAGTTGAGCCACGTAACAATAGTAATTGAACCACATAAAGTAGATGGATAAACTTCTCAATGTGATCGAGGCAGTGTGCAGTTAGATTGCTGCTGCTTTCTTGTTAAAAAAAAAAAAACAAACCCACAACGCAACAACTCCCTCCCACTTCCTCCCAAAAAATAAATCACTGTCCATACTCTATCCCATCTGTCTTTCCTACTCCAACAGTTTAAACAAATGGGTTTAAAGTGTTTCTTTTTTATGGGAGTCATGTAGATCCGGGGAGCAAGGAAGGTAATGTTGGAGTGAAGACTTAAAGGACTGGGAATAAATAGAGGAGGAGGAGAGAAGAGCTGGAGTCAAGTTTATTTTAAAGACTAATGACTGTAAGTGTAGGTTTAATGAATTTGATTAGTTGACGTGGAGTGGTCTGTAATTTATTATCAATTTCTGCTTTATCTGTAACTGAGTTTTGTTGAAATGGATAGTACATGGCTGTGTTATTTCCCATCTAATCTTGCATTATATGGGAAAAGTAATTTCAAGGAAACAACACAACTTAGTTTATAGATTATTTTTTTCCCCACTTTTTCTTTTCCCCCTACTTAGACAAACAAAAAGCAGATTCTCATGGTTAAAGCTTTGGGGTTTTTGGAGTTCCTCTGAGGTAGCAAAACCCACAAAAAATTCAAAATCTTTGTTTAAGTTAATGGATTTTTCTCTTTATGTATTTGAATATAGTTCTTACTGTTATTATGAATGAAAGATAAATTCAAAAGAGGGTAATGGTTGGTGATGACATCTCGTGAGATGTAGTCATTCATAGTAAAAAAGTAATTCCAGTTGCTGTTGCTGGTTTGAAAATCAAGAAGGGGGAACCTTTTGGGAAAGTGACCTTTTTAATGAGTCCTATTTGAACACAGTGATGAGTGCTGTATAGAAACTTAAATCAGTCTGCTTTTCAGGTATTCAGTGCTCATTTTTTCAATTCAGAACAGTAAATGAAACTTCATGAAAATGGGTAGGAAATTGAAAACACTATTTCAGTGTGTATTTGTTGAATTTCTGATTAGATGCGTTTGGGATATTAAATCTGGTGTGCCAATCACAGAGTGATCCTTCCTGCTCAATAATATTAAAAAATACCAAAACCAAACAAAAACCCCAGTCATCCCCCTCTGCTCCCCCTTCCCTACATCTTAGTTTTCATTCCTTGATTTTACAACTGCTTTGAATTCCATAGGCATCTCAATTTGCAATGCAAACTGTGTATAGTATCAGATTCTGAGGAAGGGTTGGTGGTACAATTTTTGGGGTTATTTGACTTGAGACATACCTTCATGTTCATGTGCTTTTCAGCACTATTTTTATAATTTTCAAAATGGGTATTTTGATAGCTGTTACTTATTGAATTACTGATTATTTGTTTGTTTGTTTCTCACTGCATATTTTGTAACCCCATTGCACCAGGACTTTTTTGTTTAGCCTAGTGCCTAAAACTATTCTATATTCAGCAATTTCTCTAAATAGGTTTTTCTAGTCACCTCTCTGATATTTGTTTTCAATGAAGTTATTTATGTTTGCAGTATTTTAAATTTCCTTTATTTGAATTGAAACAAAGAATGATAGCACTGATAATACTGAAAAACTAATGTTATTGAAACTAGAAATGGCAACTGAGAGAGGCAGGAAGGCTGGCTGTGAGCTAACTAACCTGGATAGATTTGCAGGTTTCCAATAAAAGTAAAAATATGACATAAATGTAATTTCATAAAGGCATAATTTTGTAAATTGTAAAAGCAAGATGTAAATGACAGAACTTAAGGCCTTTATACAGTTGTTTATAGGCAATGAAATCCCACTGGCTATTGCTTGATGGGCAGAGGTTTGTGTTTTTTCACTTTAATATGCAGTGCATATTAAAAAATGTGTGGACAGGACTAGCGCCAACAAGAATTTATAGCTAAAGGAATAAATATCTTGTCTAATGAAAGCAAGAAGCTTTTATAGAGAATTTGGTAAATGAATACCTCCCTTTCTGCCTAATCTTTGCCCCCAAACTGAAATCATACTGAGCAAAAACTGAATCTTAATTGTAGCTGTAATGGATTAGACATGAGCTGTGTAAGGCTTGTGTTTCAGTGCCCAACAAAGCTCTTCATATTTATTCTTGTTGACCATCTCTCTTGTTCTGTGGGGTTTTGGCATGCCAGGGAAATAGGCTAGCTGGAAATAAAGCAAAGTTCATTCTCAAAAGAAGCCCGTGGGAGAAGGGTGGTAGATGTTGATGTTTGGGACTTGTTCTCGAAGCAAAAAGTGCAGATGTGTTTCAGCTTCAGGTAACTCAAGTGGAAGCCTGTGATGGGACTCTCAAGCACCTAGATGCAAGTCATATATGCCTAGACCTTTCCTTACTTGAAAATTAATATGAGGGCTTTCAAACTGAAGAAGGTGGTTGTATTTAAACGGTGTTGGAATAGTGAACTTCTTAATCAAGCAAAAACTGGAAGTGTGATTGAATAGAAATAACACAGGCTTCATAAACTAAAATTCCTCTCCCTATTGCGTCTTTCAGGGCAGGTCTTTTGCAGGCTTTCTTGAAGCCTGAGCATTCCTTGACTTGTGGGGTTGCAGAAAACCATGCAATCTCCTTGGGGCCCATTCTTAAGAGTGACAATCCTTTGGCTCTTCTGCCTCTGCTCTGCTTACCTGCCTCTGTCTTCTGGCTTCTTTGTCACACCTTCCAGGGAAAAGGCAAAGCACAGAGCAGCTTTCACCCTGCTGCTTATTTGCAGCGTTTTAAGGACACGTAGTACATTTAGAAGCACATAATTGAGAGGAAATGCAGCTTGTCACAGACCTAAATTGTGTCAGAGAGAAGTTCTGCTATTTCCCTGCTCCATACTCTTCTCATGTTGTCCTTCCCATGGTTAGATATGATGTGGTCTTAGGAACTTCTGCAGATCTGAAGCAAGGTACAGATTACAGAGTTGAGGGGGTGAGGTTATGTGATATAGCAGGCAGTTGCCTTATTTCTACATTTTCTGATTATTTTTTTCCAGATCTTTTAATTAACCAGTATACGTGTTTCTGAAGTCTGAAACACCATACTTCAGTATTAGGCAAGCTTAACTGTTACAGAATCTCTTTTATGGGCATGTTATTAAAAAAAAATCTATATCAAGTACTTCTTTCTGTTAGTTAGGAATAAATAGAATACTATATTGATAAAATAGTTCTTTCAAAGAGGTGAAAAATCATGGGAAGACGTTTTAATATATGTCTCTTGAGGAAGGAGGAATTTTGTGTTACTGGAAAAGCTCCAGTGAATAAGTGGTTCCTTGCTGTAACTACTGCAACTGAATTATATACTAGATTGGTTTCATCATGTGCTAATCCCTTGAAAATGCTTCCTTTTGAAGAACTGAGAAGCTTACTTAGCACTGGAAGTTAATTATAAATACTAGTGTTCATTTATGCTTTCGTATGCGTGTTTTTATACTAGTATAAGCTCAATGATGTTAAATTTGTCCCTATGTAATTTTCAAGGTTAAAATGTGCTCCTCGTTTGGTAAATTACCTGATAGTTTCTTTAACTCTTTTTCAGATCTTTGAAAGGATTTTGTTTATCTGGGCAATACGTCATCCAGCCAGTGGATACGTTCAGGGCATAAATGATCTTGTTACTCCGTTTTTTGTAGTCTTCATCTGTGAATATATAGGTAAGAATTGTCTTAATACTGAATTATGAATTGGTACTGGTTTTGGAACAGCCTCTTCATTTTAATCTGAATAATGATTTGTATTAGCTAATCAAAGCATAATTTGATACATTATTTTTATAATACATTTTTGTAATTATAAATCTTTATAGTTCTATTTAAATATATATGGAGAAGCAATCAGACTTCAAGTAGTCAGTGTAGTTCAGGAGTCTTTCAGGTTTATTCCAAACAATCTCCCCACTGGCAAAACCCAACCAAACAAAACCTTCTGTGGAAGTTGCAGGCAGGGTTCTCCTTTGTCAGAGCTGAAAACAGGGGAAGAAGCACAATCTAGCATTTGCTTTCATCTTGATTTCTAGTTAAGAAGTGTTCACCTCTCCTGAAGCTCTCTTCTTCATAGGTGGTTTTATTCTCCCTTTCTCTCTCTCTCTCTCTCTTTCTCTCTTCTAATTCACATTTTTGTGAAAACTTCAAATTGTACATATGAAATGGGCAGGTGTTTAAACAAAACCAAACAACCACCAAAAAACCCCACACCAAAACACGGAAAAAAAAAACACGAAAGAAGGAAACCTTTTAAAGGAGTGGCAGGGAAATTAAAGCAGAGGGAAATGATTGAACTGGATCTGTGGCTGAAAGAATGGTAACCTCGAATTAGGGCCTGAAAATTAGGGCAGCAGTAATCAAATTTTTCTGGTTAAGAGCTCTGCTTTCCTGGGGCTCACAACACTACCAACAACAGCAGCGTAAACAGTTGTATTTCTGTTGTGTTTGTGGCCTCCTTGTATGTGAATATACTTTTTGAAAACTTTTTTTATTTGGCAAACTCTGATATTGGTTAAGTGCTCATCTCTTACTAGAATATAATTTATAGCTTAAATTTATATATTAGACTTTATAAACATTAAGAGTATGGCTTATCATTAACAATAATTCATTAATAATTTGTATATAACTATGGATATAAAAGGTAAGATTAAACAGTAAAGATGAAAGTTTTAATAGATGTTGAATTAAAATTGTTTTCCTTCTATTTCTATTCGTCATACACGCATACAATGAAAATACACAATGCTTATATATACATTTAACACTTTGCCTGGCTACTTCAGTGAGGCTGTATAGAATGGATTCTTCCTGTCTTCTCTATGCAAGATACCCGGTGGTGTCTTAATCCAGATTGATTAGATTTAATGAAGGACAGATTATCCTTGAGTGGATGACAGACTATGCGTTTACTCATTTGCATGGCAACACCTCTCTTGCTTTGTTCATTTCTTGTTTCATAGGGGGACATTTCATTGCTAAGCAACTAATGAGAACTACTGCTGCTTTCTCCCTAATCATCTCTTAAATAGGGTAGAGGCCTACTCCTGAGAGTACTTGCAGTTTCTGCCTTTTACTCCCTCATTTGACAGATAATGAAAATGCTCTTAATGATCTTAGAACAGTAGGGTCTCTACTATAGACTTTAGGGTTGTTAATTGAAATAAGAAGTTGAAATGAGATGTGATTAGAGAATTGATATTCCATGTTAAATAGACCATTTAATTAATATGGTAAATAAGTTTGTCTTTACCACCAACTTACATTTGGAGACCCTGGTGATTGTTAAAGTATTTGCTAGTTTGTCAGTATTTTCATATCAGAGAGTATAGCTCTCCAGTAAGTGTCCAGTGAAGAAAGAGAAAACTCAAAAGAGAGAAAGAAAAAACTCAAAGACAACCGTAAAAGATATTTTGTCACCAAAAACGTATGAAACTCAGCAACCTGTATTCTAGAAGCTCGTTTAAAAGCTAATATCTATATAACAAGAAAAATACTGAAATGAAGATTTTTTTTCTTCAATATAGTAGTGGTCCTGGCTAAGTGCTAAGAGCAGTTATTTCCCTGAGTGGCATATAATAACTTTCTAAGTTTTGTCTTTAAATAGCTTCTTGAGTTGAATCTTTCTAATACATTGAAGTTACACTGAATGATACATTCAAGGTAGAATGAATAATGGTGTGCATTTCACTTAAACATGAAATAGGAACATTGAATTTATGAAGTACCCCAAAAATACTAAGGTTTGTAATAAAATTATGAAAGGATTCAAAACTCACTGTGAATTATGCTTAAGTAATTTAGATAGAAATAAATGCAGAATTGCGAAGTTTCCTTGCAAAAATGTTTAAGCTATTAGTGTATTCAATATTTGCTCTAGTAATTCTCTATATTTACCTTAGATTTTAGATCTTATTTCTTGCTCTGACTTTAAGTAAATATTGGTTTTTACCTTAAATTACTTTATTTATTGCTTTCTTTTACCTATTGATTTTTGTATATTTCTCAATTTAACTGAAACCTTTGCATTGTGATTCTGAGTCACTTGGGTCCTGATTCATGTTATTTAAAGTGATAATGCCTTTTATTTTAGGTTCTTTCTATAATTAAAAAATAAGGAAGAAGTCCTAAAGGATTATTAAAGACTAATATTAAATTATTATTATTATTATTAACAATGCCATGAATAATGACTCTGTGCTGATTAGATCATCTGATGGTATATCCTGATAATGTTCACCATTGCAGTTTTGTCAACTATTTCGGTGGGAGAAAAGCCATTTTTTTTTTAGCTTTATGACAGTTGAGAGCACCCTTAATCCTTAATCTTGCATAAAAAATCTGTGACATTTATTCTAGTGATGGGAGTCTTTCTGCACTGCTAAAGACATCCAAAAGCCATTTAGAAAACTGTTGTTGAAGAACTTTTGAAGATACAAATGACATGTATAGTACTGATCATTTCCTTGCCTGATAACATTTTTTTCAATCAAATCTGAATACCCAAAAGTAGGTTTGTGGGTCTTTTTATAAGGACGTTTTGATGGATTAGTATGGATGGAGGTATCTAATTTTAGCATGAGGGTTCACACATTTTGAATAGGTTGAGTGACTGAATGGAGGAATTGAATATGTCAAATGTTGAGAGCATTCTTTCAACCTTTCCAGAAGTGCAGGTATGATAAAAGTGTAATTTGGTAATGTCTCATTAATTCCTCACTCTGTACGAAAAGTAGAATACTGTAGCATTTTCAGCAAGATAAAACTTGGTTGTCAAATCAAGCCAGGAGAGGGACAACTGCAATTAAAGAAAATTTCATAGATGGGGGTAAGTACTGGCCCCTGCTGTAATACAGTAGATTCAGATTAGGATTTCTGCTCTAAATTAGGACGAGGAGGAATTTAAACCGTGTTTCTTGTACCAGGTGATTGTGTGTGTCAATCTTGACTTCCCTCCCCCACACCATGAGAAATGGTAGAGATCTGTAAGCTTATTCTGCCATAATATAGCAGGGGTTTTTTTTAATTTCAAATGCTAGTGGTACAGGAAAACCATTTTGTCCTTGCGTCTAACCTCCTACATGACATAGCACCATTACAACAGGTGTTAGAAGAAATGCTAATTACTGTCAGGGCAGTTTTTCTGAAAACTCTGTAGCATATTACTTTGTGTAGAAAAGAATCTTGTCCATGCAGATGAAAATCCAGAGGTGTTCTTATTAATGAAATAAAATATACCACATGACTGCTCACTGTTTGCTGACTTAATGTGGAGAAGGGCATTTTGCACTGGGTTTCAAGTCTTATTTCAGGTTGCCACACGTGTTGCTCTCTTTATACACCTTCCTGATGCTCTGAGTTCTGGTTGATTGTTTCCCAGTATTAAGTTGTGCTGCACAGTTGCTTGTGGTTTCTTGCTCATGGCGTCAGCTGCACTTCACTACATCTAATGTTTCAGTACCACATCTGCATTGCAGTAATTCACTGGGCCTCGTGTGTACATCTAAAACTATAGAGACACCTGCATTTATTCACCATCCAGAGAGATGGAAGCTCAAGAGAAGCACCATCATCATAAGGAGCACGTCAGGCCATTGCTAAGTGAGATGGCTGTGTGAGATCACTTTGACACCCCTTGCAGTGTTGGATCAGGAGGAAATTAGGAGTTAGTATGAAGCCAAAGGCAGAAAATGAACACTATCGTAGCACTTCATCATTTTTTGTCGGATAAAGAATATCAGGAAAAATGAGGCTGCTGAAGATGGGAATGGCAACTGAGATTTTGTCTGCAATCTTCTTGCAACAGAGGAGCTTGAGACAATTTGAGGATGCTCACAACAACTCATGAACTGAAAAGTTTGGAAAGAGTGGTCTTACCCTGGTAAGTATTTTTTTGTGATCTTAAATCCTTTTGTAGAAGGCATTTAAATGCAACTTTTGTTACATAGCGTTTTTAAAATTGGTGCTGCCGTGACTTGATGGAATAATTATTCCAGGCTCAAATCCTAATGGAATTCAGATGGGATTTAGTCCCAAACCAGTGTTACTGTGGAAACATAAAGGTTTTTTGGTCCTGGAAAAGCAAGTCTGTCTATAGCTCCCTTGCTTACCTTTCTTTCCACTCTCATGTCATGGGAGGTATTCCTGTCCTTAAAATGAAATTTAATACTGGTTAATGCCTTCTTTTCTTCCTTTTCAGCATATTTGCTGCAAATAATTAAATTTAGAACTATTCATTTTGATTTTCCCCTCATTAGTTGAAAGCTATAACTAAAATTATTGTTTTCATAGTGTATTGGAGTAACATTTCAGAACACTCTGTCATGGCTGTATCTGAGGTAATTCCTCAGTGTATTTTTTGTAAAATATGAAAAAGTTGTCAAATTAGTAGAGATTTTTTTTTTCAGGAGAGTTGCAATTTTTATGCAATAAGCAAATATGTTTAGAATGTATGTAAAACTGAATTTCTGAATGATGAGGCAGTGAGCCAGAGAGCAAAGAGTATTAACCCTCTGACTCCAGAGAGTTGCTGGAAGGTTTCTCTAATACTTACAGTGTTAGAAGGTAAAGCTTTTTTCAGCATTCATTATTTCCTTTACAAGATTAAGCTGAAATCTTGATTGCTGCAGTATGTAAAGTAATCTAAGATAATTAATCCTGCTATATAAATACCTTGACCGTTTTTATTCAGTTCTACCAATTGGGGAGTTATGAATAGGGCCCATGCATTGAGGTTTTGAGGAGATAAAGTGGAAAAGATGTAACGTACTTAGAAGAGACTGAGTGAAACTGAGGGAATGACAAATTGTTTCGATAAAATGGAAGTTGAACAAGGAGCTGTAACTGGATTACCTGGATGTTTCTCTCCCTCCTAGGCCCTTCATGTTGTTGGAGACCGATCGAATCGTCCTTGCTGTCTTCTGGTTTATCAAGAAATAATGGAAAACCTCCCAACAGGGTGTTCTCAGGAATGAGAGAGATTTCTTCAGTTTGAGAGATGAAAAGATTTTGTTTGCAATTGTTAAGTGCTTTTAATTTTTCTGATAATTTTGGCATTACACTTTGTAGCAAACTTCTGTTGTTCTAATGCTTTTCTTTATTCAAATAAATACATGTTTTTGAAAATAACTGTATTACAGTGTTTTTATTTTATTTATTTATTTATATATTTAGATATATTTATATTTGAAATGATTTATGGAAGTTATACAAACAAATCTGCATAAAACACTGACATGAATCCTAACTGACATCTTAACATTTTTTGCAAGTTGTAAAAGTATTAAGAAAATATTTTCTCATTTTTTAAAACAGTTGTAAAACTTGCATGAAAAAGTATTTGAAGTAATTTAAATCACTCTTCCGTCATATGAAAATTCAATGCTGCAAGTTCCATTTGATCATATTAAGTTTTCTATCCTTAATGCAAATCATCAATAATGTAGTTTCCACATACAAAGGTATATTTCAGTGCTACTTCTTAAATAATTTCCATGATGTTTTACATGTTTTACAGTAATGCTCATGGCATCAATGAAGTTGACTGAATTTCTCATAAATCTAAATGATATTATATGAAATATTATTTGATAATTGAATGGAATATTTTTATCCATGTGATTTGGGTGGGCAAGGAACGAAGAAAGCTTACACAAAACTCTTGAATTAAAGTCTTTAAAATACTGAAAACCTAATCCAGAAGTCCAGAAGACATCATACGCCTTCCTCTGTAAAAGATTTGCAGCTCAGTGATATGAAACTTTTGACTTAACCTGTCGTTTCTCTTTGCAGCACTGTTTGCTTTCACATATTATGAAACACTTAGTGTATGTATACATATATATATAACTGTAACATGATGCAGAAATTGTTCAGCATTATCTCAGCTTGCAGTGAGATGACTGCTGTTGACTTTTTCAGTTTCTAGGAATGTTTCCTCAGTCTCACCCTGTTGATGCGCCCATCCATTGCCCAGTGAAAGTATTTTGAAAGTGGTGCGTAGTAGCTGAGGGGAGGGGGGACTTAGATGAGTAAGATAAACAGCATTTGAATTTGATTTTACACATTGATGATTCCTGCTTTGCACCATGGAAAAGGTGAAGAAGGTCCAGAAGTAAGCAGAGAACTGTATTTTGTCTGTCCGCAGTGCTGAGGTTTGGTACTTCTGTACCAGACTTCTGTGCTGTGTGGCACCGCTGATTGTGGTTGCAGTGGGAAAACAGCTAGTAATTATAGGTGCTGAAAGAGAGTCCTAACAGGGTGTTTCCTAACTTATTATTAAATAGACTTTGTGGAGCTAAATCGTATTTTATCCTGTTTGTTTCTTATGATGTGGCCCGTTCTGCTTTATTTAGGAGCTTCCTGAGACCCTTTTATAGCTCTCATTTCCTCCTTACATCTTTTGTTTTATACCACCTGTCAGATTCCTCAGTTGCAATTCAACCAATTTCTTTCAATTCCTCAGTTGGAATTCAACAACTTCTTTCTGTACAGAAAGTAATAATTGCCTTATTTTTAAGTCACTGCAATTTTTAGACTCTGATGTTTATAGTCCTGTTATAATTAATCTTTGTGAAGAAGCAGTGTATTCTGAGGATTAGTAGTCACTTTAAAATGCATGCATATCCTGTAACTCAGAAGGTGGTTGTTTGGTTTTTTATTCATTTAAATATTTTTGAGTTGTAATGAAAAAATCCCAAAGTTCCTCCAGGTAAATTACATTGCATCAAAGGAGATAAAAATACAGGCCTAAATTTTAGTGCTTTAAAATAATCCTTAACACTCAGCTAGATTATATTATTAAAATCTTCATTTTTTAATGTATGTCTCGCTTAAGAAAAATGAAGCATTCACAATGTCTGAGCATTTTTCTTTATTAATATATAATATAGCTTTTCAGGCCTAATTGGGCCAGGAAATCTTACTATTTTACATCCTTCTATTCCCTTTAATCAAGGAGGAGAACCCATGTGAAAAATAACTAGCAGTGAATTGTTCGTCAGCTAGCAGTGCTTGCCATAATATACTGCTGTATCTAGGGTTGGTTAATAAAGCAGTATATTTGGAGCAATTGCAAAAAGAACTGTAAGGAGATCGTGGATAAAGTATTAAGAGAACATCTCATGCTTAGTTTATGAAGGGTTAGGGAACGAGAGAGCATGAAGGAGGGCAAATATGTCTGTAGGACTTGTGGGGTGGAGAGAGGTGATTAATAGGGGGCCAATGAACTATAGGTTGCCTTTAATATTTTGGTCTTTCTGCTTTTGTGTTTGGATATTTATTTTAATTATTTACCTGGACAAATTCATCTTTATCTTTCAGCATGACTTGTTGGAATATTAATCTTTTAGTTGCAGTTTGACTAGTCCTACAGCGGGCATTTTTTTCTGGCTTAGAGTTACAGAATTATTTCACTTAAGGACTATTTTTTCATTTAACTACAATAGTAAAAGTCCTAATGAATATAGTTGAGCTTTACCCGGGTATGCTTTTAGTGTGCTGGTTGCTAGTGGTAGAGTTTATTCCCTACTGTTTTTCACTAATTGCTTAACCTACTGGAAGTCAGTGATGGCATTCAATATCAAATATATTAGTGGATTTGTCTGCATAAAATCTCTCATAGTTTGCTTTGATCAAAGTGAGGTGATTTACTTATTTACTTAATAGATTTTTAGCTAATTATACTAAGCCAATTAGTGCTATTGGCATTTCTTGTAGTATAGTAACCTTGAGAAGGTGTTAATAATGAGCAGCTGAGCACACATCTACAAGTAACTGTTTGGTGTAGTTGGATGATAGTATATTGCTATGTATATTTTACTCATTAATCTATTTGATTTCCAGTGAGGGCTTGGAGCTGTGTGAGCTGGGTGACTGTGTGCTGTAGAATTCATCCTCCTGATCCCATTTGCTGTTTCATGAGGTTGATGTACCCTGCCTGTCCTGGCTTTGTTTCACTGGTCTTGAAACTTAGCAGGGGAGCTGTGTATTTGAATATTTCCAAATCAGGTTTAGTTGGACAGAAAAGGGTTTCCTTGCCATGTGCTGAGATCACACAGCTAAATCAGGGCTTGCTGCTGTCAAAATTGGTAGCTTTGCTTGGTCTTTCCCAACCACAAACATGTGTTCCTGTCTTCACTCTTTTGTCGGCAGTGGCTTTTCTCTGGCACATAGAATTTATTTTTTCAGCTCTCACCTCAGGCAACAGAGATGAGCATCAGTACTGGTGTGGGGATAGGAGCATGTTAGGGAAGAAGGGAGAAGCAAGATCCCAGTTGATTGCAAAGAAGCTCTTAAAATGCTTTAGCTGTGTTATTAAACTGCCCTCATGATAAGTCTGGGTGAATTCCACTTATTTTTCGCTTAGCAAGTTAGGAAGCGCTTATAAAAGCATTTTAACTGACAGAAGTAGGGTATGGTAACCTGCTTTTCTAATATTTTTACTTTCTAGTATTGTCTTTAATGGCCATGATTTATTATAATAGACAATACTGTTTTAAAAAATCAATCCTTCTATGCCTCTGTGTTCGGTTTTGATTTCACTCTTCAATATACTGTCAGATTTCCGAGCTAATTATAACAGTTCATCTGAAACATTTGATGCATGGTTGCATCCAATAGATTTCTTAGAGAAAGATTTGAGACTGACCGAGAGAGTTTTTGTCGATAATTGTGATACCAAACACTGTGAATATAAGTTTTTTAGTTACTAGTTTCAACTTCAAGGCTAATTAAAAAAAAAATAAAATTAAAAATTGATACACATACTGAAAATTCCCCCTTTGCTTATCATATGCAGAATTGGTTTTAATGTTATTTCTATAATATTTTTTTTTAAGTAGTCCCATTGATCTTTATAACCAAAGTGTTCAAAGTTGTATCATACTGATGGGATGAAAACAGCTCTAGTCATCTTCGTGACCTCCGTTGAAACAAAATTAAGTTCTTGAAAAACCATTTGCTTAACCAGACAAATTGCAAAATCTTCATCTCGTGAACTGGCACATATTGCAAGTTTGAATAAAGTGTGTCCTGTGATAAAACATCGTCTTTAGTTTGATTGCAGAAGTACAGTAGGCATACCACAGTGGGCATACTGCTGAGTATTCAGCTCATAAAGGTGTGTTAGTAGAAGAAGCAGGATGTACCTTCAGCTTCACTGTCTGCCAGGGAAAAATTAACGTCTTTTAAATAAAATTTTTTTGTGGATACTTTTAAAAAAGGTTCCTATATATTTGAGGTGGAATGAGCCTAATTAAAGTGAGATTTCACTGGCTGCTGTTAGCAATTGCTGTCAGAAGTGAAAAAGAGACATTAAGATTATCCTAGTAAGTATATCCAACTGTTTAATTGCCTGTTATTTTTAGTTCTCTATCTGAGAGAAAATTAATATTTTCAGTAATGGTATTAATTGCTCATAGTGTCTTATGAGTTTCTGGGTGGGTTTTTTTGTTGTTTTTTTTTTTAAAAAAAAGGAAATTAAAACTACCAAACCCTGAAATTTCAAGATGTATTAGTCTTTCAGACGTCTTAGGCTTTTAGATAGTCTTTGTTGAAAGGGCAGTCCGTGAAACTAAAGCATATGTTCTGTGATGTTAATGCTGAATGGAAAAAACCCCTAGTATGTAAAGTGTATATGAAAGGTGCCGGGCAGGGAGAATCATTAACAGGGAGTCTACTGTTGTGTTCATTTGAAACTTAATATATTTGCAGTTTTGTATGTCAGTAAGAGATACCGGGGATGTCAGAATTCGTCTAATAAAATCAAAGCAGTGGGTGTGTTTTTAGTCCTAAAATGGTCAGAAGGAAAATCTCAAAACCTATGACCTGTTGAAAATTAAAGTAATAATACTTCATTTTTACTATTAAATGTAATAATAGTCTTTCATAATCTAGTTATCAGTTGAAATTCAAGTTTGGATGATAAGGCCATCAGAGTTGTATTCATCTACTCGAGTTTTATAAAGGTTCTCTATCACTGTTTGCTTTCTATTTTCAAAGTGTAAATTAGACTCTGAGTTTTATAGTTCTGATCTGTTACACATGCAATATAATTTTGTGGGCAAATTATAAAAATATTATTCAAGATGACAGTTTGGTTTAAAATTTTTGCTGTGAGCTTTTATTTGATAAATAAGAGAAGTACATATTTGCTTAAGTTGTTCTTTGCAAATTATTTGCTCTGTTCCTTTGTGCTTATACAAATTTCATAATGTCTAAAATGGAAATAATATGTTTGTCGGAAAACAATCCTTCAGTGTAATCTCTTGGATTTGCTTATCTGATGCAATTTGAGCCGCTTTTTATAAATAAAGAAGTGTAAAAAGAAAGATGCTTTTGCTTTTTTTAAAAGCTAGTCTTAACTTCTGTTGTTCTAAGTCAAATTAAATATGGTAGTACGAGAAATAGAAAAGTTAGACAAAATGATAAATGGTGGATTTGTACTAAAGGTATGCTAGAGGTTACTCAGGAAAACATTGTTATATTAAAATGTAGCTTTTCCTTTATCTGGGAGAGGAGAGGATAAAAATCTGTAACCCCCAAGCTTCCTTTTCTTTTTTTTCCATTCTGTTATTTTTTTTTTTCCCTAATGTCAACATTATTTTTGTAGGACTTTGAATAAAAGGAGAGGACTTTCATGTAATTAAGAAGAAAATATATGAGTGGTTCAGACTTATTGTATTGGAAAATGCTCTTCTCTTTTTCAGAGTGGCATCTACATAAGAATTTCAAAGCAGTGATATATCTAATTATCATACTGCAACATTTTCATTGAAAGTATAGTAAGCAACAGTCTCTGTATTTTTGATCTGTGTTCTGGTGACAAGCTTTAGAAAAAGAAAAGCGTCTAAAGGGATTAAGAAAGATTGGCTGTGGAGAAAAGCTGTAAGAGCAACTACTGAAGTAGAAAACACCTACTATCTCAAAGATTAAAATAAGTGTCAGATGCAGGATTTGTCAGACTTAACAATTTCTGTTGACTGGTAGTAATTACTTCCAGGTACTGCTATTTGAATTCATTGCTTTTATCTAAAAAATACTGCTGTATGTAACGGGCTTTCTTGTTTCTTGTTAATAGAGAATTAAATGGAAATATTTGATCTTTTTCTTTGTTAGCATAAGATAGTAGCTGAAAAAATGGCAATTGCCATTTCATATAATTTTTGTAATCATTTATGTCTGTAGGCATAAGATTACCTTTGCCTTCCTGATGTTCCTAACATAATACCTTGTTCTAGCAAAAAAATTTCTTCTTGCTGTTAGGGCAAAAATAACTGGATTATATTTCATTAAACTTGCAGTTTCCTGTTATCTGTTCTTGTGTTCTGCACATTATTGTGAGTGGAGGCATCTGCAGGCTGAGGGGTTTGAAGTTTTGGGTTGGGTGTTTTGGCTTTTTTATGTGTTGTTTTTTGTTGATTTTTTTTTTTAATAATCTTTTTCTACATGCTTCAGTATCATGTAGAAGAAGAGTATGTTGAGAATACTGATCAGTATGTTACAATGTATGGCCCAGCCTCCACTTATTATTCACAGTAAACCTGTGGTGTGAAGACTTTTTTTGAAAAGCAGAATCAAGATGTGAAAAATAGAAAGGACTTCATAAGCCCAGGAAGTTAAATCTCCTTATACATGACTATCATGGTTTTACGTGTTAGAGAACCAGCCAGCTAGAGACTTGAAAGTTACTAATAAAAATTCCTTCAATCATATCAGCACCAGGAAGCCTATCAAAGAGTTGAAAAGTCAGATGGAGGTGTGAAGGGAACCTCTGAGATGTCACCCCGTGGCAGGGAAGCTGTGTGGATTCTTTGCTTGTATGTTCCTGTGAAGAAACTTTCTAGACCCTGTCTTATGGACAAAACTGGAGGAATTCTTTTGAATTTTTGCTATAAGAGATGTATAGAACAAATCCCTAATTTAATAAGAAATTTCTAAGGTCAAAAGGGACTAGGTTTCTAACAAAATTAAATCGTTTCTGTAATGTAGTAATATCTCTTTATAGACCGTGAAAGCAGCTTTTGTGTCTGTGAACTTGTCTTGTGTTCTTCTCCCTGATACGTCAGTTGGTGTGACAAGATAAATGAACATTCTGGCTATACCGTTTCAACTCACTGAGAGATTCATCCAGTTACTCAGCCTGTTATCTTCTGTGTTTTACTAGAGGAAGTCTTCAAGCCCTATAAGTTTCATTATTTTAATTTTATATTGTGATTAAACAGATGAGCTATAAAAATGCTGAGTTAGCATGATTATTTGTCTTCTGTTTCTCCTGACTGGTTTATCTGTTCTTGTGTTCTGCACATTATTGTGAGTGGAGGCATCTGCAGGCTGAGGGGTTTGAAGTTTTGGGTTGGGTGTTTTGGCTTTTTTATGTGTTGTTTTTTGTTGATTTTTTTTTTTAATAATCTTTTTCTACATGCTTCAGTATCATGTAGAAGAAGAGTATGTTGAGAATACTGATCAGTATGTTACAATGTATGGCCCAGCCTCCACTTATTATTCACAGTAAACCTGTGGTGTGAAGACTTTTTTTGAAAAGCAGAATCAAGATGTGAAAAATAGAAAGGACTTCATAAGCCCAGGAAGTTAAATCTCCTTATACATGACTATCATGGTTTTACGTGTTAGAGAACCAGCCAGCTAGAGACTTGAAAGTTACTAATAAAAATTCCTTCAATCATATCAGCACCAGGAAGCCTATCAAAGAGTTGAAAAGTCAGATGGAGGTGTGAAGGGAACCTCTGAGATGTCACCCCGTGGCAGGGAAGCTGTGTGGATTCTTTGCTTGTATGTTCCTGTGAAGAAACTTTCTAGACCCTGTCTTATGGACAAAACTGGAGGAATTCTTTTGAATTTTTGCTATAAGAGATGTATAGAACAAATCCCTAATTTAATAAGAAATTTCTAAGGTCAAAAGGGACTAGGTTTCTAACAAAATTAAATCGTTTCTGTAATGTAGTAATATCTCTTTATAGACCGTGAAAGCAGCTTTTGTGTCTGTGAACTTGTCTTGTGTTCTTCTCCCTGATACGTCAGTTGGTGTGACAAGATAAATGAACATTCTGGCTATACCGTTTCAACTCACTGAGAGATTCATCCAGTTACTCAGCCTGTTATCTTCTGTGTTTTACTAGAGGAAGTCTTCAAGCCCTATAAGTTTCATTATTTTAATTTTATATTGTGATTAAACAGATGAGCTATAAAAATGCTGAGTTAGCATGATTATTTGTCTTCTGTTTCTCCTGACTGGTGGACAGAGTGTATCCTCAGCAAGTTTGCTGATGGTACCAAACTGGGAGGGCTGGCTGACACTCCAGAGGGCTGTGCTGCCATCCAGCGTGACCTGAACAGGCTGGAGAGCTGGGCAGAGAAGAACCTCATGAGGTTCAACAAGGACAAATGTAGGGTCCTGCACCTGGGGAGGAAGAACCCCAGGCACCAATACAGGTTAGGGATGGACCTGCTGGAAAGCACTTCGGAGGAAAAGGATCTTGGGGTCCTGGTGGGTGGTAAACTATCCGTGAGTGAGCAATGTGCCCTTGTTGCCGAGAGGGCCAATGGAATCCTGGGATGCATAGTGTGACCAGTAAGTAGGGCAAGGGAGGTCGTTCTTCCCCACTGCACTGGTGAGGCCACAACTGGAATACTGCACCCAGTTCTGGGCTCCCCGGTTCAAGAGAGACAGGAAACTACTGGAGAGAGTCCAACATAGGGCAATTAAGATGATTAAGGGATTGGAGCGTCTCCTTCATGAGGAAAGGTTGAGAGAGTTGGGGCTCTTTAGCCTGGAGAAGAGAAGGCTGAGAGGAGACCTTATTAATGCTTAGAAGTATCTAAAGGATGGTTTGGGGGAGGATGGAGCTGGACCCTTTTCAGTGGTTCCCGGTGACAGGATGAGGGGCAACGGGCACAAGCTGGAATGTAGGAAGTTCCACTCAAAAATGAGGAAGAACTTCTATACGGTGAGAGTGACAGAGCCCTGGAACAGGCTGCCCAGGGAGGTCGTGGAGTCCCCTTCTCTGGAGATTTTCAAGACCCGCCTGGATGCAGTCCTGAGTAATGTGCTCTGGGCAATCCTGCTTTGGCAGGGGAGTTGGACTAGATGATCTCTAGAAGGTCCCTTCCACCTCCAACAAATCCGTGATTCCATGATCTTTAAGGTCCCTTCTAACCCAAACCGTTCTATGGTTCTATACTGTTCTTCAGATGGAGAGCCACGATCTTGTTTGTGTTCTACTTCAAGTGCCTCAGATAGTTTAGAGGCTTAATACAGATCTTCTTCTCGTCAATGGTTATGCTTCTCACCATACTTGATGTTACATATTATTTTACATTTTCATAAGAAAAAACAAGCTCAAAAATTTTGTCATTAATAATCAGAAAAAATAGGTCAGAACTAGTCTTTGATTTTAAATGCTTGAAATTTGCAGCGAAGTCTCAGATTTGTTTGTTAAATCACAGTCTTTGTATTATTCAAGTATTTACTTCTAGCTCTTCTGTGTGTTTTTTTTTCCTCTGACATGCCAAAGAGTACTTGAAGAAAAACAATTTTTATTCCCCATGTATATGAAAAAAAATTTTGCTAACAAAGGTCCTATTTTAGTGTATAGGATGATGTATTTAAACGTATAAATATGATTACTGATGTAGATTTTAATTATCTGGTTTTTAAAGTTTTTTTTTTCGCCTGTATGTGTATTTCTAAATTTTTAGATGCATCTGTTTAAAGAAGATGTGTTATTATTCATGGTGCTTAATGCACAATCCCAGAATATTAACAATTAAATTATTTTGATAATATGAATGTCAACCGAAATCTATTATTTTCTAATAGATGTTTGAAGCACCTTTTGTGGCTTATATTGTTTCATTTTTGAACGCAATTAAGAAACTAATAGACTTGCACTGTGAGGAATTCATCAGAGGTTAGTGAAAGGTATTTTATTTGAAACTACTAACTGGAAACCTTGGGTCATGGGAATAAATGGAAAACAAGATCTTGAATAATGGTAGAAGCAGTAAAATGAAACTGAAGAGAAACCAAAAGATTTCTGCAGGTATAAAAATGAAAAAAATGTGAAGAAGGAGAAAGTTAATTACAATTAATATAACTATGGGAGAGACATGTATTCCAAAGGGAGCTGCATATTTTAGTTCTGGCTTGTGCATTCATTTTACTCTCCCCATGGTTTCCACATAGTTAAAATTAATGATCATCTTTCTGTAGTGAAGCAGCACAGAGGTGGTTATACTTTCAGATCTAAATCTTCTCAAGTATGCTTTCCAGCAGACCGGGAAGTTACTTTAATGGCTTTTGGTATCCAGATATCACAACTTTGTGTGTTTATTGTGAAGTAACTCGCAGGAAGAAAAGCTAAAAGAGAAAGAATTACTTAAGCAATGATAAGTACCAATGACAGGAACGTAACATTCAAATACTGTTGTACAGATCAGTCGAATCTGAGGATCTAAGAGAAAGTTTTCAAATTAGGTGGATCAGTAATTTAAACATAGCTGTAAACAGATTTTGGGTATTATTTTCAATGAGATACATGGTTAGTTGTAGATTTCGGACCAACTCAAATACAGTTGTCAGAAGTGTGTATGCTGGAATTTTTTAATTTGTAGAGACTTTGCTTGTAATTTATACGCAAACCTTTTTTAATCATAGTAAACATAACATAATTGAGACTTTTCATCATTATGGGGATTTTTTTGCTTGTTTTTAACCTGGGAAATCTGAAATTTTAAATTTCTACTTTTAGCTGGGGAAAACTAATTATAAAGCAGAGGTGAAAAATTAAGTACTTAATCACAATAACCAAAATAAGGGAAAAAATGGTTTTTTGCACAGCAATTTTTCTTTTGTGTGTTTTAATTTCTTTATTTCATAGGAACAAAGTATTTAATGCTTTTATAGCACATTAGCATTAATAAAAATCAATGCTTTTAAAAAAATTTACTTACAAATTGTTTAGCCATCAGACATTTCTGAAATGATTTGCATGTTCTGTCTTCAGTTACTCATGAGATGAAAGTTTACATTGTTAAGGTACAACTGCAGTTTAAAGATAATACCTTTCTTACAGTAACATAGGGAAAGAAATTTATTTAATTGTTCAGTTCAATGACAATAACAAGTTAAAATAAAACCTTCTTCATGAGTGGGTGAATTTATGCTTATATAGAGTTACTGTCATATGTAAGTTGTTGCTGAGCTTACTTGGCAGTGGCAAATTTTCCAGTCTTTCATCACTGAAAAAAATAAAACTTCTGAATTTTTAAAAGTTTTTATTTTTACATACAATTTCTTGGATAATATTTATTACTTTTATATTTATCCAAGTTAAAAGTTGGACCTTTAGTATACATTAAGTAATGTCGTAAAGATTGTACTCTTTATGGGATTGTTCAAATGTGATATTAAGTAATATCATATTTTGATATATTAAGTAATTATGTGCAAGACAGTTTCTTTTTTTTATAGTTTTAGGTAAGAAGTACTAATTTTCAGTACTTTCAGAATTCACCTTTGCACACATAGATACATAGACTGTTTTCCTTTTTTAAATCTTTTAAATACGTTTTGGCCTTTAATGCAGTTGATTTTTTTTTTCCCCTTTCCAGTAAATAACTTCTTTTAAAATATTTGTTCATTTATAGATTTTTTTTTTTTTTTGATTTTTTTTTTTTTTTGATTTTTTTTTTTTTTTGATTTTTTTTTTTTTTTGATTTTTTTTTTTTTAAAGGCTCTTCCATTTTAAAAAATACAGTGCTAGAGTGACTTTCTCTAACATATCCCTGTAACCAATCCCATACATTTACACAGGCAAGGCCTGTGTTCCTGAGACTTGTTTGCTTTAGACTTCTTTGACTGTGCTCTGGTTTACTCTTATCTCATTCTTGCTGTTTTGACTGCTCTTTGTTTGTGTCTATGTGCCTACGTAGGCTTGATGCTTTAAAAAAATAAATGATAAGCACAAACTAGATAATTAAAAAATGTGGTTTGGGAGATGTGTTCAACTTTTAATCTTTCATTTCCTATTCTCCAAGCACCTTTTGGATTTCTCAGGAAATTCCCTTATCAGGGTTTCTAAGAAAATGCTCATCAGCATCCTGTGCTCATCGTGCATATTGGATGCTAATTACTAGCCATGTAATTTGGTATCACATGCACCACTTCATCCTGTCTGTCTGTGTCGGTTGACAGTAACAAACCTATTGAAGTGGTTACTCTGAGAAGAATTTGTGGTGAATGTTGTGTTCTTCATTGTTGCTGAAGTACATTTTTGAGAAGAGCTCTCACCTTATAGGCTTTGAAGACTTCTGTTTCGCAATAATGCATACTCAAGGATGTGGCTTGTACCTTTTTTCCCGAAATATAAACTGCATTTACTTGCCCGATTTCTCACCTGTGTAAGAGGTTGCCAGTCTTGTATTGGTCATTATTCAAGGTCTGTGCATCAAAGACCTGTTGGTGCCACCTGGTTTTCTCAGTTCTCTTTCATACCCTGTATTGTTGGTAGAGTTGTTGGAGTAGTAAACATATTTTTCATCTTTCCTGTATCTGAATTGCTGAGCGTTAATCCCAGTTGTCTGCAGCCTGTGAGGAATTGATGTTTTTGTTTAATTTGCAACATGATCTGAGAATTTCCCTTTATTTCAAATCAATTTATCATGCTTAAAACCAAGCCTATTTCTGTGTAGGTATATGCAGTGGGTTATGAATAGACATTAAGGGCAAGTTCTGGACTACATAGTGTGACGAGAATAATGCCATTAAAATCTAGTCTAGAAAAAAGCCCGAGTAGAAAATCTTACTGGCAAGCATGTGGCACACTAAAGGAAGTCTCTCAATGATTTACTGATTACTGTTATGCAGAATCTGGAGTTAGAGGATGAGTATATGGAATATTTACTCTTGTGAAAGAATAAAATTGAGAGTATTTGCAGGGTCATACATTAATTTTGATGATTAGGTCAAAATAATCAAGTTTACAGTGTTTTAGGAGATGGTGATTTCCATTTTTCTCCAGGTCAAGGGAGATTATAACATTCCCCATGTGCACTAAAATTACTTAGAGAATTAATATTCATAAAGTAAAATGATTAATGTTTAAAACATCATTCTTATACTGATGTATAAAGATATTTATCTTGCTTCCTATTGCATTTTAAGGAAATTGTGGCGGATCATCTGAAAACAAGTGTAAGATTATTAACAGTGTTCAAACAGACTAGTCAAACGTACGTTGTGTATGTGAGAACATGGCTGGTAGTAGGGGACTATTTGAAATGCAATAAGGTCGTGTTTACCTAAGCCTGGACTGATGAGATGATTAAATTCTTTTTATTATTTTTTTAATTTTACCTTTGTGACTGCAGTATCACAAAGAAAGGGAAGTTTATACTTTGGTGATTAATCCTTAACAGCTCAAAAGCTATTTCTATCAGATAGATATGTAATTAGGATTTTTTGAATGAGAGATATTGATGTGGTTATGTACATATTTAATTAGGTAATTGTTACTGAAAGAATTTACGTTTAAATGCTCTATTATGTCCTGATCTTAGAAAAACATTGCCTTAGTGCTGCAGTGACTGAATAGCAGCTTCATAAGGCTTTTTGAAAACTGAGATTGAAGTGGAACATGTAAGATCATCTAGAAATATTACTGGAAATAATACTACGCACCTCAGCATGCAATCATATGCATATAGTTTTGTAGTTGCTGTACTTGGTAACTTTTAGGGTAGTTCTATCTGAAGATGCACAATCTGAAATAGATTACAACAACATAAACTTTATACAGACAAGTGCTTGTGCATATACAATCCCAGTAGTTCTTGCATCTCTGCAAGAGCTATAGAATTGGGATTTAAAGTATATGGTAATACTTTTTATACATTACACGAGAAATACCGTTACTCAAATTAGTGCTAAAATACCCCCAATTTTAAAATGTTCAGAGAATTAACCTTTCTAATGTTTTATGTATTATTTTGTATATTGGGTGTATGTAAAGAGAAATCATAATTTATTGATGATTTCAGTCTGTTTTGGGCATTAGCATTGCATTTTTCTTATACCACCATCCATTTCATCCCCAGCCTCCCACTCCAGTCCATTAATCTGAGTTTTGCCTGATTCTGAGTGCAGAGACACCATTTCAAGATAAAAAGCTAAAAATAAAATATGAATAAACCAATTAAATATGTTTCCTTAAAATATCATTAGCCTAGTTTAATAATGTCATACGTTTTCAGTATTTTAGTTTTATTTCAGGGCGTGATTTCTTCATAAATAAAATTCTTTCTGAAATGAAAATTTTCTAGTTCTTTTATGAAAAGGGTTTTTATCAGATGATCCCAGTTGTCTGTAATGGCAGATGTTTTTACCCATGATCTGTCCTGAAAAGGTGAAATTCAGGCATTGTTAAGGAATCAAATACACCTAAAGACAGAGATAGATATGGTCTTAATTGTAACATTTTGAACAACTTCCACCAAAATATTCAACTAGGCTTAATTTCATATTAACACTGATTTTTAATGGAGGCAAGCCATTATTGTTTGTTTCTTATGTTTATTTTCTGCAGTCGTTGGGAAAAGAAATCTGTAAATAGTCGTAAGTGCTTTATTTTTTTTTTTTTAATTTTTCATTTTATCCTTATGGTTCTGCCTTTGGGAGTGGATGCAGTTAAAGCTGTTTAGAAAACGATACTCATTCTTTTGGCACTGTGGGAAGTTTCAGAAACATACACTGGGAATGAGTAAAGAACAGCTAATACCATGCTTACAGCAACGCACGTATTCAGAGCAGCATGTCATTGACTCCATGCTACAGCATTTTTCCTCAGGCAACTTTTTTACTGTCTTCTACAATTACATAGATAACGTGATAATGATCTCCACAGGAAGCTGAAGAAAATGAGAAACGTTGCTGTGAGACTTTGTAATCAGGAAATTTTATGCAGTGATCTTTTTTTCCACAGATATTGATACATGTACACATTGACCTGCAGTTTCCCCTCATATTCTTGTTATTTAATCTTTATATTACTGTCCATTCAGATTTCACTAATTGAAAATATATTTAAAATTAGCTAACAGCAGAATTTGCAATTCTGCTTTCAAGTTTTTTTACTACTTCTGTTGTTTGCCCTGAAATCTCTTCTGCTCTTTCTTTTCTCAACATCTCTAGTGTTTCTTCATCCAAATAAGCAAAAAAAAAAAACCCAAAATGGGAGTAACATGCAACTTGTTGGTTGCTTTTCCCTTCAAATCTGCATGGAAAAACAAGCACCTTGCACTGTGTGCCTACACAAATAAATGAATAAACGTTAAATACATAAACTGTTATTTTGCATAGTATTCTGCCAATCAAATGTTCCTTAATTGGAGCTTGTCAGAAATTTCAGCTGCAGTGTGGGAAGGGGTCATTCAGATATTAAGGGTCAGTTTTGAACTTCCTCAATAATGTGCAGCAAGTGAAGGTGAATTGATGCAGCAGAGACTACTGCACACCACTGAGCACTTGCTTGTTTGGTGGCTTTTGGGGTACTGTGTCATCTTTATTAGATTTCCTGTCTCATGGCTTCCACAGTGTAGCTCCTTGTTCAGCATCACCACATTTAAATCAAAACATACCAGATAATGTAATATATACAAAAATATGCAAATATATATAAAAAAATATTTCAAGGCCAGGCTGGATGGGGTCTTAAGCAACCTGCTCTAGTGGGAGGTGTCCCTGCCCATGGCAGGGGGGTTGGAACTCGATGATCTTTGAGGTCCCTTGCAACCCAAACCATTCTATGCTGCTTAGCTGATCTAATGAAAACAGTATGCTGAAATATCTCTTAAGTAATTAGATTTACTCTTTGGAATATTTGGTTGCAGAATTTTAAGCTAAACTTTGAGACAGTTGTTTTCTAAATAAAATATATATATATATTTATAAATACTACTAGTGTATAATTGAACTAAAACTGAGTTGTATTATGCATTTAATTAGATTTTTTTAAAATACATATTTCAAAACTTTATTATCTGACATTAGAAAGGGGTGATTAGTGATGCATGAGAAGCACAATGGGAATGAAAATTGGACTGGAAGTAGCTTATATATTTGAAGAACATATAAAAAAATCCTGAATTTTTTTTTTTTATGTTTAAGAGGCTTATGAAAATGCTACAGATCAGTCAGTATAAGCCAAAGAAAAATGTAGTGTTCTTGGATGTATCTTCCAAAGGCAGAGACGGAACAAGAAAGCTGGATGAGTGCTTCCTAAAAGTGCTGTTTTTGTTTCTGTAATGGTTGAGCTTGTGGCTCTGTGACATTATGTTTAGGGATTATGGATTCTTTTTGTGAAAGAATTGGATGGTTCCTAAATGCTTTCTGTATCTTTTGATTTATAGGATTGCCCAAACTAGAGCAGAATAAACTTGATAATAGTTTCTGTCCCTAATCCATGTTTTTCCCTGAGGAATAATGAGAATTCTACTTAAAACAGTGAATTTAAGTCAGACCTATGTCTATTTCAGAAGGGCCTGTCCTGACGTCTTCTTTGTGCTTAGTGAACATACCTGTGATGAAAAGTAGTTGGAACAGTTGGAAGATGTTTCTATATTCTACTTTCTGGGGGAAAAAAAATAAAAACCTGTCTTTCTAATTTGATTGTCCTTCCTTACTAGAACAATAAGAATCTAGTTTTTCCAAAATGTTAATGCTGGGATGTCTTTGCTGTCCAAGTTGCTTCAGCCTTGTTTCTCAAACTGCTGGTGTTTTCTTGCAGCCTGTCATTTTCCCTTGCTGCAGATAGTTCAGGCACAGGATGGGAGTTCTTTTGATGGGTGTTTAAAGTCTTATTTCAGCTCAGTTTAGACTTCCAGAATTTAGAGATCTGCATTCTGGGCAATCTATTTACATTCAGGATATATCCAATGTTGAGAAATAGGATTTTCTTTGGATGTGATTAGTCTGATTTGTTTTAGGTTTCTACTTTGGCGCAAGACAGCTAATACTGCATCATTACTTGTTTTTCTGTGTTGGCTGTGAGAGGAGGTGAAGACACCCAGCTTCCATGGTTAGGCGTATCTTCAGGATTTTGTTAGTTTAAATTCTGGTCTGTGAGTATAGTGTGAAATGGCAGATTTTGAAAGAGAAGGACAAAAAAGAAGAAAGATAAAAAGATGAGAAAGAGAAGATAAAAAGTCTTTTCATTTGTTATCTTTTCATGCCCACCTGTAGAAGAGTTATTGTGTTGTGCTACGGTTTATAACTTCCTTTTTGTTCAGAAATGTGATAACTATCATGAAAAGAAAAGGTGCTCAAAGGCAGGAAATTTGCAAAGGAGCACACTAGCTAAGTAGTTGTAATCTCATTCTTTCAGGAAGTGTTTAGTGAAGGAGGGGCTGAAGACTGCTTCTTTCAGCGGGAATAAAGTTCAATATATGTTTGTGTTCGTATTGTGTTTATGTGGAAAGGTTTTGGGCTGGTGGCTACAGAGGTGAACTTCTGTGAGAAGCTGCTAGAAGCTGTATCTCAGCTAGACCCAATAGGGTGTTTTATGTAAATATGAGGAACTCTGGTTCAGATATGGGTGTTTTATGTAAATATGAGGAACTCTGGTTCAGTTATTGTCTTTTCTGTAGCCATTGTGAGGCAGAGAGAAAATGGGTTTAAAATATTAAAATGAAAATTGAAAATATTAACTACTTTTTTTTTCCTACTGGGACGCTGTTTTATGAATATATAATAAAAATTATCTTAAACTTTACCAAGGGCAAGTCCTGCATAACCAACCTCGTGGCCTTCTATGATGGAGTGACTACATCAGTAGACAAGGGAAAAGCCATCAGTGTTGTCCATCTGGACTTCTGTAAGGCCTTTGACATGGTCCCTCACAACATCCTTCTCTCTAAATTGGAGAGATAGGGATTTGATGGGTGGACTGTTTGGTGAATGAGGAATTGGTTAGATGGTCACACCCAGAGGGTAGTGGTCAACAGCCCAATGTCCAGCTGGAAATTGGTGACATGTGGTGTCCCTCAGAGGGGACCAGTACTGTTCAAGATGATCATCAGTGGCATAGACAGTGGGACTGAGTCCACCCTCATTTGCAGATGACACCAAACTGAGTGATGGGGCTAACACACCTGAGGGACGGGATGTCATCCGGGGGGACTTGACAAGCTTGAGAAGTGGGCCTGTGTGAACTTCATGAGATTCAGCAAGGCCAAGTGCAGGGTCCCACATCTGGGTTGGGGCAACTCCCAGGATCAATACAGGCTGGGGGATGAATGGTTTGAGAGCAGCCCTGCCAAAAAGGACTTGGGGGTACTGTGGATGAAAAGCTGGACATGAGCTGGCAATGTGCACTGGCAGTCCAGAAGGCCAAGTATCCTGGGCTGCATCAAAAGAAACATGGCCAGTGAGGTAATTCTGCCACTTTACTCTAGTGAGACCCCACCTGGAGTACTGTGTCCAGCTCTAGGGCCCTCAGCCCAGGAAAGACTTGGACCTGTTGGAGCAGGTCCAGAGGAGGGACATAAAAATGATCGAAGGGATGCAACACCTCTGCTGCGAGGACAGGCTGAGAGAGTTGGCGTTGTTCAGCCTGGAGAAGAGGAGACTCCAAGGAGACCTTCTTGCAGCCTTTCAGTACTTAAAGGGCGCTTATAAGAAAGAAGGGGACAGATTTTTTAGTAGGACCTCTTGTGATAGGACAAGGGGTAATGGTTTTAAACTAAAAGAGAGTAGATTTCAGGTAGACATAAGGAAGAAATTTTTTACTGTCGGGGTGGTGGGACACTGGCACAGGTTTCCCAGAGAGGTGGCAGATGCCCCATCCCTGGAAACATTCAAGGTCAGGCTGGATGGGGCTCTGAGCAACCTGATCTACTGGAAGATGTCTCTGCTCATTGCAGGGGGCGTTGGACTAGATGACCTTTTAAAAAGTCCCTTTCAACCAAAAATATTCTGTGATTCTAAGTTGACTTTTTTTTTTGGTCCATTAGAAGTCTAATAATTTTCAGTCTTTGTGTGAGTAAGTCCTGTGAACACTTAGTAATTTTACTGTTAGTGGCTTTGTAAAGGACATATTGATTTTAATAATAATTTGGTACTTTTTCTGGACTTTGAGACAACCTTTCCATTATTGTAATTTTGGGCTGTGGAACTGGCATTTTCTTTTCAGATTAATTTTACCAAATGTACATCACCTTAGTTGCTTGTCTAATCCAAGTTAGGTTTCTTCATTCCTAGGTGTTTTGGAGGCTTTTTGGATGTTGGTCTGTTTGCCTTCAATCATTCCTTGTTATCTCTATTGTATTCAAGCATCTTTACCGTGGAAAAAAAAACCTCTATCTTTTATATTATGTTAGGCTTTTCTCTTAAAATGTTTTTTTTCTGAAGGGGTTGGATTTAATAAGTGAAATTAACCCAAGTCTGTTCTAGAAACTGTTCTTAATGAGGGGAATCTAATCGAGAAAGTGATAGGAACTGAACTGTAAGATAATAGAGGGTGAGTGTTGCCTCCCAGTTACTGCCTGTGCTACCCCTGCTTTCCACAGAGTGTTGTGAGAATTTGCTTCCCATTTCTGGGAGAGGAGTATGATGCTGATTTCTGAGGTTTCTGTCCTCCTTTTTGCTGGGAAGGAAGATGCTGCTGATATTGGTTAACGAGTTTCTTCCTCCTCACAAAGGATCTGCTATTAAAAGTATTTGCTCTTGCAGTCTGGAGCTCACTCCTCCTTCACTGCTTTGTGAGGCAATGTTAAAATATGTTGGATACTTGTTGATCTCCTTTTAGAAACTGGGTTTTTGAAACTGTACTCCAATGCCAAGGTGGCAATCCTTTAATAACCAGTGACTGCTGGTGCATTGTTTACAGTCCTGGCACCTCTGAGACCATCGTGCTCCATAATTTTATGGAGTCTCTGTTGCAATCCCCTGTTTTACTTCCCAGGTTTCCCAATAGTTTAACTGATGTTTTATTAACACAACCTAATGTTCTTGCCCTGCAGCTATTAATATTTCACAATCCAAACCCAATGATCCCTTAGAAGACGCACACCCACATATAGGCACCAGTACAAACAAGAATGCTTTGGTACACCTTGCTACCTGCGTCTACTAGTAGTAGTAAAGTCACTGGTATGTTAAAATTGTTTTATACAGGTGTAGTGCTCATGGTTATTACCAGTTGACAAACAAGTGCTTTGAGGTGGCGTAATCAGATTTGACAACCTAAAGTTGTACTTTGGTTTCTGTAATGACATACTGCAAAGACAGATGATAGAAGAGTTCTAAGATGTTACATATTCTTATTTTTTCTTATAGTTTATTCTATGCTACCTTGAATTTGTGTATTGGATGAGATTCCTTCTTTGTTATGTCATACTCTGTTTAAATAGAATCAAACACCTCTCTCTTCTGTACCTCCCCCTCCCTGAGAAGAAACCAGGGCTGGGAGGGATGTCGCTTTGATTCCAATCTTGATACAGTAAAATGCTGTGAGCTGCTGCAAGAGGGAAGCTAAAGCATTTACTCAGAGCCTTCCCAGCTCACGGTAACCTCTCTCCTGGGGCTGTGTGGGAGCTTTGGGAGGTAACTGCCAAGGCAGCACATACTGTGGTCTTTTTAAAATGGATTAATTCAGATGCCACAGTTTAAAAAGAAAGCAACATGGCTTAGGTGGCAAAATTTCAGTTCATAGTGAAATGTGAATTTCTGTTAACACACTTCTGTGAAAGACTCAGTTTCCATGAATTAGACATCATTGGGGTTCTGTGCTCTTCCAGTATTGAGAATCATGGGGGTTTTGGGGGGCTGGTCATCATATGTTTCTTTTTATCTGATTTCCTTCTAATTCCCAATATTTGCCTGAAAAACAAATCCTGCCAATTAAAAAGCTGTAGTCGGCTTTCTAAATAAATTTCACTGGTTTTCTAGAAAGTTTTTTCTTTTTCAGGGCTTTTTTTTTTTTTTTCTGTCATCACTGGCAGCATATTTTGCTGTGTATGATACATACATATATGTGTTCGGCAGAGATTGTTCATACATAGCTTGAGGTCTCTCCAAGTGCTTCTGATGATCCTCTTTCAGGTGTGAAATGTTTAGAATGAAGTAATTTATTATATATTAATTCTGGTTAACCAGGCGTGATTTGAGATTTTCACAGTCTGCAAGAAATTAAGTATTCATTAACATTTAAAGCCATTAGATGACACAGTTGAGCAATAAATGATTCATTTAGTCCCTGTTAAAGTAAATGTGCACTGAAGTTTCTTACTAGAAGATAAGTGGTGGTTGTCTTTGTTTTCAATTATTTTCTTCATCCTTGCTTTATTTATTCTGTGCACTTCATTGACTTGTCTTTCTCTCTCTTTTCCTGAAACAGAAGAAGAAGAAGTGGAAAATTTTGATGTTTCCAGTCTGCCTGAAGAAGTGCTGCAGAACATAGAAGCTGACAGTTACTGGTGCATGAGCAAGTTGCTTGATGGCATACAGGTAAATTGATTTTTCCTGTCTGTTGGTAGTGGAGTCAACTGATTAATGTCATGGCTTTGAACTACTTTAAGGTTGTTGAGAAAGAGTACATGTATGAAAAGCAGGAGAGAAGTAGATTTTCTCATTGGAGAGATCTGCTGCAAGTTTGTCATAGCATTAAGAAAGGAAAAGGAAAATAAAAATGAAACTTTTTTGTGAAAATGCCTGCATGTTTCATTGTAGTATGATGTTCTAGAGCAGAGTTGAAATCTCCGATTCTAGAGGCATGTTGTGCACCTCATTCACCAAGCATGGAGAATGTTTGCTCAAGTCTCCAAGTAAAACTCAAGTTGGGCCAGGGGAGGTTCAGATTGGATATCAGGAAAAATTTTTACACTGAAAGGGTTATTCAGCATTGGAATGGTCTGTCCAGGGAAGTGGTTGAGGCACCATTCCTGGAGGTATTTAAAAGACGGGTAGACATAGTGTTTAGTGATGGATTTTTTTATCAGTTACGTTGAGAGTTGGACTAGATGATCTTAAAGGTCCCTTCCAACCTAGACAATTCTGTGATTCTATAAAATGGTTTCACTGAGATGATGAAAATCTGACTTATTTATTAATGTTTAAGTCATTAATGTCATAACCTAGGAACAATTGTTATCTTAATACTTGAAATTATCTTCATATTTTTAAAACATTGATTTAAAACTTGATCATTATGCTACTTCACTGAGTGTTTGAATTTTTTCTATGTGGAGAAGGCACAATTTTTTGTTAAATGCAGCAAGCTACCCACTAAGAATGGTGGATATGTGTGTACATGTTTGCATTCCTGGGCATATAAGTTTATGAAGATTAGAAGTATCTATTAGAAATAGTAAACATATAGCTGAACATCTTGCTTTTAGGTGAGGAAGGAATCCATATGATCTACCATACATTACATGGGAGTACAAACACCTATATTTGATATTTAGCATATTAAAACACTTTATGCTGCAATGCAAGTGCACACTAAAGGTAAAGTAGAAACTTCAAACTTTTCAGTTTACAAAGAAGTTACCTGAGTTAGATTTTATAGACTTTGTGTTGCAGTAAGCATCAAATGCTATCTAATAATTTTTTTTCAGATGTGTGTCATTTGAGATAAACATTTTGAATCTTGCTAGAAAGTGAAAATAATCTCATTTTGTAAACTCAGAATGTATTCACTAAAATAATAGTCACTGTGAATTCCTGGGTTACAATGGGACCAAAACTGACCTTTGCTAGAAATGTGAAAGTTTCTGAAGGGTGATGTTTTCTGTTTTGCAATGTTTTTAGTGATTTTGTTGTAGTGTTTAGTGTTTTAGTGTTTTGAATTGTTTTTAGTGATGTTTGGTAGGCAGATGTTTGCAGTCAGGGTTCGTTTGCTGCTTTCAGTGAGCTGATTAAAGAGTAAATTACGGTTACAAATATTTAGCAAATTGCTGCTGCTTCTTTTCTTTTTTTTTTATGTTCATGCCTTCTCTTCCAAATTGTTCCCTGCTTTCAAGTGAGCTACTTGTATAGTGTAGAGGTTCTTTTATGTGAAATTGTTTCAGTATTATTTTGGTGACAATAGAAATTGTAACAGGGATGGCAAAACTTTGGTTGATTTAATCCTAACATTCTCTTAAAAGATGAGGTGATGGACAGGTGCTTCTACTGTACTGATTAGATTCAGTCCTTTTTGATAGGTCCCATGTAGCTTTATTTGTTTTGAAATGCTTTGGACAAGTGCTTGAAAATTAGAGGTTTTCTCTCTCCAAGTGGTTTAAACGTAGCAAAGACCCTCAGGGTTGAATTTATGTGTGTGGAAAATGGCTATCCTCCAATCATTAGTAAGTCATCATAAAATATGAATAACCAAAAACATTCCTATGAATTGAAGCTGTACTTTTTAGTGAAACTAAATTTCTGTTTTCCAGATTCTTTACTTTGATTGATTTTTTTTCATAGATGTTTCTTTTCCTATGGACTTAGTATTTCTAAAAGTGCTTTAACATATTCTTGCCTATGACTTGTGTTTTAATATGACTGTTCTATTGGCTAAGGTTTGTTGGCTAAGGCATACTATGAATTTAAACTTTTAACAGAATTCACTTTTTATTAAATTGTTATAAAATTGAGTCAACAAGTAGAAATAATTTAACTTCTTTGAAGGTATTTTAAGCGTATTTCTCCATGTTAAGGGTGAAATGAAAAGTAGCTCAATTTTTTGTGTAGCATTGTTTAAAAGCGTAGTCTTTTTGCTGTGTTTATTCTTGTAAAAAAAAATGCTGCTTTGCTTATTTCAATCTCCCAGAACTACTGTGTTTTAAAATATTTGGCCACATATCAAAAATATGTGAGAACTTATAAAGAAAAAAAGTGAGAACTTGAAAACTAACTTGAAAGGAAGAAAACCAGGTAAAACAAAGCAAGCCTTCCAACTGTTTTACCTGTTTCTGGAACACTTTCTGTCACAGGACTGCTGCTCGTTTCTGTTTGTTTTTTTTCCTAGAGAAGGAGGTTTAGAAATTACATCATTTCTCCTTAATTTTGCATGAAAACAGAATTTTATCAAGTGCTGTTAAACAAAATATTGAAACTAATTGTAATGGAATTAAACTGCATCGATGAAGATTTAAGCTCCTATATAAATGGAATGGTTATCAATTGGATGTATTCAAGGATGCACTCATCTATCAAAAGCAGGCTTGAAAGATTATGCCAGTGGTGTGACTAATGATGTTACCGTTAATTCAGTGCAGAGTGCTGCTGAAATCAAAGGGTTTGCTTGCTATTTTTTCTCCCTTTAATGGCTGGCAATGTGCACTCGCAGCCCAGAAGGCCAACTGTATCCTGGGTTGCATCAAAAGAAGCATGGCCAACAGGTCAAGGAAGGTGATTCTTCCCCTTTACTCCACTCTGGTGAGACCCCAGACCTGGAGTACTGCGTCCAGTTCAGGGGTCTGTCCTCAGCCCAGGAAAGAGATGGAGCTGTTGGAGCAGGTCCAGAGGAGGGCCATGAATATGATCAGAGAGTTGGAACATATCTCCCATGAAGAAAGGCTGAGAGAATTGGGGTTGTTCAGCCTGGAGAAGAGAAGGCTCTGAGGAGACCTTATTGTGACTTAAAGGGGGCTTACAAGAAAGACGGAGACAGACTGTTTTGCAGGGCCTATAGTGAAAGGACAAGGGGCAACGGTTTTAAACTGGAAAAGGTTAGATTTAGACTGGATATAAGGAATACATTTTTTTTATGATGAAGGTGCCTAGGGAAATAGTGGATGCTTCATCCCTGGAAGTGTTCAATGTGAGGTTTGATGTGGCTTTAAGCAACCTGATCTACTGTCCCTGCCTGTGTCAGGGTATCGGACTAGATGAACTTTGCCTTCCAGCCTAAACCTGTGATTCTAACTGACTTGCATTTTGGATTCACGATCACCAAATCCACTGGTGGAGGGCAAGAACTAGATGGAGATGGGTAGGATGGGACCTGAAATTATTAAACTTAAGATCAAATCATGCCCCAGATTGCCTAAGTTGATTTGCATCAAATTGTAGTCCTCTGCTCCTGCCCACACCTGATTGCTCATTCCTGTCTATTTCCTGCTCAGTGCTACCTGTAGTGACCTGATTCACGAGCTGAACCACCTGACAACACAACAAAACAAAAAAGTGCTGTTTGATTTAAGGGGTGAACACCTTGAATAGGTACCACAGGAAATAAATGAGTAGAACTACACAGTGGGGCCATGGCAGGATCATGAGAGCTGAGATATGGAGTTACATTAATGGCTGTAGATTGTGAGTTTCCCACGCTTATTGCCAATATGCAATAGTCTAGATTATCTGCTTACGTCTCTCTGCTTCTCAAGAAAGTTGCTGCTGATTGTTTCTTGGAAATAGTAATTAAGTTAGTTCTTACTATTGCTTTAGTATTTTCCTGTGTGATCTACCTGAGATAATAGCTGACCAGGAAAAACTGCTTCTCTCTTACAAAGCCATAAAACCAGACAATATAAAAACACAAAACCAAAGGAGACTCCCAAACAAGATTAGTGCTTCTACGTTTCCTTTTCTCTGTGAAAATATGTCATAAGAGACTGGTGTATGACTACTGATACTTCGTCTGAGATGTCTGATTAAACTGTCAAGGATTTTAGAGAAAAGGAGTATGTGATGTGGTGATAACTGCAATCTCAGTATCTCTACAGAATGTATCTGTTAATTTATTTGTCAATATAGGCTTCCATTTGATGTTGGCCTACTGATATTGGAGTTTAAAGGGTGTACTGTGATAACAATTAGGGTCTTGTGAAATTTTTGACTAATACGAGCTAGCTAGATTTTTTTTTGTGTGGGGGTACGTGTGTTCATCTTTCCAATGCATGAGTGTAATGGAAAAATGATTATATTTATATCCCTTTATTATTCTGAACAGAAAACTCATTTATTTTTCCAACCCATCTGGACTGTCTCATTTTCTTGGTTCCAGAATTGTCAAAGGTGTTATTAAGAAATATGTATTTCTTGGTTGAGCGTTGCTACACATAGTATCTTTTATTTCTCCTTTCCTCACTCATCTTACCC